>NC_090936.1:362546312-362853162 GCF_040938575.1 Ambystoma mexicanum
TGTTGCATATCCCACAATCATCTGCAGCTCCCAAAATTGACAAAATAATCCGCTTTCCCCAGTTCACCTAACGTCAAACCCCTTCCATTTTGTCCTACAAGCCACATCTACTGGGATTATATACAAAATATTCTCCACACACCAATAAAAAAACTTTCAGACATGATTTTAAAAGAAATGCATTTAACATAAAACCTTGCCACATTGAGTGTCAGTGTACTCCTACAAATTCTATAATTCTCCTTCTAAAACAAACCTCCCTATGAAGTAGTCTACAATGTTGGTAATGCCAACATTAATGTTCAACATGTTAGTAAATGCTAAATATAAAACAAAACGAAGATTAACTCATTTTTACACCATACACCAAACCCATTCAAAGATGCATAGCAAAACTATAAAACCACAATTTTGAAAGGGCTTTCCATCCCCAGAAGGGGATTCAACTGGGCTGTGAGAAACCTGAAGGTGTCTCGCCAGCTAGTCCCCAGGGATCTGTGCCAGTTGGCCAGGACATGGCCATTACTTTTGAACCCAGTTACCAGGGGTGGACCAGTGCAGGAAGATCACCTGGACGAGGGGTCTTTCTGGGAGATTAAGTCTGACACTGGATGGTGAGACGCAGTATCCCCTTCCATCTAACACCTTTACCCCATCCTACCAGGTAGGATACTTAGGGACTCCTCAACCCTCCCGCCCCCACGCACTCCCTTTCCGACACACTTTCTCACGGACCACTCACTATGAGGGAAAACAGGCTAACACCCGAACCGTATACCTCACATGTCCCAATACAATGGTCAGGCAATTACTGATCATTACACGCACATGACTTCCATCACACCTCCCCACACAGATAAAAGGTGGAGCACAAAAATGCACATGCTGAGTGAGGCAAAGCACCCAAGGAAGCCGCAGGTCCAAGATGGCAGTTTAATACAATGTGCAAGACGGTGAAACCAAAGAAGATTGCAAGGAGGGAAGTGCCCTGGACCTTTTCACCAAAAGACTAACTTTCATGAGCCTTCCAGAATAGGAAATGTAAGACCTGGAATCAAAGTGGAAGAGTTCGGCATTTTATGCTGGAGGTACCCAGGACTCTCGATGGTCCTGGCGGGGAGAATCGCTTGCCGCTGTGGTACTGTCCTTTGCTCCTACAACAAAGCAACAACAGTGAAGACAGCACAGCTGGGGAGACTGATACCAGCCCGGTCAGTGTGGAAACCAAGGTTGCAAGGAGAAACTTTGTATAAAGGAAATTGAAGAGAACAGTGCATGAAACGTATGTGGTAAGTGATGTAAATATAATTAAAGCAGCAGATGAGTGACTGAACTTTGAAACTAAGACAGATACCGTAAACGGAGTGGTCCGGCACCATGTGGGTGCTCATTTGAAAGTCTCTATTGGGTATCCAACCAAAGGTTGACCAATGTTTAAGGGAAGGAATTGTAAAATCGAAGTGGTCCTACAACGGGTCAAGCCAAACCCTGTGCACAATCGAAAGTCTTCGATGCTTCATTGAAAATGGTCCGAGCCCGGCTGCGGGAGACTAATCACGTTAAAAAGGTATCTGAGCCCATAGGAGGTGGGGTCCAAAGGGAACGAATATTGTACTAAAGAGATCTGAGCGAATCACCTGAAAGTGAATACTTGTGAAAAAAATCCAAAGAGGAAAATAACTTCTCGTTTTATTTTTGGTTGCTTCAGGCCCTCTGAATGAAGAGACTGAGACGCAAAGAGACTTGCGTAAAAAAAGGTCCTGATGTTAATGATCAAACTGTATCCTCGTGCTTGAGAAGCCAGAGATTGTGCTACGCTTGAGTAAACCACCTTGTTCTGTGCTGAAAACGTGGAGAGGCAAACGGCTCGAACATCCTGACATATATCTTTTTTTAACCCTTCTTTCATTTTTCATAAATACTACACCACACTAATTGTATTAAAATACAATTGTTATTTTTTGTATAGGCCCTTTTATTTTGACAAGACACCACTAGGACCGAGTTATTATTATTTGATGGTTATTGCTTGCTCCCATCTGTAGATTTAGGATTAGATAGGCATTTATCATACCCTGCTTGAATTTCAAAAAGAGCCTTGAACTGTGGTCACCACCACCAGGGGCACTCGGTCCATCTGCCGAAGGCTGCCTGCAGAGGTCCGGGGACCTACAAGTAGCATCCAGAGTCAATGTATGGGCTGCTCTGGTGTTCTCTGACCCCAAAACCACTTTCCTTGCTTTGGGTGACCTGGCAATGGGCAAACTGCTAAGCACTGTGAGAAACCAGAGGGTGTCTCGCGTACTGATCCCTGCGGATTTGTCATCCAGGTGGCCAGGACACAGACACTGGGTGAGGGATCCTCTGGGAGTAGGGTAGGGGCACCCGATGGTGAGACGCGGTATCCCCTTTCAGACCTCTTCCCCCCCCCCATACTACTGTGCAAGATTTGCTGACTTTCAACTCTAGTCCCCCCCCCAGCCCCCCACCTCCCACACCACCTGTCCATTTTCCATGTAACCACTGAGATGAGAGAGAGAGAGAGAGAGAGAGAGAGAGGGACTGGGAGGATGAAGATTGACAGAAACCACAGTCTGACACAGAAAACAGACTATTCCCTATTGAGAGCACACTGTCCCAGTAATGAGGCCAGGCGAAGTCAGGTCTTCCTTTCCAACTACTCGCACTTAACTCTGAGGCGGAGCAGGAGAACACACTTTGAGTGACCTGGGTATTCTCAAAGGTGCCAAGAAGCCAGAAAGGTGCCAAGAAGCCAGAGGAAGACCGCTTGCGCTGCAGAGACCCACTGAGACCTGGAGGAGGCGAGAACCACCCAGACACTGTCCCTCGGGGTACAGGGGAAGCTTCAGTGTGGAGAGGGAACTATACCTCCAGAAGGGAAAACCAGGGGCAGCTAGGTGCCTGGCGTTACCCACAGCAGAGCTGCTCCCCTGGGCCAAGCAGGTGAGCCCAGGTCTTTGAGGGGTAGGCGTTGAGACCCTGACCTCACTTCAACGTCCCCTTTTAACTTCTGCAGCTCCCAGAGCCAGAGAATTCCATTTTGGGGAGCTGTGAACTGGGAGCAAAAATAACCACATGCATTCTGGGACTCGAGTCGAAAGACATTTTATTTGACCAGTTGAAGATAAAAAGAACTTCAAGGGTCTGCGCCTGGAAGAGGAACCCCCTTTTAAACAAGGTGAGGATCCAGACCCAAGTCCCAGCGGGAGTGACAGCGAACTGCTGGCCGGCAGAGGAAACCTAATCTAGCCTCCTGCATGGCTGAACTAGGCAGGGA
Organism: Ambystoma mexicanum; assembly: GCF_040938575.1. Lineage (NCBI taxonomy): Eukaryota > Metazoa > Chordata > Amphibia > Caudata > Ambystomatidae > Ambystoma > Ambystoma mexicanum. The sequence continues at coordinate 362,549,611 of NC_090936.1, forward strand.
GGAGCTGTAGCTACTGAAGCATCATCTTTTGCTCCTAGAACAAAAGTCACAGATGAAATGGCTTCATGCAACTGGTTAGTTGAAAACCACTGTGAGATACCAGTTTGCGTTGGAAGTGAAGGCTTTGAGCAGCAAGAGTGTTGAAAAGTGAACAATTCATTTGCACTTTGGAATTGAGAAACACAAGTAAATGCCAGATGGGACTTTTTAATTGTGTAAGGTGATTCAGAGATGAGCTGCTGCAGAGTGGTCTGTCACCCGAGGGGGAGCCCAGTAGAAGGTCTCTGAAAAGGGCATCTCTGAGAAAAACGGTAGAGAAAGTTTGAAGTGGTCCTGCAAAGGTCACAGTAAAATCCCTTTGCACAGTAGAAAGTCTTCAAACGTATTGATACCCCGAAGAAAGCTAGAATAATCATTGGGGAAGGGACTCCCCAAAGCCCCCCCCCCTCACCTCCACCCCCTCTGCTTGAGCGAGATGTGAAAAAGTTTGCGCCCGGACGAGGGGAACTTGTGTGAACGGAAGAGAAGAACCAAAAGGGATCTGAACCCGGCTGAGGGGGATCCCCATATGAAATAGGAAATTCAGTTGAGGGATACCAGGAGAAAAGATCATTGAATCAGTATATTGTTATATATGGATTAAGACATTGAAATGAAAGGACACTATGCTGAGAGATCCTGGTGTGCCTTAGAGACTGCCTCCTTATAACAAGAATCCGTGTGCTCCAAGTGCTATGCCGTTCTGCCTTGTCCCGTGCAAAAAACATGGGGCAGGGGAAGTTACAGTTCGGCATTCCTGAACTACCAATCCCCTTCAACGTTTCATTTATCACTCAGGGTTTCTTTACACAAGTCCTCATCCCGCACCCTTTTGTTCTTTAGAGTAAGGTATGGCAATAGGTTTATTAGTATAGGACATCTTTGTTGTGACATCCCTCTAGGACAGCGTTTTCTTTATTTGATGGTCGTAACTTGCACCCATCTGTATATTTAGGGTTAGGTAGGTGTTTATCAAACTTCTGTTAAAATTCAATTAACACCCTTGAACTGTACTTATTGTGTCGGTCATACTTCTGGTAGCATGCCTTCTTTACAGGGCTAACCTCTAGCCTCTGAGCTATTGCCTTGTCCTACTACTTGCTTGGAAGTACCAACTATATCCTTGCTCAACCCCACTCTCACCATGCACTGCTGGTTAGGTAAGATTCTCAATTTGTGATAAATCTTCCTGACCTGTGTCCACGCCTGAGCATTTTGCCTAAACTTCTGTTAGGACTGATTTTTCTATACTCTGGCCTGGTGGACAGATGTATAGAAGGCCAACCTATATTGTGACGGGAACAACTCTGGGAAGCTATAGCCAAACCAGTTAAGGTAGCAGTGACAGGTGGTCTAGGCTAAGTTCTTCAGAGAGGGTGAGCTTGTAAACGCTCCACAATGAGGTCACACAGTGGGAATCACAGATTACACTTAGACAGGATGTATAAAAATAGTTATTTAATTATGGCCAAAACACACTATAGGAAAGGGATTACAAGCAGGTAGACGTTTCGCACAACACTATCAAACTAAATACATATATGCGTTCACTTGGTTATAAGGCATAATACAAATAAGAAACTGCTGCAAAGGAAAGGTTAGACAAGTATTATGCACAAAAACGTCCACAGAGATGATCCCTATCTAAAATTGTCCAGCCTTAAGTTACCTGGGGCCTGGTGCCCAATAGTTCAGGATACAGTTGCACAGAATTTGGGATGTAGGAAAAAATGTAGGTAAGGTCTCTGGGGTCCAGTGAAGGATTCTTGGGGTTAGGGTTCAAGTTAGGCTAATGCGCAAAAGTAGCCCCAACAATCAGATGTCTCGCACAAGCAAGTTATGGCAAAGCCAAAGGTGTTAGAAATGAGCTTGATTACAAGTCCATTGACTTATAATGGGATTATAGGGGTAGGTTAGAAACTATAACTGACATGATGATATGATATGGCATTTATAATGCGCTTATACACAAGTGTTTCAACTTAGCCCAGTACTCTGATTCTTCCCCAGACTTGGCAGAACAAAGGAAGAGTGTCAGTTGCTTTTCCCGTCGAAAGCCACAGCCCTAGATTCCCGGGGGTTGCAGGTTCGAGCTGATCTCCGGTTGGTGTCTTTTACTATTGCAATGACTGTCAGTCGAAGAATGCAGAAAAACTTGATGCAGCACCCCTCTCAGGACTGGACTCTGGTTAGGTAAGCAATTTATTTGACTGTGCACACAGCGCACGGCGATGCAAACGGATTCAGTAGCCGCAGACAGCCTTTCCCTTCTATCTTGGGCCCCGTTGATGCTAGGATGCCGAAACCTTGCAGGAGTTAGTCTTGCGGGACCAGCTCAGGATCCCCCAAAAGGATCAGGCCGAAACTCTGTATGGTGACACTGGCAGCATGGTAGCCCAAAAACAATGCTGGTCAGCCACAGGTCGGTTCCAGGGCACTTGGGCACCAAGCAGACGTCTGGAATGAATGGTCCCTCCACGCCAAGGGTCGTAGCTCTGTTGCAGGACTACTAAAGATCAAGAGCAAGACGGGGCTGCTTCAGGACCACAGCAGAAGTTGGTTGCCAGGCCTCCTTCAGTCTGGTCTCTGGTTTCTTCGCAAGTCTCGCAGCTGGAAGGATACTTGGCTCCTTCAGGTTTCTCCAGGATCTCTGAAGAATGGGTGCAGGGGGTCCTCTTCTTATCCTAAATGCCAAGTAAGAGCTGAAACTCCAAATAGCAGGACTAGCGCGCACACACACCCCAGCAGTGGTCCAATCGGGACCACTGGCGGGAACATTCATGCATACCACTGGGACACATTGAAACCAGTTTGTGGATTGAAGTCCGATTCACCCAGCACACATCCTGCCATCAAACCCACACAGCCCTCCAGTAGCCGGCCAAAAGCGCCTGCTTTCCTGGGCACTGGAAGTCCTTATAAGGATTTTCCTGGCCTCTGACGTCAGGAATGAGGGTAAAGAACAAGATGGCAAAAGAACAGGTGCAAAATCTCGTGGCATGGCCATGTTTGACCAGTAGCCACAGTTAGTAGCCAAATGCGGTAAAGCTAAAACGTGGGGAAAAGTGACTGCTGCGACCAGCCTATCCTTTAGCACACCTAGAGTAACCATAAATGCTATGTGTTGTCCAGGACAAAACAATAAATGCACCCCATTGTACTGCAGTGTAAGCTGCTGTGCACAATGATAGTTACCACAAGTGATACAAAAGTAACCAAAGGTAGTAACATAGTAACACGACTAAGGGAAACAATGTTTCCCAGTACCGACAGCCTGAAGGACATCTCCGTTTGCTCATAACATATGAACAAGGACCAGTGCAGTGAAGCTTAAGGCTTCACTGTACTGCAAAAGGTACAGGGCAGATTAAAAAATAAAAGCAAAAGGCTTGGGGGTTCCATAAAGATGGAAGGAAAGTGCAGTAAAGGGAAATCTTTCTTAACAACTTGGTTATTATTTTACCTTGTCCCTAGGTGATGGGGAATATTTTTTCCCCTCTCACTTAGTGTTTTACTTGTTTTTTGTAATTTTTATACCGACTTTTTTTATTTTTTATGGGCGACCTTTTCATGTCTCCATAGTGTATGTTTGGAGTTGGTTTTCTAACTTTTGGGTTTAGGCTGGGTTGCCCCTTTTGGGCGTCCCTGTTAATTTCTCGTCAATATACTTTGGTGAACTACTTGTTCCCAAGGGGTAAAGACAGATTTTCATTCCCCTTTACATTTTATATAGTGGGCCAGCACACCCCACCTTATGTGGAGTGCTGGGGGGATAGAATGTATTACTTACCTGTTGCATTTTTTTTAGAATTGCAAGTTTAGTTGAATGGCTGGTGGCAGTGGTTTTACCTTAGTGACTCTTTAGTCACAGGGCCACCACAGTTTTGCTAAAATCGTGGGCGCCTTCTTTTTTTGCAATTTCTGGTTTGCTTGTAGTTTCTGATATCTTCCCCTACGATTCTAGGTGGGTACTACCTCAGTGGGAGTTTTGTGTTCGGTGGAAATCCTTTGTATTCCCTGCCAAGACTCCATTCAGTGTCTGAGAAGGCAGGAACTGATGGAGGAGTCCAACTCTGCAGCCCTTTGTTTTTCACCTTACCTGAAGGAAGCCCAGTCTCAATGGAGGGATGGGTGTCCTGATTGGACAGCCAGACTGCCCATTTCTGTAAACTTCAGGGGGAAGATTGCAGAGGCTGTGCTGTAGTTCCTGTTAAATACTCTGAATGTCGAAGCTGCTGACAAGTCGGCCACTGGAGCTGAAACGGAAGAAGATACGAAGGCAGTAGCGATTTCCAGTGACCGGAGAGCCTGGTGTGTAACCAGAGCCTGCTGTTACCCTTTCTTGTAAACGACCTGGGGATCCTGAAAAGATCAGCCCAGTGGATGGTGAGATCCACTAGTCTCGAAGTCCTGTATTATGAGCCATCCAACAGCGTGCTGCAACCTTGCTGGGCTGCAATACCCTGGGGTTTCAAGCCATTGTGCGGTGGTGCATGGTGTTCAGAATCTTGCTGAAACTTTGGGTGCATCCTGCTGGACCTCCAGATACTTGATTCCGGTCCTTGGAAGTCCCCTCCCCAGAGTGCTGGACCAGATTAGCAGCGAGAATCTGACCAGCGATATTCAGTCTCTTCCTGGCTCCTGAAAAGGATGCCAAACCACGGACCTGCATCCAGCCATGAAGAAATCCTTGCCTGTAGTCTTCCCCGTTGATCCCTGCTGCAAATTCCCTTCCAGTGTCCTGTCTTCAGCCTTCACGACAAGGAATTAAACCAGGTTTTTGGCTGCAGATCCTGAAGGCGTCCTGCTGCAAACTCCTCTTCTGTGATGAGGTACTGTTTGCTGGGTATTACTTACCTTAAGCCTTTTGTGATTCCTGTGAAGCTTTGGGGGTGATTCATGTGATTGGGAGTCCTCATCGAGCTCGCCTAGGCCCAATGCTGGAATCCCTCTAGGGCATCTTCTCTGAAGTCCCTGGACTTTAACTAACTCTAAAGCGAACTACTTACTTGTTTGAAGACTTCCCCGGGAAGTCTGACGTTGCCTGTAACTGAACCCCATCTCAACCTGCCTACAGCTGGCACCTAGAACACTAGGTCAATCTTCTGCCTCAGAACTCATGCAATAGACTAGACTGGATAAGAAAAGGATTCTGTCTTGAAAAGTATAACCAGTGTTAAAAAGTTACTTGTGAAATAGGTGGTTTGGTAACTGTCCCTCTGAAATATAAGCAGCTACAAAAGTTATTACATATAATGTTTTTTTCCCTTCTTAAAGGTATATACAAGGTTTTTTTACTCACCTGTAAATTGGTGCCCCCTCTTCCCAAAAGTAATACTGTTGGCTTCATCAAACTATTCCTTTCGGAAGAGAAGTGTATAAGTTTACCAACTGGGTTTTACTTACCTTGAATACCTGTGTGCAATTCTTAGCTGTATTGTGGGTTTTACTAACCTGCGTCTGCTTTGTGCCATCCTAAAATCAGTTGGTGGTTGTCTGTGTTCCACTGATCTCAAAAGCAACTGTAGTAGTTTATTACAACATTAGGTCTTACTCACATGGTATAACTGAAGATTGTCATAAATGTAGTTATAGGGGGACGGGGCGACTCTGAGGCGCAATTGATCCACCCACTTGGGGATTTCGTTGTTACTTGTTGAAAATCCAAAAATAAAGTAAAACATAAATGTAGTTATAGGTTCATACTGTTCCATGATTTTGTGTTCCACTATTCAGAAAGGTATCCTGGTAACGGGGTTGATTTACTATGTGATTCCTTAACTGAGTGTCACTGCATGACTGATGGGGTTGTCTACCCCTGGATTAATGACTGTTTTCAAACAGGATATGTAACCTGGTTTTACTCCCCAAGACTAGCTGATTGAATTCTGAATGTGTTATAGGTTTACCTAACCTTGAACTGCTGACTGCTATTCTTAACAAGGTAATACTTTGAGTTGTATCCCTTAAGTTTTGAGTTGTTTTTTATAATCGTGTTTAAATATGTGATGGTACTTATTTACCCAAGATTCATCTTGGACTACTTGTTTTTAAATAAACCCTTTATTTTTAGAATACATAGTGTTTGTGTTTCTTTGGACCACATCTGCAGCCCCCTCTCCCTCCTAAGATGAGCCTGGCTGCTGTCTATGCTACCAAATAATCAGGTGGTACAGCCTTATACTAAGTGGAGTTTTGTACTGTGTCAGTTGTATGGTTTTGTGAAGCCCTTAGTTGGAACTCACAAAATAACTGTCCCAACACTGCTCTTACTATCGCTTCCTTTCTCTTCTACTTCTTTCTTCATTCTCCACTGCTCAAAACTATCCCTGTCCTCTCTTCCCCTCCTCCCCCCCTTGACCTCTCCCCTCTTCGAATGGATTGTGTCCTCCCACGTATTCCTCATCTTTAGATATCTTCCCTTTGAGCTTAAGCTGCTTTTGAAAACGTTTTCGGCACAGGGTGCTGTGCGTCGATGCAGTCGACTCTGTTGCTCGAGGACTTCCATCCGTGGTAATCAGTGTATATATATATAGAATGCAGAGTGCCCCTTGGCTTCAGATCCGTTTTTCTGCGATAGCGAACACTTCAATAAATACGGCACACTTTATTTTTTCATTAAAAACTGCGATATTATCGAGATTGATGGCCTCATCGATGCAGTCAACCCCGAAGACCAAGTTCAAAAAGTGGTGTGTCTGTGGTTCCTTGGCGTGGAGCACAGGACAGCAGACTGTGGGTCCTGTTAGTCCATGAACAGTAAGGCTCTGAAAGAGCTTAAAGGAAAATTAGCAGTGGATAGGCCACTACTAACCCCCCCCCCACCTCCCTCTCAATGATCCCGTTGAAGAAACTGTCATCTGACGTGTCTAGTGGCGATTTGCCTCGAAGGAAAAAATTGAATAGCGGTCACGCTGTAGAGGTCTCATCATTCCTCCTCTTCTAAGAAGGCAAAGAAAAGGCACTATAGGTTACCTTAGAGCTCCTCAGATTTTTCTCCAGAGAGAAGTATATCTTGCCTGACAAAATCTTTGACTCCTGCACAATGGGAGGTGTTCAGGCAGAAAATGCTAAACATTTCTGAGGCAGCCCCCGCCACTCTCGAAAGAAAAGGTAGAAAGTTATGCTTCTGTCGCACTGCAAAAGGCCAACAAGGAAAGGTTTAAGGTTTAATCATGTACACCTTCGACCTCGGGACACCAGCTGGAGGACCATCGTACCTTTGAGGTCTCGACTCTGGTGTCAAAACAGTCAGTGCCATAGACCTCTTTGTCTTTGGGCTTAAAGCCATCTACGCCCTTACCCACTAAAGAAGTGGTAAAATCCTATAGGCCCTTGCCTAGAAAGGATTTCTTCAGTTCCTCTGCGGAGCATGAGCCATCGGACCAAGACACCCCACCTTTTGGTTTTGAGTTTGGCACTCCCAATGTCCCTGAAGCCCCCATCTTGGAAGAATCTAGGCAAAGAGACTTGTATGAACCTTTAGTCTGCAAGTGCTATTGACACCTCTCCAGAACTTGAATTTGGCAGACCATGCAGAGGCCTCTTACAGGAAACTTATGTCCAGAGTTATTGAATTTCTAGGATTGGGCAGACGTACTCCATTTCACGAAGACGGCCTGACAGACATTCTCGTGAACAGGAGGGTCCTATACTTCCTTTTATTTCGCCCTGCAAAGAAGAGTTAAGGCCAATTGGGAGACTCCTGAGTAGAGTCCTGCAGGGAATAAAAACCTCACCCACAATTACAGGCTTTCAAGTAGTGACCCTGACTACTTGTGGAAGCACCATACACCAGAGAGCCTGGTAGTTCAGGAAGCGACAGCTACTTCCAAACAGGCTGGATATCCAATCATCCTACCTGATTGGGATGATGAGCGTTTTGACGCTTGGGCAAGGAAGGTATTTTTTGCCGGGAGCATGGAGTGAACAAATGCCACTTGCGCCTTAGCAAAAAGTATATTCACCCCGTTGGACTGTATAGCTCTGGGGGCTGATCATATTCCCGAAGGGGAAGAAAGAGACCACTTCAGGAATATTGTAAGAGACGGAAAGGAGGCCATGTGTGAGTCTCTGCAATCAGGGCTAGACTCTGCTGATAGTGTCAGTAGAGCCATGGCGGCGAGCACAGAGATGCGCAGGTTTGCTTGGATGAAGTGTGGATTTGCACTGAACATGCAGTCTAGACTCCAACATGCCCTTTGACGGTTCTCATCTGTTTGACAGCAAGGCTGACGGAAGCCTGGACAAACTGCAGACCCCAAAGGCGGCAGGCAAATCCCATGGTGATGCTATCAGACAGCCGCAACCATCCTGCCCTAGTGGATCATATTGGAAAGATAGGTCCTTTCGCTTCTACTCCTCAGTTGGAAGGGCTAGTCAAAGGGGCCAACAATAAATTCCCTCATGGTGGACGAGGGAGAGGGTGCCAAGTCCGCCCAAGCAACGGCTACTTTACCATCAGCTGCCTGAAAACCACTTTGAGGCCTTAATACACAAGACCCTGGTGGAAGGCAGACCCTCAAAGCATCCACAAGAATGGCTAGGGTATTCCTTCAGATGCGTCGGCATTGTAAACAGCAGCCCAGGGTTATTGGCTGCCCTGTCTAAAAAGGCCTCAGGACCATTCACCGGGGAGCCACTCATTCAAAGTTCTGGATTTGTTCCTTGTGCAGGAGATTTTGAGACTGCTAGAGAAAGGTTAGAACCAGTACCTGTAACATGGGAACAAAGGGTGGTACTCTCCTTATTTCCTAATCCCCAAGAAGGATGGAGGATTGAGACCCATTTTGGACTTAAGATGCTTGAACACGTTCTTCAGAAAGGACACGTTTAAAATGGTTACCCTTTCTCAGATCCTTCAAGCCCTCCAGCTCCATCCAGGATTGGATGGCATCATTGGACCATTAGGGTGCTTACTTTCATGTGCCAGTCGACAAGCACAGAAAGTACCTGAGGTTTGCCGTTGGTGGTTCTCCTTATCAGTTTCGAGTTCTACCATTCGTTCTGACCTTCGCCCCAGAGGTTTTCACCAAGTTGATGGTGGCGGTGGCAGCGACTCTCGGGAGGGGCGGGATTCACACCTACCCTTACCTGAATGATTGGCTGATCAAGGCTCGCTCATCCGATCAGGCCCTGGAACATCTCAGCATAACCTGCTGCTTTCTTCACTGACTGGGCTTCTCCCTCGATTTCAAGAAGTCGAACATACCATCTCAAAGACTCCAGTTCATCGGAGCAGTCCTGGATGCATCCCTGGAAAAAGCCTCAAACCCCCCCCCTTACATCCCCTGTGTCCCCTCCCCCCCCCTGCCCCCCAGCAAGGTGGGTGAGGGCTCAACACATTCTGCAAATGGTCTCCAAATTCCAGAGAGCCAAGGGTGTTCCAGCCCTAGATGTTTTGAGGTTGCTTGGCCTCATGGCATCCTGCATTTTTCTGGTGCCAGAGGCTCTACAGAGAAGCAGATCCCTCCAATGGGCACTTGGGATTCAGTGGTCTCAATTCTCAGGCAAGATGTCAGACCTTCAGGTTCTGAGCAGAGTCGTGCAGGATGTTCTGTGGTAGGCCTGCAAGTACAACATTCTGAAGGGAGAACCTTTTTGACAACCATGGCTGGAGAAAACAGTAGTTGCGGAGCCTCACTCATGGGTTGGGGAGCCCACACCAATGATCTGACAGTCAGCGTTCTTCATCAGAGTCCAAATTACACATCCTTTTGGAGCTGAGTACAATCAGACTAGTGCTGAAGGCTTTTCTGCCCTCTGTATGGGGAAGGAATATCCTGATAATGACGGACCACACTGTGGCCATGTTCTACCTCCCCAAAAGAGGCAGTGTAGGTTCACTATCACTGTGCCTAGAGGCAATGTAGCTCTGGTTCTGGGAAATTTAAGAAGGAATCTCCCTATCGGCGGTTCACCTAGCCGGAGAGAACACAGTGGCAGATGCTCTGAGCAGGCAAGCACAGTCTCCGACGAGTGGGAACTTGCTCAGGAAGTCCTTAAAGAGATCTTCAACCATTTGCGAAATGCCTCAAGTGGACCTGTTCGCGACCAGTGTCACCCCTGAAGTGCAAACTGTTCTGTTCCAGGGAATTTCCCCCCAGAGGAGCTCTAGGAGACGCGTTCGTAGTGGACTGGGAGTTTCCACTCCTGTATGCTTTTCCTATAGTCCCCTTCATTCTTCATGTGGTCGGAGGTTGAGAACATTTGGGAAGTCCATGATCGTAAATGCTCCAGATTGGGCCAGGAGGACGTGGTATTTGGACCTTCTAGACATGGCCTTCTGCCCTCCAATGTGTCTTCCACTAAGAGAGGACTTTCTCACGCGAAAGGGGGGGTTGGGTTCTCCATCCAGAGGTCAAGACACTCCACCTTCACGCATGCGTTCTGAGAGGTTGAAATAAAAGGGTTGGGACTTCCCAGATGACGTTGCTTCTGGCCAGGCGGCTAGCCACAAAATCCTTGTACCGCTGCCGTTGGAATTCATTCTGCAGCTGGTGTAGGGGAAGCGGATGTGTACCCTTTTAGTGCAGTACACATATGGTGTTATATTGTTTTTGCATTTAGCAAATCTGTAGCTCCAGATTGGAACTATTAAAGGCTATTTAGTGACTCTTTCAATCTTCAAGTGCACATCGGAGGAGGTTAAGATGCCATTAAACATAACATTTCTGAAGGGGCTTGTTAAGTTTTCCCTCTTCACCATTTCAAGTGCCTATTTGGGGACCTGAATCTGGTCTTCACTTTTCTAATGTGTACTCCTTTTGAGCCTCTACATTCATGTCCACTGAGACTTGTAACATTTAAAACCATTCTGTTAGATGTTTGTCAGCCCTCAGCATGGGTAAGTTGCAGGCTTCATCTAGTAAACCTCCTTTTACTATTTTCTACAAGGACAAGGTTGTCCTTGAGGTTAAATCTTTTTTTTGCCAAAGATCGTATTGGATTTTCACGTATCCCAGAAAATTGTTCTACCAACCTTTTATCTGCCCCCTCATCCTGCCAAGGAAGAGGAAAGGCTCCATAGGCTTGATCTCAGAAGGGCTCTGAGCTTTTATGTTTCAAGGATGGTGAAGATGCATCAACATGACCAACTTCTCATAGGTTGCACTCAACACAAACTGGGACTAAAAGTTACAAAACAAATATTGTCCAGATGGATAATTCTTGCCAATACAGAATGCTACAGATCGGCTGGAAAAGATCCCCATGAAGGCATGAGAGCTCATTCCACAAGGGATATGGTGACATTTTCTGCTCTGCACAGAGGAGTGCCTGTAAGAGACATTTGTGCGGCAGCCACTTGGTCTACTATTGATACTTTTACAAAGCATTACTTTCTGAAGTATTGCGAATTAGTATTTGGGAAAGCTGTCCTACATTCATTCCATGACAAATCATAACTTTGAAAATTCGTACTTCTTCCTTTAATACTTAGAATCCCAAAGCAGTGTTATCTAAAGATAAGGAATATGTGGGAGGACAAAGTACAATTGAAGAACAAGTTACTTACCCCTGGCAACTTTCTTTCGACTGGATGTTCCTCCCATGTATTCCTCATTACCCCTCCCAGCCTACCCTGCAGTAGAATTTCCAGACATTACACTAGGCTCTTTCAAAGTCTGGTACTGTCTGGGACTCACTGATGCTGGTATTTCTGCAAAAGGAGGGCGTAAAAACAGAACTGAAGCCAATTGGCGCTGCACGTACTATATATGACGATGATGACCCTGAGATGGAAGCGTTGTAGTGACATTGAGTCGACTGCATTGACTCTGCCAAATTCTTTCTGATGCAGCTAAAGCTGGAAGGGAAGATATCTTAAGATGAGGACTACGTGGCAGGACCATCCAGTCAAAAGAACATTCCCTGGGGTAAGTAACTTGTTCTTCTCGCTCACCTACTCTCTATTCACAAAACCTCCAACCTTGAGTTTCATCACTCTTCCTCTTCTTTCATCAACCCCTCGCACCTCTCTACTTAAGACTCAACATCACTGCTTCTACATCTCACTCTTTATGTTGCTCTTTGGAATGCACGTTCGAATGGATTGTGTACTCCCACGTATTCCTTATCTTAGATATTTCCCAATATCCAGCTTGCTGCCTCTGGATTTCTTATTTTTTTCTTTCGGTAGAGGGCAATGTGCGCCTGGTCGAGTTGATGTCACTCGGAGGCCTCCGTCTTGACATAGACGTCACCACAGGTATAAGTAGCATGCGCAGCGGCCGTTGGCCGCAGTTCTGTATTTCCATGCTTCACAGCTTTGGTAACGTAACGCCTAGTTCCTAGTCGCAAATCTTCTTCGAGTTTCTTTGAAAATTCAGGTTTTTGACACGCTATGGCTTCATCATCGGCATTGTCCACTCCTCGGTCTGGATTTAAGAAGGGCCGGGACCATGGAGGTAAAATGTCTGTGATGGAGCCGCACAGGATCTGCCTGTGGCGATTAGGGCCAAACCATCCGTGTTTGGAGTGTGAGGACTGCCTGTCGATGCTGGCCAAGGCCTTGAGAGAGCGCAGAGGGATGTTTGAGAGAGGTAAGCCTCAAAAATCCCCTTCTACCACTTCTTAAACGTAAATCGTCCGGCGAGTCAAGACCTATGTCTTCTTGAACTGGATATCCCAGCCCCTTTGAGTAGCAATTACCCTGGGGATGCAGATTCTATTCATACATCAATAATTAAAACGACTCGGGTAGTTTGGCAAAAGGAAAACTGTTTTAATGTCAATGATCTGAAACGGGGAAAACAATGAAAATCATCATTTGTCATCAGTGATGTTTGACCTGCATCATTATCAACACCATCCTCCGTGGCAAACTACAAAAACCTATAGAAGGAAGTGATAGGCTCTAAGTGAACATCTTAAGTATACGATCCATATCAGTATGGGACAGTGAATGAAAGTGATGGGGTACTTAACATCATATTCTAAAAAATAAAAACACACTTGGATGCTGCAGAGACAGCAGGACGAACTCTTGGGCAAGGTACCTTGTTGAAAAGGCAACCATGGTTAAAGATTCGGGATTTAAACCAGGAACCAAGGCGTCCTGCATTATCAAGCCATTGGAAGAATCTAACCTGCTTGGAAAGGCGGTGGATGAGGTTTTAGAGACTGCAAAAAAGGAACATGAGACCTTAAAGTCACCAAGCCAGATAACGGAGGCCCTATCAGCAGCAAGGGGAGGGGAGGGGAGGGGGAGGGAGGGGAGGGGAGGGGGAGGGGGGGGGGCGGCAGCTCTGGACGCTCCTTTCGGGGACAATCTTTCCCATGTCATCATGGTCCTCGGGACAGGGGCCAGCTGCCACAAGCCAATAAAGTTGGGGTGCCCTGTTAAGACAGGCGGCAGTGTGGGCACTAATACGCAAGTCAAAACAGAAAACTGTGGCTCCATTTCCAACAGAGCGCTGTGAGTGAAAGCTCATTGTTTCTGTGTATTTGTGGTCATCTTTGAGGCCCTGTGAAAAACATCCACCAGCCCGCTCTCACCCCACGCCCTCTTCCTGCTTTGCCGCCTCCACCTGCCCTGCGCCGCTCTCTTTGGTCCTCTCAGCCTCATCACTGGACTTCCCAGGGCCGCCCTCTGCCTGGCAGCCCTGCGGATAAGGGCCCCAAGGCCAAGGGTAGCTCCAACAGAGGCGTCTCCAGGAAGTGTGTGCAGGTGTCCGCAGGAGAAGCGGGAAGCCAGCACCCACCAAAAAGTAAGGGTGGGGACTGAAGCAATTACTTCACACCAACAACCCTACCACTCAAACCAACAAGCTCTACTGTTGTAAATTCTTGCATCTAGACTGTACTCCTAACAACATTGAGCTGCCTGATTTGTTCCATTGAGTTGAATCACACAGCTAGATTGTCTGCACAAACCTCACAAATTCAGAAAGTGTGCCTAATAGCGTAACTGTGCCATAGGTGATCTTAGAAATGTGCCTATTTGGACTCACTGCCAAAGCTGAATTTAGAAACTGTGCCTAATAGCGTAACTCTGGAAAGTGTGAATAATATTATCCTGTGGTATAGTTGAACTTAGAAGGTGTGAATAATATCATCCTGTGATTCAGTTGAACTTAGAAAGTGTCCCTAACTGAGGTATAGGTAAACTTAGAAAGTGTTAATAATAACATCCTGTGATATAGCTGAACTTGGAAAGTGTGAACAAAATCATCCTATATCAACTGTAGCATAGTTAAACTTAGCCACGTCATGAGTCCACCCGGCCCACCAAAGTCCACTGAAGGAGACCCACTTGCGCCTTCCTCCCTCCCCCCACTTCCCTTCCCCCCAAACCATCCCGCCCCATCACATCCTCAGCCCACTCCCTATCCAACTCCGAAGACAGAAGAACCAACCCATCCCAAACCAGCCCACCCGCCACCACATTCTCAGCCCACCCGTTGTCCAACCCTCAAGGCAGAAGAACCATCCCAATCCAGCCCGCCCTCCACCACACCACCACCCCAACTGCTATCCAAACACCAAACCAGAGGAGCCCGATGGCGAGCCGACCATCCTAAGACCACTGTTCCTTCCCACCCACCATCGACCACCCCCCTCTCATCCCCCAGTTTCCACTCTCTCCCCTCACCCGCCACCCCTCCTACCCACTCCCCCCTCTGCAATCGCCACATCATCCTCCTTTACAGAAGTAAGATGCATCCTTTTTAATGCCCAATCTGTAGCAAGAAACAGGCATCTTTGACCTCCTCGCCTCAGACAAACCAGACCTAGTCTTTATCACAGAAACCTGGTTCTCTGACGTCTTTGTCCCTATTGCCAATGAAGCCTTCCCCCCCAGACTACTCCCTCATCCCACTCAACCGACCCTCTAGAGGAGGAGGAGTAGCAATCTCATTCAAGTCACACTTCTCCGCCTCAATCATCCCTTCCTGCGAATCGCTTCTCGTCAAACTATCCCTCGCCCCATTGTTCTCCAACAGCTTCCTAATCATCTACAGACCTCTTAGCTATGACGGACAGTTCTCAAGCAACCTCTGCGATTCGAGAGCCACCATCCAATTAAACCATCCCACCCTCACTCTTTTAGGAGGCTTCAATATCTAGCTTAACATCCCCACCAACCGTATGACCCACTCTCTGGTCGACTGCCTAGATGTGATTAACCTCTGCCTCCACATAAACGGCCCAACTAACTATAAAGGGCACACCCTTGATGCCATCTTCAGGTCCCATGACCAGATGCATCTAAGCCCTCCCCCACCCCTATCATCGGGTCCGATCACTTAATTGTCCCTTTCAACAGTCGCTTCCCCCCCCCCCCCAAAACCAGAACCTCTAAATCTACGCAAATGCTGGAAGAAACTAAAAATCCTCCCCGACCTAGCTGACGCGCTCCTTCGTTCTCCTCCTCCTCCTACCTCCCCACGCAATGAACACTTAACCACCGAAGCCTTTGACACATGGCTCAATACCTCATTAATCCCGGTCAACCCCACTTGCCAATCATCTGCTCGCCATGGCCCTTTTCCAAGATGGTTTAAACCAGAACTGAAGACTGCAAAACTATATAAATCCCTCAAATGCAAATGGCGGAAAGATAAAACCACCCTGAGCAGATCCACCTTAGCCTGGCACCATCGCCACTACAAAGCCAAAATCTAGAAAGCAAAAAAAAGTCCATTACAACTCTCAAATCCTCAACTGTGAAAACCCCAGCAAGGAACTCTACAAAGTCATCTATGAATTCACCAAACCATCATGTACCACCAGCCAATCAACCCCATTTTAGTCACTCTACGACTCACTCTCTCCACTTCTACACCCCTGCTCTCGAAAGAACGAATTCTCTAATCAACAAACTGGCCCTCTTTCACCCACCACATAATCCACCCTCCCTACCTGCCAATCCACCGCCTACAACTGCAACCCACCTGACTTTCGACTCATTCACACGAATATCAACTGACCAATTTCTCAAACTCCTCTCTGCCCGGAAACCATCCGGCTCCCCGCTCGATCCCTGCCCAGCATCAACCCTCAAAGAAATATTTGCACCTACCTGTGCAGGAGAATACGCGAGAACCATCATAAACGACTCCCTCTCCTCAGGAATTTTTCTCGATGTGTTCAAAACTGCTCATGTCAAGCCTCTGCTAAAAGAAAACTTCCTTCAACCCCCAAAAACTACTGCCCTATCTCAAACACCAGGTTCCTTGCTAAACTCATCGATTGCACCGCTTACTCCCAACTAAATGCCTTTGTCGAAGCCAACAATCTCCTAGACCCCGCTCAATCAATCAGGTTTCTAACCCTGACACGGAACCAAAACCATCCTGATCTCAAACTGGGATGACCTTAAAAACACTGCAGACTCTGCAGGATGTGCTGCACTAATCCTCCTTGACCTATCCGCTGCCTTTGACACAATCAACCACTCAATCCTCCTCGACCGCCTCCACTCCCTAGGAATCTGTGGAAATGCTCTGAAGTGGATAGCATCCTTCCTCAACAATAGGAACCAAAGAACCCTCCGCTCCTCCTTTGCTTCCACCGCCAATACCGGAGTTCCACAAGGAGCGTGCCTATCAGCCCTCCTGTTCAACCTCTATATGTCCACCCTCCCACGAATAATCCGCTCGCACAACCTACTGTGCTATAACTAGGCTGATGACACCCAACTAATCCTAAAACTTGTTAACTCAAAACCCAGCTGCCAACCCGACCTCGCTGCCTGGCTCCTCGACATTGATCACTGGATGACCACAAACCACCTCTTTTTAAACCCCACCATAACTAAAATCATGGTGTGTGGCAACACCAAACTTCTTCCGCACCCTCTACCCTGGCCACCATCCTTGGGCAATCCCCCGACAACCTCAGTAAAGAAAACTTGCATGCACTCTTGACTCTGACCTAACCCTCTCACAACAAGTCAACAACGTCTCCAAGTCCTGCCACTACCACCTCAAAATTCTTAGGCACATTTTTCCATACCTCTCCTTTCCCAACAGACTTGTTGCTGTCCAATCAATAGTAATGTCAAGACTGGACTATGCTAACTCCCTCTACCTCGGAGTCCAAGCATACCACATGATTAAACTACAAAGAGCACAAAATGCTGCAGCCAAACTGCTACTAGCACTTGGCCCAAGAGATCACACCTCCCCAGCTCTCAAAACTCTCCACTGGCTCCCGGTTGGACGAAGGGTGACCTTCAAAACCTCATGCATCTCTCACTGAGCAATGCATAAAACCAGACCTCAATGCCTTCAGGTCAAGCTAAAACCCTACCATCCACTGTGCACTCGAAGGTCACGCTCTGCCCGCCTCCTAGATATATCTAACACCAACTCAGTCAGGTTAGGTGGATCATCATTCTCAGTTTTGGCGCTCACTCTGTGGAATTCACTCCCACCCCACATTCGACTCACCGAAAACCTCATGTCTTTCCGCAAATTACTGAAAACACGGCTCTTCCCTTAAAAATCGACTCTTAGCACAAACAGAATAAACAACCACAATAAACAGACACCCAAGGTTGTTGAACAAAAATAGCAATCGAGCACAGAGACCCGATCGAACAAACGGAAAACTAGAACGGCCAGTGTAAATAAAACGGATAAACTGAGTGAGACGGATGAAGTGGATGGAACGGATGAACCGACAGAGCGAATGGAGCAGACGAAACAGATGGAACGGAGTGGACGTAATGGTTGGAATTAATGGAACGGATAGTATAGATGGAACAAAAGGAATAGACTGGAACAAATAGAAGTTGAAACAGACGGAGCAGATGGGAACGGAAGAAACAGATGAAGTGGATAGAACGGATGGCATGGATGCAGTGTGTGCAACAGAAGCAGTAGATAAAACGGATGAATCACGTAGAGTGGATGGAACTGATGGAGTGGATGGAACGGAGTGGATTGAACGGACCTAGTGGATAGAACAGATGGACTAGATGGAACACATGGAGTAGATAGAACAAACGGAGCAGAAAGAACAGACGAAGTAGAGGGTAGGGATGGAACGAATAGAATGGATGAGTAGACTGAACGGATGAGATGAACAAGCAGAATGAACAGATGAGAAGGATGGAATAGATGGATCGAATCGAGTAGACGGAACGGATGCAGTGGATGAAATGGATACAGTAGATGGAACAGATGGAGTTGATGAAACGAATTGGCTGGAACAGGTGGAGTGGATGGAACAGGTGGTGTGGAGGGAACAAATGGAGTGGATGGAACGAACAGATGGTTTGGATGGAACGGATAGAGCGGACGGAATGGAAATAGCGGACGGAAAGAGCGGACGGAACAGATGGAGTGGATGGAACAGATGGAGTGGATTGAACACAGTGCAGATCGTATGAATAGGAAGGATGGAACAGATGGAACACGTTAAACGGATAGGAAGGATGGAATGGATGGAGTAGATCATTTGGATGATGGGCTGTGTGGATGGAAAGGATGAAAGGACTAGTAGATTAAATGGATGTAACAGACGAAGTGGAATCAACGGACAGAGTAAATAAAATGGATAGAATAGATGGTACAGATGGAGTGCCCAATCTCAAGCGCTTTGCCGATAACCACCATATCACACTACCACGCTTACTCTCTCCTATACATCACCACTCAACTAGAACACAGCGATACTATGACACATTCGGTATAGCTGTTTTCATACTAACACCCGCCACACACTCCTCATCACCCTAATTAAACACAGCTAGCACACTCCGCTAGCTTAAGCGTCTTCTCGGGCCTAACACAGCCAGAAATCATCAGTCTGGGTGTCCACCTTCCAGAATGAACACCTACAACTGACCTCCCCACCACCACACCCACTGCTAAGAAGCAGGTATCCTGAAACTGCCACATCGGCTGCACACATATCCGGTGCACCCACGCACCTTATGACTCTCTCTACTGACTTGAACTACGGTTCCCGAGGGCGTTCAACCTACCAGTGCTTTGAGATCATACCAATGATACATAAGGCGCTATATAAATGCCAAGTAACATAACATAGGTGGGGCAACTAAGACCTCCCCTTAAAATGGCCACTATGAATGTGACTAAATACACAAAATCCCATTGGTTTACACAACTATAGGACCCTTAATTACGCAGTCCTCTACAAGTGTTTGGCTTCTAATCCCCGTCAGTACCTTTCCACCTACGTCTAGCAGCAGGCAGGCTGAAAATCCAGGTGCTGGGGAGCTTGTCTTAACATTAGCTTCCCACCAATTAGCAAATCAATCAATCACCTCAATGGTCTGGTGTCAATTAGGACTTTGAAGCTCTGTCTTGAGTTTGTACTGTGCTCTGACAAATGTAACGAGTGTGGGCACACTCTGCCCTCATGTGTAGGTGTGACCATCCGGTACGTCCAACTTCATTCTTCCACGTGACAGGAGACCATGGAATCGAGCCTTTTGGTGTATTTAATACTATTTTTTAATAGACCTCTGATGTCTTCCTTGTTATGATCATGCATTCTGAACAAGAGTCTTGTTCTTTCACACGTTTTGTATCCAATGTCAGTTCACTCCAGTTTGATAAGACCTTGGCTTCTTGGCTCGCCCAGCCTCGTCTGCTGGGATTCACTTTGTAATTCAATTTGCTTTTGAACTGCGACACACGAGAAATGAGGCCTTCTTGCTAATGTCCAGCACTGCTGTAATGCGTAGTGGAAACATCAATCCTTCAATCATCCATATATATATATATATATATATATATATATATATATATATATACTAGCTTGATATCTCCGTCAGTTTCTGTGGCATAAGCTTCTTCACCTTGATCCCAAGATGTAACTTATCCTTGATGCCTTATAGAATATCTGCATTCTCTGGTCTCTGCATCTCTTTTATGTATGTCATCTTGATTCTGTGTGATGTCACCATTCGTCTTTGCCATTTATTTGCTCTGCTCCTTCGAGGATTTCTTTCAAATGGTCATCATATTTTCTTGTATGCAGGTATGGTTTCCTCAGTGGGTACCTTGCCTCCCAGATTCTCTTAAGTATTGGCACTTTCACTGGTACTGCACAGAGTCGATACTCTGCTCTTTGTCTGTTCAACTGCTCCGTGTATGTCTCATACTCTGGTTTCCAACAGACAGGTAAAATGGGTGGGATGATTGATGTGGGGTTACTTGGCTCCTTCTCTACACTCCTCCGCACCCCTTCTGGGCGATTCATCAACCACTTTGTCATCATACTTCACATCCAGGCATTTAGGTCTGAAGAAAAGCTTTTTTGGGACCCATATCTTTATGACTCCCTTCAAACATCCAGCTGATTTAACATGTCATAAGACTACATTATCCACTGGGACTGCAATAGATCCATCTTCCTACATACTTGTGATTCTTTGGCTACAGCAACTTTGTCCCCTCAGGTGCATGGATACTGGCCTCCACAAAGTCTCTGATTTCTTCATCTGTCAAGTGTCTGGCTTTCCATCCTCAATCGACATTGATCATGATCTTCATCCCTATGGCTTTCTTTGCTGTCTTCTTACACTGTGAGATTATTATTTTGCTCACACAGAATCCAGGCAATACCAACACAATCAGGGCTCCAAGAAACTTGAACAGGTCTGCCATCCATTGTGGAACCCAAGAAAAGAGTGATCCAAACCAGCTATAATCAGCAATGTCTTGCACTTCGTCTATCATCTGGCCATGGATTTTCGTCAGCATGTCTATGGCCTCTGTTAAGGTTCCATTCTCGTCATCATGAGAAGGTATAAATGTGCAACATGATTCTCCAATTTTTGCACAAACACCTCCATCCATAGCCGTGATCATGCAAAGACGTATCTGTTCTGGAGAGTAATCAGTCTTATGGCTCTCATTTCTCTGATCTTAAATCCCTTCATGGTAGGGTTAATTGTCTGCAGAAATTCCCATCTGGTGATCGGAAGCCACTTTGTATTTGCTCCAACGTGGATTCTCGGAATGAAGATCAACGTGAACACTGAAGAAGTCTGGCTGAACAATCTGTGTTCATAGGGGGTAGTCTAGCTTCTATTGATTTGGCTGCGAAATAATTCTCTCTTTATCAACTCCACAGATCTCTTCTTTCTTAGATGAGCATCTGCCTTTGGGAAACTGTCGAGATTCAGATCGCTCTTTGGAATCACCAATGCTGGAACATGGACATTCACCAATGAGCATATTCCTCCCCAGTCCTTGGGTAACTTCATGTATGCCTAGGATCCACAAGCCCAATAATGATCCATGATCACTGCTGTCCCAATTTTCATTCCTGGTGCTTTGAATATTTGCACACCATTTCTGGTTTTCTCCAACATTTCTTGTGCCATTGTTTCTGAAACACAGCTTTGCACTCTCCAAAGGTACTATCTGCAAGGGTCCTCCTCTGTCTTCGACACATGTTAGTAGCCTTGCAAGATTTGATCATAGAGGTTTACGCAACATTTGTACATTTTTAATCGTTGGTTGTAAGTGACCATTATTACCCAGCCCCTGCAGATCACTTCACCTTCTTCCCAGCCATCTGGTGATGGGACAGTTCCTCATATGGCCTCTGTTCTTCCATCTATGAATGTCTTCTGCAGACTTCCCTGGAACTTGCAGTTTTTTATTCACTTCCCATCTGATTTCGTACCTGATCACATGATTCTTCGTATGTTTCTTCTCTTTGTGTCTTGGATATAGTCATCTTCATCTGGATCTGCCCATTCAGTTGCCCGTTTGAGGTAGGCTGTTGTACTACAGAATGCTAGATTAATGTGCAGTGTGCAGTCAGAAAATCTATTTCAATAGCTATAAAGATTTTCGACTTCCCCATGCTGTATGGCAGGAGTGCACATTCAAAGCATTCCTCCTTTGAAGAAGTTCTTCCAATTCCTTCATATGCTGATACCATATGTTGTTTCCCAAGTGCGCTGTGCTGTCCAGGTAATCGTTTAGTTCATAATTATCTTCCTGAGTGCTTCGTTTAGACCTCATTCTTTTCATGTGAGCTTCTATGACCATATCATGAAGTGTACCAGCATAGCCAGCCTAATTACAGGAACATCTATCAGTGCTCCCTGTTCAGCAAGTTTCATCCTCTCAACATACCATTTAGGCGTGAAAATGTCTCGCAAAATCTCCATGTGTGTCTGTCTTCTATGGATTATCTTTGGGTCATTTATCACAGGAACAGGTGTGCTTGCAAGCATTATCTGTATAGGCTTACCATCTAGCAACCTCTTGTCCTGACAAGCCTGTTTCCTGTGTCCAAACAGAGTTTCTAAGACACTTTTTGCATGTGAATGATTATTAATGGCACTTATCTCAGGCAATTTGTCATCTTTCTTTGGGACAGGAATGACTACATAGGGTCTGGGCTGCCTAGTAGTTGCCACGTTTACATTTTCCTTCTGCTCAGGAACATGCACAGGAGTCTTGGCTCCCTTTGCACCAATGTAGTAAGATGTGTGTGCTGTCAGTGAAAACAGTATGATTATGAATACAATGCAAGCATAAATAACACAGAGGTATGTTACTTTACAGCATCTACTTTGTGGATGTGTCTCTGCATTTGGCATTATATTACTGCTGATGCTACCCATCTTTATTGCCCAAGGAAGGAAAAACTCAAACTTTAATGCTGCAACATTATGTACTGCTTCTGGAATCTGCTGTCTTGACTTCAGCAATTCGTCCTAGCTGATCGAGGTTAAGGCTCTCAACTATTTCCTTTCAGTCTTTTATCGGATAAAATACAAATGTCTCCTCAGCAAGCAAGAAAACTACTTCAATGTTCTCTAAACGTTCTTCTCCAGAAAGTCTCCTTTTATAATGTTCTCATCTACTTCAACTGTCTAGATAAATTCAATAACATATATCTGCTCCCAGTCTACCTCAAATCTGCTTTAGACCAGACAACATGATGAATTTTCTTTCAGCATGAAACAAGAGTCTTTCTTTATCAGCAACCTCTCGATCTGTCCCTCGAAGGAAAGTTTTACACCAACCTCTGGGTTCGCTTGGAATATATGCTCACTTGGATTATAATGCCTTCCAATATTACATTCAAATGTGCAGTGTTTCTAGGATCCCTTAGAAAGGTGAGCACATCTGTGCATCTTCCAACAAGATGCAGGTACTCTTCAATTAGACGAAAGAACACCCCACTGACTAGTCTATGAGCTTCATCAGTTGATAGGGGCATTTGTGCTCTCCTCACTGTACTCGGTTAACTGCAAAATTTGTTCAGTGATAACTATAAGCAATCTTCTTATAATTGTGCCATTTTTAGGATCTCGTAAGAAAGCAGGAATGTGAGTAGTTCACCCCAAAATCGAAGGTAAGGAGTGCAATACAAACAAGCAAGGATGATCCGAGAAAGGTCATCATTGGGTAACACCATAGGCAAATCCAAACAGGAACTCAGTGTGAAATGAATCAGGGTACTGCACCCTCTTGAAATTGTTGTAACCATGATCAGAATCTGGCATACTTCGCTTCTTATCAAGGCTTCAGCATGCCTCAGTCCAAAGTTTTTACCAAGCTCCTCTGTGGCTTAAGAACAAAGAGTTTTTCCTCAACCCTGTAATGACTGCACATAGTATCTGAAACAAGACCGTCCAATGAACTCTTTCCCTTTAGTTGACAGCTTCTCATCTGTACATGCTGTGGTTCTTCCCTGATGCTTGTTCTTGCTTCGAGTAGGGGTGCGGGCAGAGGGGTTTCTCCAGCAAAGATTTTGACGTCACCTAGGAAAGCCGATGCATGCCCTGCACTTTGACAGCAGACTGTGTGACATCCTCCACAATTAACAGACCGTTGAAGCAGGGTTCATCCCACTTCTTCCTTGTGTGGTTGCAGATTACTAATGCAACTCTGGGGAATACAAAGTTTTTTAGATTTACTTGTTAAAGCCTCTCCTTCTGTGTTCTTTACCACCCTACACCCTTGTCGCTGTAGCTGACCAGAAATACTTGAAGTCATACAATTCAAATAGTCACCCAATTCCATTGCCAGTAAATCTGAAGTTGGCTGAGCATCACTTCTAACTCTAGAGGAAGGCATTAGGGGTGTCCTCAT
Source organism: Ambystoma mexicanum (assembly GCF_040938575.1). Taxonomy (NCBI): domain Eukaryota; kingdom Metazoa; phylum Chordata; class Amphibia; order Caudata; family Ambystomatidae; genus Ambystoma; species Ambystoma mexicanum. The sequence goes on from NC_090936.1 coordinate 362,573,694, forward strand.
TTGTCTTCTTGTCACTATCTCGTGGTGGGTGAGATGATGGTCAGAACCCGGTTGGTTCCTTAATGCATGTGGTAGGCAATGCAACCACCCTTTCTTCAAGTTAAGATTCAATTTGGCTGTTCTTTCTTTGAGCAAACCGTTGAGCCTCTCACAGATCCCATTTCCTTGTGGATTATAAACTGAAGAAAACTTGTGCTTTATACCAAGCAACAAGCTGATCTGTTGAAATGTTTGATTCACAAAATGTGGGCCATTGTCTGACCTCATTACTTCACATACTCCCCATCTGGGAAATACTTCCTGCACTAATAATTTTGCTGCCCAGGTGGAGTCTGGGTGTGTACAGGGACCTGCTTCAATCCATCTTGAAAAGGGTCACAGCACTACAATCTGGTATCTATATCCATTACATACTTGTATCATGTCGATATGCAAATGCTGAAAAGGGCCATTAGGTCTCGGAGTAACTCCCCTAACTGTGGGCAGTGTTTGCCCAGCTGTGAATTTCTGACACACAAGACAATTCACTTCATAAAATGTAACATGCTCTAATAGATTTGGTACAAACCAATCCTCAGCAATCGTTGCAGCGGGATTCTCCCTAATTGTGCGCAGGGTGGTGTAGCTGTTCCAGCGCCACCCTTAATATGGCTACAGGCATCACCGGTTTACCAGTGCTTCAGAGGGGTTAAAAAAACAACCTCTTTGCGTCCATAAATTCTTTTCTTGAGGTGCCTCCCCCTGAACCTCTACAACTGCATTTTTAACAGGTTATTATAACTTTCAGATATAGTCATCATAACAATAGTTTTTTCATTCACGTTGGGACCCTCAAAATTCATCCTCTTTGTAGTTGCTACATGCTTGGCCTTGACATCTGCTGCTCGATTTCCACGTGAGATCAAATCTGCCCTTTTCGTGTTAGCTGTGCACTTGTCAACTGTGATGGCTACTAGGAGTTGTAGTGCCTTAATAAGCCTATCCAATAAGGTGGTGTGGTGTCTGCTCTGAGGTAGCCCAACATGCTAACCCTATGTGCATTGTTGATGCGACATAAGTGGAGTCACTGTACACTGTTAATTCCTGGTATGCATGATACCCGAGCGTGACTTTCAGCACCACTAGCTCTGCAGCTTGTGCTGAATAATGAGACTGGAGTCTTGCACTTACCAATGTCTGAAACTCCCCATTGGCTGTGTGTTTTACCACAGTGGCACCCGTATAACCCTGTCCATCATTTTGATCGATTCTTGAAGAACCGTCAAAAACAATTTCTCCTCCTAATGCTTTCTCTTTTATTCTAGTGATTTCATCATAAAACCCTTCATGGTTTGCGCAATCATGTACAGGCTCTCCTTCTGTCATTGGCTCAGCTATAAACATGGCAGGATTCACTATTTTGCATCGGACAATTTTAATCGCTGGACTCGATAGGACTGCCTCCTAGGCAGAAGCCCTTTGAGATGTCAATGTGCCCTTTGGTTTCTCTAAAATAGCAAATAGTGTGTGCTCAACAAATAACATCATAATTACATCACTATGCTTGCAGTCTTCTCTATGACGAATGTAGCGGCAGCTATAGACTGTTCGCACGGAAAGTGACCTCTCATTACTGGGTCTAAAATACCACTATAATATGCAAGGGGCTTGTACCCCAACGTGGTTCTCTGCACGAGTACTGCTGTCAAAACAGTGTCATCTGTATGCGAGAATAGAAAGAATTTCTCAGCATAATTGGGAATCCCTAAAACTGGAGCTGTGCAAATTGCTTTTTTCAAACCCTTCTTCCATTTCCTCAGTCCACATGATTTTTTTCCTGCGTTGCTTCTTTAAAGCCTGTAATAGAGGCCTTATATATGAGCTGTAGTCAAAGACCCATGCTCTGACATAGTTACAGAATCCCAAACATGTCTGCATGTACTTTATAGTATGCGGATTGGCTGTTTTAAAATAGCTCTTTCAGGGGTAACCTTCTTTCCTTCATGTGAGATCAATTGGCCTATGTACAGCACTTCTTGATGACAATATTGTAACATTTTTCTTTGTCAACTTTATGTCCTTGGTCAGCGAGTATGATCAGCTGAACAGAATCGCATCTGCACTCTTCCTCTGAAGTGTTGCAAACTAAAATGTCATCTACGTATTGCAACACAACACTTTCCAAATCAATATTGCTTAAGTCCATCTGTAGGACTCTATTGAAAATTTATGGAGACTCACAATACCTTTGAGGCAATATCTTGCTTTTTAACTTAGTCTGTCTGAACGTGAATGACGTCAGATCCTGTGAGTCTTTGTGGGGATTGAGAAAAATGCATTTTTCAAATCAATCACAGTAAAATATTGTGCTCCAACAGGTATATTACATAGGATTGTAGCCGGGTTAGGAACTACAGGGAACTCCGCCTCTACAATCTGGTTTATCGGGCGAAGATCTTGAATTAAACACCACAACCCCCCCTGGGATTTTTTTGATAGGGTATACCGCAGTATTACATGGTGACTCTGACATCACTAAAATGCCCTGATCCATCATGGCGGAAATAGTCTTAAAAATACCTTGTCTGCCTCTCGAGACATGGGATACTGTCGTGCACGATGTAAAATTTCCCCTGGTTTCAATGTAATCTTTACTTCTCCAACCCCCTTCAATAGGCCTACGTCATAGGGGCCGGTGGTCCATAATGAGGCTGGCACTTTCGCCATGTCTTCCTCAAAATACTTGTGACGCTTTTGTGCTATCCTCAACTTCTGAGCAACTTCTCTTTCAATTGCTCTTACCCAGTAAGTGATGTGTGTTAAATATTACTTCGTCATCAGATGGATGATTTCCGAACAGATCTTCATCAGTGACGTCAATCTGTAACCCTCCCCAGTGGCGAATACTGTGCACCATTGTCTGCCTTCATCACTTTCATAAAGCAAAACCATTTCTCCTCACGCTATGGCTGCTTGTAGCTTTAAGGGAAAGACTCGTCCCTCCTCCTCAAGCATAGGTATTCTTGGTCTGAACAGAAATTCGGGTGTTCGCATAGCTCTGTCTACTAGGCCTGGTAGCCATGACAACAAAATGCATACTCCATAATAAAAAACCTCTGGTTCCAAAAGGTATGGCTCTCACAGCCATTTGCAAAAGGAAAAGAGAGTGGGCACCACTAGGTTCAAAAAATTCAAGATGTTCAAATGAATATGAAGTCAAAGTCAATTGTTAGAAAAATATATATATCCAATTCAAAAGGAGCTGGCTGTGACCAGTCTGGAGACACCCGGACTTATAATTACAACACAAGCATAAGACCAAGTAAGAATACCGGGTCCACCTGCACGGTGGAGGATCGGCCCGCTCCGTGTACTGCGAGATTATTTACCTTTGAAACACGAGTGGATTTTCTCCATTCCTCCATGCAACACGTTATCTGCAACCCACTTCTGAGTGGGTGCGAACTCTGGACGTTCAGATTTTTCACCTTTGGCCACACAATAGAGTTAGACTTGCCCTGATGAAGGAAAAGTGTTCCAAAATCCATTGGCTTATATAGTCTACTACATATGAGTTGTGGCAACTGCTTCCTCACTAAGGATTATTAGTGATAGCTTTACATTTGAATTACTATGGATAAATCAATCTGATATTAATCAAACAGACTCATTTTTCTATTTTTAAAGAAGTATGGTACATTATGGATACCTGAGCATATTGTCCTGAACCAGAAAGAATTACATGCCCATGTTGGGCCCCATAGGCAAGCGGTTGTGTGACCCGGTATTCTTACTTGGTCTTATGCTTGTCTCACAGCCATTTGTCCTGTAAATGCCATAATAATTTCACACACGTTCAAATAATGCATTCCTGGCGTTGAACACACTATGCCTTCATCAGTAAATGAAATTGTCATATTCAACTTTGTCATTAAATCTCGTCCCAATATATTAACAGGTGTTTGCCTTGAATATAACAATAAGCACTTACATATCACACTCTTCTATAGAGCATGGTAATTCTTCAGTGAAAGGAACTCTGCTTGTAGCTCCCGTGAACCCCTGAGTATTCATGGCATTGCCAGACATTGAAAACTTTCCCTCTCGTATACATGAGCGCATTGCACCCATGTCTACTAAAAACGAAAAACTTTCGCCTCCTATGTTGACGTCTATCCTCGGTTCCTTGTGAGGATTTGGTGTCACAGATAGTATTGAACACATCAGGTCTCCCAGGGAGTTAACTGTCCTGTACTTGTGTTTTGCTGAAGCTGCATAGGTAACTGTTGCGACTGTCCTTGTGGCGGATTAACTGCTACCTGCTGCGTTTGCAAGCATTGCTGCACTCTCGGCACTTGCTGCTGCACCGTTTGATCCTGAGCAAATCCATCTCCACTTTGCTGTGAATATGCAGAGGGATTTGCACTACCCCTTGACTTCTACACATGCGAGCAAGGCGCCCTGTCATTCCACAAGTCCAACATATAGGCCAAGGTCTCCCAACCTGCCCATTCAGAATATTCTGAAACCCACCTTGGTTATTCTGAAAGCTTCCCTGATTATTCTGCCGATTTCCTTGATTACCTTGCCAACCTCATCCTCGAAGTCCTCTTCCCCGTGGAGCAAATCCACTATTGCTTTGATTGAACTGCCTTTGATTATTCACCTGCAGCATGTTCACTGTTTGCTGTGAATTTGATCCGTCTACACTAGTCAACATTGCCCCTTCAATGGTGTACTTGGACAATTTTTTCTGCTCTAGCGTTGCCTCTTCGCCTTTTCTCGTGTCGTCTTTTTTTAGATTCTTTTCCTGCAAGAGTCTACAATAATACGCAATGGTCAGCTGAATCTCCGACCACTGTTTTGCTTCCATACCCACTAACTTCTTGTGCTGCTTTTGTACTGGTTCTGGCAGCCCATGGCATAATATATGATTAAATACAGGTATAGATTTTCCCCAAGCTTCACGCATCTCCAAGGCCCACACCTCCTGAAAATTATGACTGTAAATGAGTGGATCATCTCCATCCTGCATCTTTTTCGTCATTATAGCTCCTATATCGGACGTGTCTGGATACAGTACTCTAAGTGCTTTCCACTCCACACTGCCACTCTACAGTTATTGAATGGTGCTCCATCATGAGCAGTGTTAACTGTAGTTACACCGGCATATCCTGCCCTTGAGATCAGCTCTCTCACCAAGTATGGCAATCAGGAGACCCTTAATATCCCCTATAGCCAATGTATTTCCTGCTGTCATTTTGTTTAACTCATGTATCCATTTCCCAGCACCAGAAGTTAAACTTAGTTTACACCTTAAATTATTCTTCTCCACCTGGGGCCATGGTATATACTGTGGTCTGGCCCCTCCCTTTTCCAATAAGGGAAACTGCGAAGCCCCAAACTCATTCTCGTCTCATCATTTGTCTGTCCATCGCAAGGACGATATTCTCACATCGCCTTCTTCCTAGCAATGATCTTAATCTGCTCACATATGGTGGCGACTCCCCCCGCTCACCATGGAGTTGCCCGTTAGGTCGGTCTGACTGTGTCAATGGTTCTGACGCCCTAGATATAAGTTTAAGTCTGACCATCCGACTTCTTTCTCCATTGAAAAACAACCCCTTTGACTGCATGCTTCACCTCTTTCTTCCCCCACGGAAGGTGTCTCAGTCTTCATCTGACATTTCCTGTGCCCAACTTGTGCAACTTCTCTCCTCATCATCTCTATTCAGAGTTTGTCTATCTAGAGACAACTCCTTTTGACTCGTACTACATGAGGCTTCCTCCGTGTCATACAACTGAGTGCTCCCAAGTCAATCATATTTTCCCTTCCCTTCTTTCTGGGCTCTCATTTCATGATCTACTTTATCGATTGCTTCCCCAATGTTCCTCGAGTCAAACTTGTCTTCTAGATTTGCGCTATACATGCCTGGTAATGACTCGTATTCTGGGAAAAATTCCTCTATATCCTCCCATGCTACTAGTGGTTCAGGATTCCTTACTTCCTTCTCCAGGCAATCAAGATCGCATGCTCTCGGCCTTCTTTTACTTTCCATATCATCGTCAAATTCATTTTGCTTTCTTGTTTCCTCTCTCAATCTGTCTTCCTCTTTTTTCTTCATATCCCTGCTCTCATTTGCCCTGCGTAGCTCCTCGTCGTTACGTCTATGTATTCTTTTATCACTTAACTTCTGTTCCTCCTCTTCTATTCTTTTTCATTCTAGCCTTTCTTGCTCATCGATCGCTCTCTGTTGTCACATTTCCTTTGCTCCTCTGCGCTCTCGTTTCTTCGCTTGCTCGTCCAGATATAACTGCTCTCGTCTGACTATCTTTCCTTTTCGCCCCTTCGTCTTTCAATCGTTCCTCCTTTTCCTTGTCCTTTTTATCTTGCTTGTCTTGATCTTCTGTCTTACATCGTTGATGCCTTTACCATTGACTTTAAGCAAAATCTGACCATCCATCCATTAGTTCTGTAAGAACGCTATCTCATCAGTTTTATCTCTTTCGCCTTTCCATCTCTTTATTTCTCTTCCTATGTCTAGAGATGTGCTTGCTTGATCGCTTCTTTCCTTATCGTGTCTCTCGGGACTTTGGAGATTATATCTTTCTCAGTATTTTTCTCTGGGCCCTCGTCGCTACTTTGCATAGGTGACTCATAAGCCGGGTTGCTATAAACTGCAGCTGCTTTAAGCTCCCTCAATGGGTATAGCACATCATCTTTCTTATTCTCGTCTTATATTTCAGACGGGGCAGGTGGAGAAGAGGGCTCTTTGCATATATTAAGTATCCAATCTATAGGTGGCGGCTCATCTCACTCCTAGTACATTTTCCAGGGCTCTAAGCTCGCTAGGCGCTTGTCTAGCTTCTTCCAAGTATATGCTGCATGCAAATATGTCTTAATATGCTGAAGGACTGCCTTCAATAGTGACCCTTCTTGTGGCCACGGCATACCCTTTTTATCTGCAGTTCCTTTAACCCACTCTGCACTATACTGTATAAGTTTAGGTGCATGTTTCGGCAACTGCTTGCAGAAATGCACAAGTGGAGTAACATCCTCCATTTGTCACTTTTAACCTGTTAATCACTTGGTTGCTTTTATCACAGACTTAAAAATACGTGTCAAGAAAATAACACAATATGACCTATCACCAACCATCGCAAGCTCCAATCCCTTTGGTCACAGTTTTTACTTTAATCTTGCTAAAAAAACAACCACCAAGTGCAATTTAAAACAATCAATTTCAACTTATTACATCATCATTTTTCAAAACCACATAAAACAGACAGACTCAACAGGTCACATAAATCTTCTATGATCTTCTCTTTAAGACTCGTCTTTCCCTTTAAAATACTTCATACGAAGTGTAAATTAACCGCTTTATATTTGCCTTCAATCAAATCAGTTTTCTATGTGTTCTGCTACGGGACTCTAAGTTCAAATTTCTTCTAACTTTCTTTAAAACGTAGGTATAGGGCATTACCTCTTTATCGTGGCCTCTCTCACGATACTTCTTATTGCACGGCCACACTCAAGTCAACATTTTAACACTTATTCTCACGTTATGTTTATCCCGCCTCCCTCCGTTACTCTCTTATTCCCTTATCACTTCCCTTTATTTACTACGCATGCATCAATTTGCCACTCTCCTCAGTGTCTACTCACCATTTGCATGTTTGCCTTCAGATCTGATCAGCTTCTCGTAGGCGTGGGAGGAGATTCTGTTGAAACCAGGCGACCCATCACACCCGCCTTGCAAGGTCTAGGTAATTACACTAACTACTATCTACGGGGATCTTCACATCCTGTCAGCCGAATGGCAAAGGTTGTGCGATATTTTGTGGGACTCTAAAGTTTACTTATGTCGATGGATTTTTTTTTAATAAACCATGCTCTCTGCTACCAAGTGCACTGGATATCCTAGCCCCTTTGAGTAGCAATTACCCTGCAGATGGATGGGGATGCAGAATCTATTCATACATCAATAATCAAAAGGACTCGGGTAGTTGGCAAAAGGAAAAATGTTTTAATGTCAATTATCTAAAACGGGGAGTACAATGAACATCAGCACTTGCTCGATCCTCTTACTCAACGAATCGTACAAAAAATGGAGGTTACATTCAGAGAATTTGTCATTGGTGACACTTCACCTGCGTCATTACCAACGTCATCCTCCGTGGCAAACTACAAAAACCTATTGAAGGAAGTGATGGGCTCTAAGTGAACATCTAAGTATACGATCCATATCAGTATGGGGCAGTGAATGAAAGTGATAGGGTACTTAACATCAGGTGGGGCAACTAAGCCCTCCTCTTAAATGGCCTCTATGAACGTCACTAAATACACAACGTCCGATTGGTTTATACAACTATAGGACCCTTAATTACATGGTCCTCTACAATTAGTTGGCTTCTAATCCCCGTCAGTACCGTTCCACCTACGTCTAGCAGCAGGCAGGCTGAACATCCAGGTGCTGGGGAGCTAGTCTTAACCTTAGCATCTCACCAATTAGCAAATCAATCCATCATCACCTCGGTGGTCTGGTGTCAATTAGGGCTTTGAAGCTCGGCCTTGAGTTTTTACTGTGCTCTCAGAAATTTAAGGAGTGTGGGCACACTCGGGGTCGGGTTGTCCCCTCGGCCAATTGGCCCGTGGCCGAAATCATGCCGAGACACTGGGGGGTGGTTTCTGAAACCCATCCTGGGCCGGCGTGGGCTTCAGGAACCGGCCCCCATGGCCTCTCCAGACACGTAAATTGCAAAGGATCTGTAAACGTACAGTGCCTTTGCGGCCCCGCTGCAGATGCAGAGAAAGGTAACGCCAAAGTGTTACCTTTCTTTGATGAGTGCAGCGGGCCGACGGCAGCCCAATACACCATAGTGCCAACAGCAGTCAATGTTGCAAAACATTGGGAAGGAGCGGCAGGGCTTGGTGGGGCCGGGGCTGCCTCAGCCCGGCCTGCTCCCTCCCAGTGATTTGTAACAGACTCTGCTGGCGCCACAAGTTGCAGCAGTGCGCTGCTTTTTCGTCAGAATGATTTTGTGTCCGCTTCGCCTCACTCAGGAGGAGGCATAGAGTGACTGGCACTGCCTTGGACCCCACGGTACGGTAGGCAGGAATTCCCTCTGAGAAATTGGAGCTCCAAAGCTAGAGAAACTTTCTTCAGGAGTATTTCCTGTGCCCGTCTCCTTGTAAATCCCCAGTGATGTGTCTGGGGAGGTGGCTGCTGCTGCTCTGGCACCGGTCTCAGCCTTCCCCCGGGCGTGCTGCCCTGCAGTGGGGGGCACAGGGAGCTGTGATTGCGAGGAGCGCCTTATCATGGCCGTCGAGCTACTGATCTTCCTCGGAGTCTGCATGATACCCACAGGTGAGTCCTGCCAGTGGAGGAGGAGGAGGCTTAGAGGGGGCATAGAGTAACTGGCACTTCCTGGCTGCCTGGGACCCCACGGAACCCAATGGTACAGTAGGCGGGATCTCCCTCCCTGGCAAATTTCTCTTTGAGGAGTGCAAGGGTTCTTTCTTGAACCGGGTGCCTGCTGACCTCTTTGGTTGTATGACTGAACCCTGTGGAAGTCTACAAATAGGCTTTGGCGGTGAGCTGTTGGATTTCCCTTACCCTATAATGGGTGATATGCATGTGACTTTATCAGACCACACACATTAAATCTTTGCATCGTTCATAAGCTAACAGTTTCCAGAGCAGAGGACCGATTTCTGTAGAAATAAGTTTCAACCCACAGTGTAACATTTGAAAAATGTATTTTCCACCTGACAGCAAAGGCTTGCTGTTGTGAAAGGCATACATGCATATTCATGGGCCATTTTCTATACATGTTTGAAATGATACTGCTACTTAATACAATAAACACACATTTCACTGACCCACAGATAGCTCAGCGGATTAACGCACATGTTACACGGTGGAGATCTGGGTCTCCTTTCGAGTTCCATGTGGCCTGGGTGGCTCAGTGTTTCAGACTGCTACGTCAGCATGCAACCTCGCAGGGCTCAGTGGGCTAAATTCATTTTGGGTACAGTGCAATCCACCAGCCACGCTGTGATGTGCTGGTGGGTGGTTCACGGAATGCCTTCAGATGCAAGCTCTTCTGTCACTATTGTCCGCTCGAAGGTGGGGGTGGGAGGTTGCCATAGAGACTACTTTTGACAAGAACTGCGAAGTACCGTAAAAGAGCAAATCAAGACATAGTTAAGGAAAGCATGGCTCCAAAGGTATCTGTGATGCTACCCTTAACGGTTGTTGGCCCTCCACAGGCTTTAGGGACGTTACTGTTTGCTGTCTATTGTCCTCAGGTGTCCAGACCCCACGCAGATCCGTACCAAGTGTAACAATTGAAGTGCACTCTTTTGCGTACATAAATAGATAGCAGAAAGAAGTTGCATACACCCAGACACTCACACTACCATGTTCGTCCTATTCTTCCTAGGTCTCTCTCCAACGGACAAATTGGAATCTCCACTCACATTCCATGCCTCGTGCGTCCCTCATCAGCATTCCATTCACACTCACGCAATTCAAGACAGCACAGAGGCTGAAGCAATCCTAGTGGCCATTTTTAACAATATGGTTTGTTTGGAAGACATGCCACAAGGCTCAGTAAAGGAACACAGTGAATGTTGGCAGTGACGGGGGAGTCTACATATATACTGCTGTTACTGCAGCACCTTGTGGCTGGGTTGTGGGCCACAGATAATCATTGCTTTTGTACATTCTATTCTAGAGCACAAATGCCAATTCCTAGGGCACTGCAGCCAGGCAAATTAGGATTAAATAAGCATTGGAGGGGAATGGCTGGGGCCCGCGATGTAAACACGCTCTAGCAAAGCCATTGTGGGAAACTAATCCTGTCTGGCAGAACATACCAAGCCCCTGGAATGGACCAATGTACACCTGAGGGAAATTCAAAACTGCATTTTTGTTACAATTTCACATGTGGCCTGAATGCGAGAGACTGAAACCACGTTATTCCTTGTTGCAAAGGTTATTTGTCTTGGGGAATTAACAAATGTGCTCTTAATAATTTAGCATTTATATAGCGCTACAAACCCTCAGTTATCGGAGCGCTGCTTATTATTACCCACGGTGTGTGGTGCTCATTTATCGACCTCGGAAGGATGAAAGGCTGAGTTTGGCCCTGCAAACCTGCACTGGCAGGCTCTACATGGATGTCAAAGCGAGCACTCTACTCACTAGGGCTCCATGCAGCTAGGCCAATCACGATACAGCAGAATAGGGTGGCAAAGGTGCAAGGCCTAACTTTTATATTTTGGCCTTACCTCATTCCGGTTTCCCTACTCTCCCCCTTCCCATCCATCCATCGTCACCCTAACCCTCCTTCCCTGCTGGGGTTGCGGAGCCCAGTACAATCATAGATTTGCTGCAGGTCCCAAAACCGCAGTGGATAGTGGTCGGTTCGTGCCACTCCTGCGCTCCGGAGCTGTGGACCCTGTCAGAGAACTGTATGCAAAGTTATTTTATGAGTTGTGGTGTAATGTAACAGACACATGAACCCTCCATAAGTAGCATTTTCTGTAAAGTTGTGAATTGTCACGATTCACGGATGATGGTTTGAGGGCCACTTTTTTGAGGCAAGGGGTGGGCCACTTTTTTGGGGGGGGGGGTCCGGGCCCATTTCCTGTCCCAGTCTGACCCTAGGCACACACTGCCCTTGTGCGTAGGTGTGACCACCTTGTTCGTCCAACTTAATTCTTCCACGTGACTGCAGACCATTGAATCGAGCCTTTTGGTGTATTTAATACTATTTTTTAATAGACCTCCGACGTCTTCCTTGTTATGTTCATGCCTTCTGAACAAGAGTCTTGTTCTTTCACACATTTTGTATCCAATGTCCGTTCACTCCAGTTTGATAAGACCATGGCTGCTTGGCTCGCCCAGCCTCGTCTGCTGAGATTCACTTTGTAATTCAATTTGCTTTTTAACTGTGACACACAAGAAATTAGGCCTTCTTGCTAATGTCGAGCACTGCTATAACGCGTAGTGGAAACATACATCCTTCAATCGTCCATATGTGTATATATATATATATATATATATATATATGTGTATGTATGCGCTTCCCGCAATCATTCACTATAAAGCTAGCTTCATGATTACTTTGTGTGCTTGCGTTTCTCTTGCATCTGTACACGTTTAAACTAGCTTGATATCTTCATCAGTTTCTGTGGCATAAGCTTCTTCACCTTGATCCCAAGAGGTCACTTATCCTTGATACTTTCTTGATGCCTTATAGAATATCTGCATTCTCTGGTCTCTGCATCTTTTATGTACGTATCTCGATTCTGTGTGACGTCACCATTCGTCTTTGCCATTTATTTGCTCTGCTTCTCCAGGGATTTCATTCAAATGGTCATCATATTTTCTTGTATGCAGGTATGGTTTCATCAGTGGATACCCTGCCTCCCAGATTCTCTTAGGTATTGGCACTTTCACTGGTACTGCACAGAGTCCATATTCTGCTCTTTGTCTGTTCAACTGTTCTGCGTATGTCTCATACTCTGGTTCCGAACACAGGTAAAATGGGCGGGAAGATTGACGTGGGGGTACTTGGCTCCTTCTCTACATTCTTGTCGTAAGAGGTCTAAACTCTCCAGTCTGAGAAGTGGTTCGCATCATTCCTTGTCTTCGAGACATGACAAAAAGAGGCACCATAGGTTGCTGTCCACTTTGTCATCTAGTTCACACGAACGTGTCATTTGCCCTTTGCAATCTAGTACCCCGGCTCAGTGGGAGGAGTTTGGGCTCCGTATGATGGTGTTCGAGAACGCAGCCTTGCCCCCCCCCTGACAGCACCTAGAGGCGATGCTCCAGTCGAAAGACCTCGGAAGCACAAGAGCCGTGCATCTTCAGACCCCGCTGTCGAACCTCCTCAAGAGCGATCTCATCCCTCGAGTTGAGAGAAAGCATCATCAAAACATAAAGACCTCTACATCATTGAGACAAAGGGAATCTTTATAACAGGTCTGTCGAGTGCATCTTCAGCGCCTGTACCGATGGCGAAGCTATTGACACCTCGATTGTGCACCTCCTTGGCGCTGCATGTGTCAATCCCTTCGACACATTCCTTGAAAACATTGATAACGATGCAGTCATCATCGTCAATTCCATCAACGCTTTCGGCACTTCTGTCGAGGCCGTCGACATCGACAATTTCGGCTCCTATTATGACATCCATAACACCTACTTCATTTGAAAAAAACGTATACACCACAACCACGTACAGAGTACTTAAACACCATCTTCAATTTATGAAGACCCTTTGGGTTGCAATATGGGACACCATCTGTAACAAATTAACTTCTATCTGAAGAATCTTGCATGAAGGATTTGCAAGATTGTCTCCATGAAGAAAGTGCTATTGATCCTTCTCCTAAAGTGGATTTTGGAAAGGCAGATCCGGGGGACCATGCTGAAGTAATGTACCAACAGCTCATAACGAGAGTCATGGAGTATATTGGATGGTACAGGACGACTTAACAGATATATTAGACAAAGGACCACTGGAGGACCCAATTGTCCCTTTCCATCAGGCTTTGCAGAGGAGAGTGACTTCCAATAGGGAAACACCTGAGGTTGTCCCAGCCGTAAATGGAAAACTAACAGCCAAATGCAGAGCTTCTAGTTCTGACCCTCTCTACCTTTCAAAACATTCTACACCAGAAAGCCTGGTAGTGCAGGCAGCCACTTCCTCAGGTGGACAAAATGCCTATCCCACGATACTGCAGGATGGGGATGATTAATGCTATGCCTCCATGGCCAAGAAGGTTTTCTCGGCCGCCAGTATGGCTTTAAAATCTGCCAATGCCATGTGCACACTAGTGAGATTTACCCACACCCTTTGGGAATGCATTTCTATGGCGGCTGACCATATCCCGGAAGGGGAGGAACGAGAAGGTTTCCTTAACATTGTCAAGGTTGGCAAAGACGCTATGTGTGAATCCCTCCAGACTGGTCTTGACTCTGTTGACCGCATCAGCAGAGCTATGGCGGCTAGTACAGTGATCCGCAGATTTGCGTGGTTACGGAAGTCAGGATTTGCCTCAGACGTACAATCCAGACTCCTCCACATGCCTTTGTCGGCATACATCTATTTTGAAATGAAGCTGCAAACTTCCAAGACGGCAGCCAAATCCCTTGGAGCTGCAATAAGGCCAACTCCAAACCGCCCCACAGGCGTGCCCTGGAGGGGTAGGTCCTTTTGCTGCTATTCTGCATTCGGAAGGGGTAGAGCACAGCCAGCTCAAAGAGGACATAAAAGATTCCCCTGTGGTGGACGGGGAGAGGCACTAAGACTGCAACAGCAGCGGCTGCTTTACCCTCAGCCACTTGGTCTTCGAACATCTGACAGAGTGGCAGGCTATTACTTCAGATGCTTGGGCATTGGAAACAATAGGCCATGGTTACTGCCTACCTTTCCTGGAATAACCTCAGAGTCATCCACCGGGCAACAACTCTTTGAAAGTTCCAGATTTACCCTGCTAGAGAAAGGTGCGATAGAGCCAGTACCTGTAGCGGAGAGGGACAAGGGTTGGTACTCCCCATATTTTATAATCCGCAAGAAGGACGGAGGATTGAGACCCATCTTGGATTTAAGAGATTTGAACAAGTTCCTCAGGAAGGACAAGTTCACGATGGTAACCCTTTCTCAGATCCTTGAGGCCCTCCAGGATTGGATGGTATCATTGGACCTCCAGGATGCTTACTTTCATGTGCCAATCCATCACAAGCACAGACAGTACCTGACGTTTGCAGTTGGCGGTTCTCATTATCAGTTTCAGGTTCTGCCATTTGGGCTGACCTCACCTGAGGGTTTTCACCAAGTTAATGGCATGTGTGGCAGCAAGTCTCAGGAGAGCGGGGAGGGGATTCACGTCTACCCCTACATGGACAATTGGCTGATCAGGTCCAGTTCCCCAGTACAGGGCCTGGAACATCTCAGCTACACCTGTCACTCCCTTCACAGGCTGGGCTTCTCCCTCAACTTCAAGAAGTCCCACATTATACCATTGAAAAGACTCCAATTCATCAGAGCAGTCCTGGATGCATCTCTGGCAAAAGCCTTGCCACCAGAGGTGAGGGCTCATGACATGCTGCAGATGGCAAAAAAAAATCCAAAATGCCCAGCGTCTACTGGCCTTAGTTTTTTCTGAGGTTGCTCGTCCCCATGGCATCCTGCATTTTTCTGGTAGAATGAGATCTCTCCAGTGGGCTCTCAGGATCCAGTGATCACAATTCTGAGAAAGGATGTTTGTTTGGGATTTGTAGTAGGAGATCAGAGTTGCACTGGATCTTCAACGGTGGGCCTGTCGGGAGAACATCTTGAAAGGAGAACCGTTGTGGCAACCATGGCCGGAGATAACAGTAGTGACGGATGCCTTACTCACCGGGTGGGGAGCCCATACCAACGATTTCACCATCAGCGGTCGTTGGTCTCCATCGGAGTCCAAACCGCATATCAACCTGTTAGAGCTGAGGGCAATCAGATTAGCGCTGAAGGCCTTCCTGCCCTCTGTACGGGGAAAGAATGTCCTGATAATGACAGACAACACAGTGGCCATGTACTACCTTAACAAGAGAGGAGGTGTAAGGTCACTACCACTGTGCAGAGAGGCAATTCAGCTCTGCTTTTGGGCAACATAACAAGGAATCTCTCTATCGGCAGTTCACCTAGCCGGTGTCCGGTCAAATGGTCGACAGGACAATTGGTCGACACAATTTGGTCGACGGGTCAAATGGTTGATTTTTTTTTTATTTATATATATATATATTTTAGGTTTTCGTTTAGTGAAAAAAAGGGGTTTTTAGCAAAAAAAGGGGGCTTGGGGGGGCCCCCCCAAAAAAAAAAAAATTGTGAAAGAACAACAAAAAAAATTCCACCAGTTGACCTGTCGACCTTTTGCTGTCGACCAATTGTCCTGTCGCCCATTTATTTTCGACCAAGCCACCTAGAACCCACCTAGCCATAGAGAAGAACATGACGGTGGATGCTCTGAGCAGGCAGAGCACAGTCTCCCACAAGTGGGAACTAGCTCAGGAAGTCCTTCAAGCGATCTTCACCCTTTGGGGAACCCCTCAAGCGGATCTGTTCGTGACCTCTGCCAACAGGAAGTGTGAACTGTACTGCTCAAGGGAATTTCCCCCAAGAGGAGCTCTAGGAGATGCGTTCATGGTGGATAGGGAATTTCCACTCCTATACGCGTTTCCTCCAGTCCCTGTGATTCCTCACGTAATCAGGAGGTTGAGAAGGTTCAAGAAATCCATGATCCTGATTGCCCCGGACTAGGCCCAGGAGGATGTGATACCCAGACCTTCTGGATATGTCCATCTGCCCTCCGATTCGTCTTGCGCAAAGAGGACCTTCTCTCACGAGAGGAGGTTCAGGTTCTCCATCCGGATATCGGTACCTTCAGCCGTCATGCATCGTTTCTAAGAGGCTGAGATACAGGGATTGGGACCTCCTGGACGACATAATAGAAGTATTGTTTTCGGCCAGAAGGCCAGCAAACAAATCTTTATGCTGCTGGAATAAGTTCTGCAGCTGGTGCAGAGATAAGAATGTTGACCCTTTCTTATGTAACGCACCAATGGAGTTATCTTTTCGATTACTTCTGGAAAATCTGGGGCTCCAGATTGGTACCATCAAGGAATACCTGGCAACGCTTTCTTTTTTTAAGCGCACTTCAGAGGAAGTCTCCTACTTTAAGATTCCTCTAGTAATACAATTCTTAAAGGGTTCAACTAATGTTTACCATCCACCCCCTTTCAGGTCCCACTGTGGGATCTGAACTTGGTTTTAAACTTTCTGATTGGTGCTCCTTTCGAGCCTCTACATTCTTGTCCATTAATACTTCTTACTTTGAAAACTGTTTTCTTGGTGGCAATAACATCAGCCCGAAGGGGGAGTGAGCTACAGGCTTTATCCTGCAAACCTCCTCATACTGTTTTTCATAAAGACAGAGTGGTACTAAAGATGAAGCCTACCTTTCTCATTACTCAGAAGATATCATTACCATCTTTTTATCCTCCACCGGAAAGAGGAAGAAAGACTTCAGACTCAACCCTAGACGTGCACTGAGCTTTTACATTTCCAGATTGGCAATACTACAGCAGAGTGACCAGTTATTTGTGGTCTATTCAGGTCACAAATTGGGTCTAGCCATTACCAAACAGACTATCTCCAGACAGATTATTTTAACTATATCGGAATGTTACAGACTGGCTGGTAAAGACCCTCCAGAACATCTAAAGCTCATTCGACCAGGGGTGTTGCAACTTTGTCTGCTTTGCAGAGGGGAGTTCCGATAAAGGATATATGTGCAGACGCCACATGGCCATCTGTGCACACCTTTACTAAATGGTAGTCTAGACTCCTCCACGAACCAAAGTTCTGCTTTTGGAAAAGCAGTATTGCACTCCATGAATATATGATCACATTACATTTTACTCCCTTCTCCAAATTATGTAAACTGCTTTGGGAGTGTATCAAAGATAAGGAATACATGGGAGGACACAATCCATTCGAAGAACAAGTTACTTACCCATGGTAACATTCTTTAGACTGGATGTTCCTCCCATACATTCCTTATCGCCCCTCCCATCCTACCTCGCAGTAAAACTTCTCTTGCAGTTGCAGTCTACGCTCTCTCAAGGGGAGTAACTGTCGATCACAAGGCAGTCCTCCGCTCGTCAAAAAGGACGAAGGGCTCTGAGCGTGCTACTTATACCTGCTGTGACAACGAAGTCAAGACAAAGGCCTCAGAGTAACATCAACTCGATCAGGCATCGACGCACAGCGCCCTCTACTGAAAAGAATATTCTGAGGCAGCAAGCTGGATATTGGGAAATATCAAAGATAAGGAATACGTGGGAGGAACATCCAGTCGAAAGAACGTTACCATGGGTAAGTAACTTGTTATTTTGTCTGTAACAAGACTTCCTTACTTCAGACTTCCTTCTTTCCCATTATCCCTCTTAACCGCACTACCCTTACAGAATCTTGGATTTCTCCCTCAGCCTCTGCAACGCTTGCGGCCCTTCACGACCCTGCCTACATCCACCCTCCTGCCGAACCTGGCATGGGTGGTGTAGGACTGTTCACATCTTCCAAACTACCTATCTCTCCTACCTCCCACAATGTCTCACTCTCCAATACACTATCTCACAATCACTGCCCCTACAGCATTCATATTCTATTTCTCTATCGGCCGCCTGGTCTTGCTAGTCAATTTGACCACCTTTCCAATCTAATTGACTCCCTTAGTTCCCTGGGGACTTAACCTCCCCACTCTATCCACTGACTATCTCCCTTCTCCCTAGGCCCTTGTTCTCTTCTGTCCAGGCATACAAATGGTAACTCCCTTGACCTAATTCTGATCCCCTCAACCTCTAATATCTCCTCTGATCATTCCATTGCATTTGCCTCAATCTTCACTCCTACTTCCACCCCTTTCTACAGCCAAGACAAAATTGAGCAAGGATAAACTGTGTCCAATTGTGCTGGGTTAATGAGTATATAGTGTGCCAGTGATTACGTTATTTCTTTGCCCATCTACTGGGTGAGCCACTAATCAGGTCAGACTTACTTTATTCACTTTTAGCATAGTGGCACCCACTTAGTATGATGACTCAAGCCTGGGTGATTTAACCTCTTATCAACATACCATCACAACTGAATGGTGGAAGCACAACTCGCTTTGGGAGAATGGTGTTCTCGGACACAAATGACATCCAATATGGTTAGTTTTTAATGGGACACCACAATAACTCATTCATATGCATGGTGCTTATAATGGAATGAGGTAAGCCTCAACTCTCCCTTCATTGCTACCCATTAACCAAACCTAAAATGGTATCGGACTGCAACAACAATAATTGTCTGTGCATATAATTTTTTCTTTCCTCTATCAGGAATCTTGCCTTTTTGGGGTATGTACATATTGTTCAAATATACGTGTTTATGCTTTGCTGTATATCATGGTACTTTGTATACACTCCTACTATGCCACTGATTGCTAAAAATATTTCATATGATTTAAACACCAATATTGTAAATGCTTTGCTTAATTTGTTAAATACTAAACGCACAGCCTTGAGAAAGACATTGTGTCGAAACCCGCTTTGGCTGTTTTTTGCACAAGTCGCATCAGAAAATAAATTGGACTAATAACCCACCCAAGATTCTGGGACTCTAAATCTTACTAATATATTTTTGATGTACATTGTACAACTATATTGGCCAAGTGCGAAGTGAAAGGATTTTTTACGTACTCCTTTTTACAGCTACCACTTCATTACCAAGTGCAATTTTCCCTCCTCCAAATTCCCTATCTACCTCTCTGACCTCCACCACTCTCTCTCTTCTCCAATACAAAATTCACTCTTCTATCCACTGACAGACTTCACTAACTTTAAAATTGCTCTTAAGGCTCCCTTCTCCGCTCACTACATGTACTCCTAAACCCTCCTCACTCTTGGATTACACCTTCCATCTGCACCTTTAACCTTTCCACTTGGTAAAGATCTAGACAATCCTTGGAATTCCAACTCTATCTTCTCCAGCATGGGGTCTGGCATGGATTCACCTGCTCATGAATATTCCCCGTCGTCAGGCTGGGAATCCTCTGTAAAGAAAAATCAGTATCAGTTTTGTTTCTGATCTGTCTTTCGTAGTAGTAACCAATCACTGATCTCTGCGTCATACTGACCACAGCCAATGACTGCCATCTCCCTACGCCCCGCCTCTGGCAGCCATCGTCAGATTTTTACCGCACGTTCATGTGTTGGGATCCTCGTGCTATTGCTCTCGAGCTGTAGTGCGTTTTCGCGCTTTTTCATAGGAAAATTCTATCTTTTTTCATTCAAAAGAGCCTCAAGCTCCACCGTTTCTTTATCCGATCAACGGGGACCCGTGTCGGATTCCTCTACGCCCCTCAAGGGTGAAGATTTCGTCGAGCCACGCTTTTGGAGGACTCCAGAAGTTTCTCAGGCCCATCTCGGACATGGCCCAGGAGGAGGGAAGCTCGACGCCCGGAAAGCTGTTCAGGGTCTGCCCTGGATGCCAGCTTCAGAATGTCTTTAAGGAGGACGAACCCTCCCTTTGCCTCTACTGCCTGCATGAGGACAAGACACACGTGGAGAAGGACTGTGCGTTTTGCGGCAATATGTCGGAGTGGACCATGAAGGACCGCCATCTGCGTCTCGCCAACTGGCTGGAAGGGAAGAGCCCGTCAGGCGATAAAAAGAAGAAGTCCGAGCGGTCTTATAAGACCTTTGAGGGCGCCCCGGCGACGGGGGCCCACCCAACAGAAGGCCAAGCACCACGAGTCTGCTGGCACCGGGAGCACCGAATGGTCGGGCTCTACGGTTGCCAGGCAGGGCGCATCCTCCCCGGCGCCATCAACCACGAGCCAACGCTCTGGCTCGGGTAAGAGGAAGGTCGAGCACCCGGCGAAGCTCCTGGAGAGACCCCGGTCGAGCTCGAAGACCCCATCGGAGGGGGAGCGAGGCGGTGACCCTCCCCCCAAGGAGAAGGCGGTGAGCGCACGCAAGGTGGTGAAAGCCTTGATCCACCCTGCCAAGGCCTCTATCGAGACAGTCGCGGCGGCCCTGGCTCAGCCTGTGGAGGCTACACCAGTGGAGGCGACTTCGGGGCTCAGAGTCTCCCTGCCACCGCAAAGGGAGTCCTCTTTCAAGCCCATCGACAGGACCCCGTGAAACCTCCGACAGAGAAGAAAAAGGGGGGGCAGGAGGTCGTCGTGGATTAGGCCTCAACCTCTGAAGAGGAGCTGATCGAAGTCTTAAGCCACGGCATTGGCGTGGAAGAAGACCAGCCCGTCGGGAGGGACCCCGACGTAGGAGACGACGAGAACGTCGAGGGTGCCGACGAGGCTCCTGACCGTCCGTCGGAATCCCCTCAACCAGTGCCGCAAGACAACTCGGTGGCCATTTTGTTGGCTATACAGTCCTTATGCTCGGAGATAAGGACGAGATTGCCGTTACCACCAACGGAGGAACCGCTCCCGATGGGGGACCCTGAGCCAGGCCCTTCTGGGAGCCCTCCTCCTAAGAGAAGAAGGATTCATCCTCCACCTCCTTTTCAACCATCGTGCCCTGCTCAGCCCTCCTCCCCGTCCACGACCCCTGGGGATGATACAGGGACGGGCACAGCCGCGACGGGTACAGACGACGAGGTTTACGATGAGGATCTTCCGTCATCACCTCCTCCCCGGGCTTCCCCGCCCAACGAGATTGGATTGTTTCATGCCATGATCGCCAGGGCATCCAAGCTTTTCCAGCTCTGCCCGGAAGAGAAGAAGAAGGAAGGTTTCCTTTATCAACAGCGCAAAGCCAAGAGGAAGACGGTCCTCACTGTACCTCTACTGGACGATATCTGGGATGAGGGTCTCGCCCTCCTCAAGAACCCATCCACAACGCCTGCGAGAAGGGATCGGTACGAGAAGAAGTACCGGGCCCCGGACGCGGCCCCCTTGTGCCTTCGGGCACAGCCGACCCCGGACTCGGTCGTCTCCACGGCGGCCAGGAAGAAAACGGGGGGGGGGGGCTTCGGCCTCTACGTCAACCTCCCCCCCAGACGGCGAGGGAAAGAAATTGGACACGATGGGACGCAGAGTCATCTCATCGGCAGCGACGACGATTAAGGCTGCCAACGCCTTAGCTATCGTAGCCCGCTATGACGGAGTTGTGGTACAAGATCGCCCCTGCTGGACTTCCTACCGGACGACAAGAGGGCGGAGGCCCTAGAGATCTTGCAGGAAGGAGAAGTGGCGTCGGACCACGACATTACGATAGCGACGGACATCGCTGACACTGGATTTCGCCAGTTGGGCAACGGTGTGTGCCTTAGACGGCATGGATGGCTCAAGGCAACGGACTTCCGGCAGGACGTGCAGATCAGAGTTTTGGACATGCCATTCAACGGGAGCAACCTGTTTGGGAAAACAGTGGACGATTGCCTACAAGCCATCAAGACGGACATGGAGACGGCCCGTTCTCTTGGTGTTCTCCAGCAACGACGGCTGCCCTTTCAGAGCGCCGGAGGCAAGCAGGGTGCCTCCAAAGGTTCCAGCGGCGGATATTCCACCTACCGTCAAGCGGCCCGTTCGTCGTCACAGGAAGCCTACAGGGGACGAGGCAAGTCTGGTGGACCCCGCCGTCGTTGCCAGGGAGGACAAGGCGGCAAAGCCTCGTCGAAGCAGGACTGAACCGGCCGTGGGTTCGGGCCCCCACCGAAGCATCCCGGTGGGAGGCCGGCTGGCGAACTTCGTCAGCGTGTGGGAGTCCATCTCCACCGACCGTTGGGTGCTGGACGCCCTGGCCCAGGGTCACGCGCTCAAGTTTCTAAAGAAGTGCCCGCGCGTCCCCCCCCGTGGCCAGGAAGGAACATCATGTCCCTCAACTTCTCTTGGAGGTAAAGGCGATGCTCAAGAAAGGTGCCATCGAGCTCGTCACAAAGAGGCTTCG
The DNA here is from genome assembly GCF_040938575.1 of Ambystoma mexicanum. NCBI lineage: Eukaryota > Metazoa > Chordata > Amphibia > Caudata > Ambystomatidae > Ambystoma > Ambystoma mexicanum. Next base: position 362,596,190 of record NC_090936.1, read on the forward strand.
GGGCTCCGGAGTTTACTCAAGATACTTCCTCGTGAAGAAGAAGACAGGAGGATAGCGTCCCATCCTGGACCTACGACGACTGAACAAATTCATCAAGGCACAGAAGTTCCGGATGGACACCCTCCAGCACGTCCAGGGTCAGCTGGAGGAGGGCGATTTCCTGTCGCCGTTGGATTTGGAGGATGCTTACTTCCATATCCCCATCCTAAAGGGACACCGAAGGTTTCTCAGATTCGTGGTCCAAGGGCGTCACTACCAGTTCAGAGCCCTTACCTTCGGATTGAGGTCGGCACCCAGGGTGTTCACCAAGTGCCTCGCACCGGTGCTGGCGCAGCTGCGCCTGGAGGGGATCCACGTCTACCCCTACCTGGACGACTGGCTCATCCGAGCAAAGACAAAGGAGCTCGCCGCAGAGCACACGGCGAGGACCGTCCAACTACTCACGGACCTGGGATTCTCCATAAACTACGCCAAGTCCCACCTGGTGCCCGCACAAGACGCACTGTTTCTGGGAGCGAGACTCGACACAGTGGCGCTTCTGGCCTCTCCGTCGGAGGAAAGGACGAGGGCCATCTTGGGCAAGGTGCAGCGGATGCTGGTTGCGGACGCGGCCAGGGTGAGGTCCATCAAATCCCTCCTCGGAATGATGTCTTCTTGCATTTATCTCACCCGCCTGTGCAGGCTTCGGATGCGCCCGTTACAGGAGTTCCTGGACGCTCGCTGGATCCAGGCGACGGGCAGCTTCGAGGACAGGATCACACTCGACGAGAGCTTCCGACGAGCGATCCGGTCGTGGGGCACCCGCGTGCATCCGAGGCGGGCATGGACTTCCAGACCCCGGGCCACCAGAAGACAGTAACCACGGATGCCTCCCTGGAAGGGTGGGGAGCGCACACCGAAAATCTGCACGCGAGGGGCCTTTGGCTACCAACGGAGAAGTCCCTCCATATCAACGTCCTGGAGCTCCGTGCAGTGTTTTGGGCCCTCAGGTCCTTTCTTCCGTCCCTCAAGGGCAAGGTGGTGAGGATCTTCACCGACAACACCACCACCATGTTTTACATCAGGAAGCAGGGGGGTACCAGATCCCCAGCCCTGTCCAAGGAGGCGCAGGATCTGTGGCATTGGGCCGTCGCCCAAGGGATATTTCTGGTGCAGTTTCATCTGGCAGGAATAAAAAACACCATCGCCGACTCGCTCAGCAGAGAGCTGCGCTCGTGCCACGAGTGGGAACTACGACAGGATCTAGTGGACCGCCTCTTCCGACGGTGGGGCACACCCCAGATCTATCTGTTTGCGACGGCGACGAACTCCAAGTGCCGGAGGTTCGCCAGCAGGTTTCCCCAACCGAGGAACATGGGCGATGCTTTCTCGTTCCCCTGGGAGGGCCTGTTGCTATACGCGTTCCCTCCATTGCTGTTGCTGATCTGGCTCATCAACCAGCTCAAGAGGTCACGGTGCAGGTTGATCCTCGTCGCACCTGCGTGGCCGAGGCAGATATGGTTCCCGGACCTTCTGGACTTGTCAGCGTCCCTGTCAATCAAGCTGCCAGTGGACGTGGATCTTCTCTCCAGGGAAGGAGGCGCCATCCTCCATCACGACCCGAAGTCGCTGAACTTGCAGGCCTGGCTCCTGCAGCATTAGAGTTTGGAGGTTACGACATACCGGCCGACTGCAGAGAGGTTCTTGCAAAGGCCAGGGCGTCCTCAACTCTTAAATGCTACGGACACAAATGGAAGAGGTTCTCTGTCTGGTGCCACGCACAGAAGATTAACCCTCTACGGATTACGGCTCCTCAAGTACTGCCGTACCTGCTGACGCTGGCCAAGGCTGGACTGGCGCACGCTTCCATCAAGATTCATCTTGCTGCAATCTCCCGATACACCAGAACCACGGGACGGACGTCTTTGTGGTCTCACCGTCTGGTGAAAGAATTCATGAAGGGACTGTTCAGATCGTTCCCGCCGGTGAAGGCTCCGGCCCCGGCGTGGGAGCTCAACGTGGTGCTGACCAAGCTCATGGGACCTCCGTTCGAGCCTCTGCACTCAGCTCCGTTGAAGTTCTTGTCGTGGAAAACAGCGTTTCTTGTGGCCATCACCTCCGCATGATGGGTGGGAGGGATCCCGGCCCTTTCCTGCAAGCCCCCGTATTTGACTTTTCACGACACAAGGGTAGTGCTAGGGACGCACCCCTCCTTCATGCCCAAGGTGCCGTCGGACTTCCACCTCAACGAACCCTTGGTGTTGCCTGTTTTCTTCCTGTCGCCTTCGTCGCCGGCTGAAAGGACTTTGCACTCGCTGGATGTGGCTAGAGCGCTGAAGTTCTACGTGGACCGCACAAAGAGCTTTCGGAAGACGTCACAACTTTTTGTGTACTTTGGACCTGTCAATCAGGGGAAGGCTCTCTCAAAGGCTTCCATTTCCAGATGGCTCTCCGGCTGTATAATGTACTGTCATCGGTTGGCAAACTGACCGCTGCCTGGCCGTCCTAGAGCCCATTCCACCAGAGCAATCGCAGCTACCACGGCGTTCCTATCTGGTGTGCCCCTGCTGGACATCTGCAGTGCTGCTACGTGGAGGTCGACACACACCTTCACGAAATTCTACTGCGTCGACCGGGATTCCAGGGTCGGCCAAGCAGTGCTGCGCAACCTGTTCGCCTAAGGTGAGCTTGGTGAGAAGGTAAGAGATGCTTAATGTTGAGTTGTGGTATTGCTTAATGTTGAGCCTGTTGCCACCTCCCGTGGTTGTGCATGTGTGTACTGCTATGTATTCTTTTATTCATGAGCATGTGAATCCATGCCAGACCCCATGCTGGAGAAGGAACAAGTTACTTACCTGTAACTGTTCTTCTCCAGCATGGGTCTGGCATGGATTCACATGCCAACCCTCCCTCCTACCCCTCTGCGGCTCTTCACTTGGTCATACTGCCACTTTACGTGCTACCAAATCTGAAGATGGCTGCCAGAGGCGGGGCTTAGGGAGATGGCAGTCATTGGCTGTGGTCAGTATGACGCAGAGATCAGTGATTGGTTACTACTACGAAAGACAGATCAGAAACAAAACTGATACTGATTTTTCTTTACTGAGGATTCCCAGCCTGACGACGGGGAATATTCATGAGCATGTGAATCCATGCCAGACCCATGCTGGAGAACAACAGTTACAGGTAAGTAACTTGTTCCTTACTGCTCGTCAAAACTGCTGCTCTGGACTCTGCCAAATGTGACTTACATCTCCAATTTCCTCCGAACCTAGACGCCTCCAAAAATCTCTTAACTCAATTCTCTCTCCTCCTAAGCCCACTGCCAACGATCTTGCGCTCTACTTTGCTTCTAAAATCTCCAACATTAAACATACCCTTGCAAATGATCTATCCGCCACCTGCTTTCTTTTCTCTACCGCCTCTACCCTCTTCTGCGATTGTCTTCCTTTGCCCTCCCTAAATTGAATGAGATTCTTGGCCTTCTCTTCAGGGCTAACCCTTCACATGCCAATGTCGACCCTCTATGCCTGCACAAAGTGAAACTCCTAGCCCAGTGTTGCTCGGTGTCTCACTTCCCTCTTCAATGCCTCTCTTGACAGTGCCACTTTACTATCCTTCACGTTGCCTACTGTCATCCGTATCCTTAAGAAACCTAGCCTAGATCCTAACTGTCCTGCAAACCTTTTGTCCTGTCTCTTCTACCTAACTTTTTCTAAATCCTAGAGTGTATAGTTTGCAACTCACTCAGAGTTCCTTGACGCACAACCTCCTGGATCCTCTTCAATCTGGCTTCCAATCTTTATACAACTACCATGAAATAAGGTTGTATACAAATTCTTCGTCTTACAACTGTTCGAATGACAATTGACCTTTTCACAATTGACCGAATTGTGAAGGTCAATTGTAACATATATATGGGGGGAAATCCCCCACAACCTCCCACCCAATGCCACCCCCCCCAAAACCCCTATATATATATATATATATATATATATATATATATATATATATATACACGGTCAATTGTGAAAAGGTCAATTGTGACCCTTTAAATTCGGTCAATTGTTCATTCGAACAATTGTAAACGAACAATTTGGGTAATACCTGAAATAATAGGTATAATCCCAAAATATATCCAACATATTTGGTGCATCGGCCATTGTCATGATGCCTACCTCCAAGGAGCCAGACCAGGCCCAGCTACCCCAGAGGCAGACATCCTGTCCCCGAGGGAAGTCTCAGCAGCCCCAAGTAGGGGCCCTTTGGACTCAGTCCTGGCGCCTTTGGCGCCAGGCTCATATTGGACAACAGTCCTGGCGCCATAGGCGCCAGGCTCATAAAAGATGACTTTGTGTTTAAAGGTGTTTGGTGAAAACTTACCTGATGCAGACCATGCTGCAACATCCGGGCCATCTAGATGCCTGAATGGGACTACTTTATCTTTAAGGACTACTTAACCACACGGGTGTGGCCGGAGGAAGAATACATACCTGAGAGGAAGGATACATACCTGGAACTACTTTGGAGGCTATTTAAGACACGCCCAAGCAGCAACTCACGCTTCGCGTTGTTCTGCATCTAGCAGCTGGACGCCTGACTTCTGCCACGCCCGCCAGCATCCTGGAACACCTGCAAAGGGAGAAGAGAAGAGAATAGGAGAAACAAGAGTCCTTACCTGCTAAAACCGCATTCCGGAGACATTTCGCCGACGATCCTGAAAAGGAAGACATTCATTTTAAAAGCACATCGCATCGATCGCTGCAGCGCCGCATTCCACTCACCTTTACTAGGCGCCTCCATGTTCATCAGGGACCATCTGGATCCGCAGCCACATTTCAGCGCCTAGGGAGAAAAAGACAAGAACAAAGGTGAGCTAGGGAAGAGAATAAGAAAACCCTAATTTGCCATCATAAGACTTACCTGTTGGGTCATTCCCACTTCATTTCTGGTCGGTGCCGCATCCTGGCATTTCCGGACCCCGGCCCCTAAGGGGAAAAAAGAGACATCAGCGTTAGTGAGCCAATGCTAAGACATTACCTGAACGCTCATTAAAGACTTACCTGATATCTACTGGAACTGCACCTCTCACTTCGGGTCGGTGCCATATCTCTGGCATTTCCGAACCCCGGCCCCTATGGGGAAAAAGACACAAGCATTAGTGCATTAATGCAAGGACACTAAAGGAACCTCTCATCAAACAACTCACCTGAGTTTCCCTTGTTGGTTCCATTGCTCATCTCGGAATCTTTGTTCTGCACCTGAAATAGAGACAACGGACAATTATTATTTCGGGCTCATACTTATAAACAGAATTCTCACAGTACTTTACCGGGAAGGTCAAGCAAACTTTAACTCTCTACAATCCATGATCCAGTGAAGTAACTGGATTACAACGCGCCCCTGCATCAGAAGCAGGATGGAGAGCTCGTCCTTTCAGACCCTAAGGTGAGACTTCACGGGGAATCGCAGAAGGGTTTCGTGGAGGGTGAGAAGGGAGTGGGAGGCTTACACATTATCCCGCAGATTGTTAATGCTCCCTTTTCACACACAGAAGGATATTTCTGCGAGTCAGACAAGCCAGATTTGAGGGTCCGGTCCTGTCCATCTTCAGAGTCCTGCGCTTCACCATAGAAGAGGCAACAGCACACCAAACCAGGCCTGCGCCTCCGTGGGAGTCAGGTGAGCGTAACAGAACGCGAAGCCTACCTACAATTTCCCACCCGGGCACTATGGAAACTTCCGAGACAGACCAGCTGGCCCAGCTTTTGGGGGAATTACGGGCAGAAGTACACTCCGCCCGGCAGGAGACTAACGCTCTCAAAAGAGAACTGATCCTATCTAAGGAAAGAACTGATGACCTGGCCAAACGGTTGTTGCAGGGTCAGGCAGGACAAACTCCTTTACCTAGTTCCGGGGGTAATCCCACTTCTATGATTTCGAATAACCTGGTACAAATCAATCTACCTGGAAACATGCCTTTGGCCCCGCCTGAACGTTTTGCTGAGGACCCCAAGAAATATGCCGTTTTTATGAACCAATGTCGCTTACACTTCCTATGCAGACCTGGGGCCTTCCCTAATGACCAGACCAAGGTAGCTTTTGTATTATCTTATCTCAGCGGCAGTGCTGCCGATTGGTCAGTTCCTTTGGTAAATCAAGATGACCCAATTCTCCAGGATTTTCAAGGCTTCCAGGCAAGCATGGAAAGATTATTCGCTCGACACTCTCAGGGACAGGCCCTAGACAACGAACTGCTATCCTTACGACAAGGTAACCAGGATCTCTTATCTTACATCGCCACCTTTAAAAGGTTGGTTATGGAAACTGGGTGGCCAGAGAATAAAAGGATCACATTATTTCATCGAGGTCTACGCGGAGAACTTAAAGACGTGCTAGCCCAAATAGTAAATCCACCCCAAGTCTGCGCGGAGTACATAGACCTTGTGGTCCAACTTGATCACAGACTTCAGAATAGAAAAGCAGATCGATCCAAGTTTGAAACCAGAGTGTTGATCAAAACTCACGCTAACCCCAAGAGTACCGATGTTTCAGAACCTATGCAAATCGGTGGAGTTAAACGCAGAAGGAACGGGAGAGAAGGTGGCAAAAGCAATTATGTCTTTATTGCGGGGCTTCTGGTCACTTTCTACGAGATTGTCCGGTAAAACCACCTAAGAAGGTGGTTGGAGCCACCATCAACAATTTAACAGAACCTGATTCGGGAAACGACCAAGCCCGACAAGCGTAGAGGTCCGCTTACCGAGCTTGAAAACAAACTCTTTGACCTCGCATTTCATCATGCCAATGGTCCTCGTGGATCCGAAACAGCCTTGGCGGTTGCATGTTATAAAGGCATTCATCAACAGTGGAGCTATTGGAAACTATCTAGATCGTGAATTGGCCTCCAGGATTAATCTCCCTCTCCGTCCGAAAACTAACAAGGATGTCATTACTACAGTTGATGGAACCGAAATAGCCTCAGGGCCGGTAACTCATTCCACTACAGAAGTGACACTAGTGGGTCAGGATGGACATCGGGAAGCTATTGTGTTTGACGTAATCAAGGCCCCACAGTTTCAAGTAATTCTAGGAATTCCTTGGTTAGAAACACATAATCCTCAAATAGACTGGCGAGCAAAGAGAATAACCTTTCCTGATTGTAAACAAACTTGTTATCCAAGAAATCCAAATATGGGCCTGGCCTCAGTAACTTCCGCCACTATACAACTACCGGCTGAGTACCAAGAATTCCAAGACGTTTTCCAAAAAGAACAGGCCAACACGTTACCTCCCCACCGGTCGTACGATTGTCAAATCGATCTGGTACCCAATGCTCAACCGCCTTGTAGTAGGATTTATGCTCTTACTGAACCTGAGAACCTTCATTTGCGTCAGTATTTAGATCAGTACCTTGCCAATGGTTTTATTCGCCCGTCAAAGTCTCCTGTTTCCTCAGCTCTGTTCTTCGTGCCGAAAAAAGAAGGCGACCTTAGAACATGTATTGACTACCGCGCCCTAAATCAAATAACTATTAAGTATCGTTATCCTCTGCCTCTGATCCCTGAACTTCTCGACCAGGTAAAAGATGCTTGTATATACACCAAGTTAGATCTCCGGGGAGCTTATCACCTGGTGCGTATAAAAGAAGGCGACGAATGGAAGACTGCATTCCGCACCAAATATGGGCTCTTTGAATATCAGGTGATGCCCTTCGGATTGTGCAACGCTCCTGCCGCCTTTCAATACTTTATGAATGATGTTCTTCGGGAACTTATCGATGTTTGTGTCATCGTATATATCGACGACATCCTGGTGTACTCCTCTTAGGAATCCGATCACAGAAAACATGTCAGGGCAGTTCTTGAAAAATTGCGCCAGCACAAACTGTTTGCAAAACTCGAAAAATGCGTTTTTCATACCACAGATGTCGAATTTCTCGGATTCATCCTGACACCTAAAGGAGTCCGAATGGACTTGCGAAAGGTGGACGCCATCCTCAAATAGCCATCTCCTAGCTCTGTGAAGGGGGTTCAAAGCATGCTTGGTTTTGCCAATTTTTATCGAAGATTCATCCCGGAATTTTCTCGAGTGGTCCAACCCATCACAGCTCTCTTACGGAAGAATAAACGCTTCGAATGGACTCATGAGGCAGAACAGGCCTTTCAAGACCTAAAGACTAAATTCACCTCTGCACCTGTGTTGAAGCATCCACGCCCAGATCTCCCTTACATTGTTGAAACCGACGCATCCAGCTTAGCCATGGGAGCGGTCCTGTCTCAAAAGGATCCAATAACTAACCAACTACACCCTGTAGCCTTTTGGTCCAGAAAATTCTCGGCTCCTGAAATTAATTACGCAATCACCGACAAGGAGTTACTAGCTATTATGTCCGCCTTCAAAGCTTGGCGTCATTACCTCCTCGGCGCAAGACACACCATCACGGTGATTACAGATCACAGAAATTTGCAATATTTAAAAACGCCCAAAGCCCAATCATCACGTCAACTCCGATGGGCTTTATTCTTTGCGGAATTTGATTTTGTAATCACATATCGCCCTGGTTGCAAGAATGGCAGAGCGGACGCTTTATCCCGGATTGGGATGGGAGAAACAAATTCGAGCTTAGAACCTGTACCGATTATACCTGAACAGAGAATTTTGGGTTTGACCTCTTTGCAAACTATTGAGGACGTTCAAACTCGAGTTAAACAACTATTAGACTCCACAGCCTTACAAGAATGGAGCCAAAAGAGGTCACACTTTTCCGTTAATAACGATTTACCGTACTTCCAGGGGCAATTATTTCTGCCTAACAAAGAACTGCAAGAACTCGTTATTGCCCATTATCATGATACATTAATGGAAGGACATCCTGGTATCGCTAAAACTGAGGAAAAGATCAAACGACAATTCTGGTGGCCATCCTGGAGAAAAGACATAAAATCTTTTGTGATGTCTTGCGGAGTTTGCGCCCAAATAAAGGTCAAAAGAAAAGACCAGCCGGTCTTCTACAACCTTTGGATATTCCACCGGCACCTTGGCACACCTTGTCGATGGACTTTATTACCGACCTGCCTCCTGGCTATGGATACAACACTATCTTGGTGATTGTGGATCTCTTCTCCAAAATGGCCCATTTTATCCCTTTAAAAGGGTTACCCTCAGTCTCCATCTTGGCCAAGGAATTTCTGGAGAACATCGTTCGTATGCATGGTTTTCCATCCACATTAGTCTCAGATCGAGGAAGCCAGTTTATTTCCCATTTTTGGAGGAAATGTTGTCAACTGGCGCAAATTGATGTATGACTATCCACCAGTCACCATCCCCAAACCATTGGCCAAACCGAGACAACTAACCAAACCCTTGAACAATATCTTCGGTGTATGTTGCACCAATCTGAAAGCAATTGGAAAGACATTCTTTGGATCGCAGAATATGCATATAACAATTCTGTACATTCTGGAACAGGACAAACCCCTTTTTACACCTTGTATGGTCATCATCCTCGAACCTCAGACCTGGACCCTCCTCAAAACCTGGAAATGCCTGTGGTAGATCATTTGCATTCCACGATAACCCGAGCTTTCGAAGAAGCTACGACTCATCTTCAGCAAGCCAAGAGAAAGTACAAAGAAAATGCTGATTTACATCGAAGTGAAGCACCTCCGTACCAAATAGGGGACCAGGTGTGGCTAGCAACTAGACATTTATCTCTCAAAGGACCGCAGACTTTCAACCCCAGATGCATAGGACCCTATCCCATCAAAGCTATAATCAACCCGGTGGCCTTTAAACTCGATCTACCAGCGAACATGCAAATTCATCCCGTTTTTGACGCCTCACTGTTGAAACCGGTGCAACCAGGAACCAGACTGATCAAACCACCAGAACCAATTCAGATTGATGGGGAATTAGAATTTGAAGTTAAAGACATATTGGATTCCAAGGTGTTAAAGTCAAAACTCTTCTATCTAGTTGATTGGAAGGGGTATGGACCTCAGGAGAGATCTTTGGAACCAAGCGACCATGTACACGCGCCTCGATTAATACAAAAATTCCACCGAAAATTCCCAAACAAGCCAAAACCCCCGGAGAGAACAACCTTGGGAGGGGCCTTGGGAGGGGGTACTGTCATGATGCCTACCTCCAAGGAGCCAGACCAGGCCCAGCTACCCCAGAGGCAGACATCATGTCCCCGAGGGAAGTCTCAGCAGCCCCAGGTAGGGGCCCTTTGGACTCAGTCCTGGCGCCTTTGGCGCCAGGCTCATATTGGACAACAGTCCTGGCGCCATAGGCGCCAGGCTCATAAAAGATGACTTTGTGTTTAAAGGTGCTTGGTGAAAACTTACCTGATGCAGACCATGCTGCAACATCCGGGCCATCTAGAGGCCTGAATGGGACTACTTTATCTTTGGGGACTACTTAACCACACGGGTGTGGCCGGAGGAAGAATACATACCTGAGAGGAAGGATCCATACCTGGAACTACTTTGGAGGCTATTTAAGACACGCCCAAGCAGCAACTCACGCTTCGCGTTGTTCTGCATCTAGCAGCTGGACGCTCACCGTGTCTGCTCCTGCATCCTGACTTTTGCCACGCCCGCCAGCATCCTGGAACACCTGCAAAGGGAGAAGAGAAGGGAATAGGAGAAAGAAAAGTCCTTACCTGCTAAATCCGCATTCCGGAGACATTTCTCTGACGATCCTGAAAAGGAAGACATTCATTTTAAAAGCACATCGCATCGATCGCTGCAGCGCCACATTCCACTCACCTTTACTAGGCGCCTCCATGTTCATCAGCGACCATCTGGATCCGCAGCCACATTTCAGCGCCTAGGGAGAAAAAGACAAGAACAAAGGTGAGCTAGGGAAGAGAATAAGAAAACCCTAATTTGCCATCATAAGACTTACCTGTTGGGTCATTCCCACTTCATTTCGGGTCGGTGCAGCATCCTGCATTTCCGGACCCCAGCCCCTAAGGGGAAAAAAGAGACATCAGCGTTAGTGAGCGAATGCTAAGACATTACCTGAACGCTCATTAAAGACTTACCTGATATCTACTGGAACTGCACCTCTCACTTCGGGTCGGTGCCATATCTCCGGCATTTCCGAACCCCGGCCCCTATGGGGAAAAAAGACACAAGCATTAGTGCATTAATGCAAGGACACTAAAGGAACCTCTCCAAACAACTCACCTGAGTTTCCTTTGTCGGTTCCATTGCTCATCTCGGAATCTTTGTTCTGCACCTGAAATAGAGACAACGGTCAATTATTATTTCGGGCTCATACTTATAAACAGAATTCTCACAGTACTTTACCGGGAAGGTCAAGCAAACTTGAACTCTCTACAATCCATGATCCAGTGAAGTAACTGGATTACAACGCGCCCCTGCATTAGAAGCAGGATGGAGAGCTTGTCCTTTCAGACCCTAAGGTGAGACTTCAGGGGGAATCGCAGAAGGGTTTCGTGGAGGGTGAGAAGGGAGTGGGAGGCTTACACATTATCCCGCAGATTGTTAATGCTCCCTTTTCACACACAGAAGGATATTTCTGCGAGTCAGACAAGCCAGATTTGAGGGTCCGGTCCTGTCCATGTTCCGAGTCCTGCGCTTCACCATAGAAGAGGCAACAGCACTCCAAACCAGGCCTGCACCTCCGTGGGAGTCAGGTGAGCGTAACAGCCATTGGCAAACTTTAGAACAGTTACTGGGCATGGCCTTGCATTCCACAGCATAACCATATCATACACCCATTAATTGAATTAGTGCTGTAGTACTGTGTGCTCACTTAACTCACATGATAGTGTCACCATGTCCCAAATCCAGGCTGAGCTTTCTGAACTGGCAAACTATCTTGAGGCAAAGCTTTATGCCTATGCAGTTGGGTCTTCAGAAAATGTGACCGTATGGAAAGACAGACTTACCACAGAGGTAGAAAAGGAGGCATTTGAAAACATTTTTTAAGAAGGAAGTGTGCAGGTGTGCCTCATGAGGCTATTCCGAGCATCAGAGCGCATGAAAGAGAAAAACTGCATTATCAGATTGTGCGCAAAGTTGTGGTTTTTGCTGCATAGGTCCCTAAGGATGCAGGAAAATGACACTGAAGTTATTAGCAAGTTACAATGCAGTTTGGACAATGAATGTGATCAGGTGTAGTGGTTAAAAGCAGAATTAAAACAGGGGGAGCTAGACACGGAATTGCAAGCCAAATGCAGCAATATGGCTACTCAATTGGCTCAGAAAGAAAAACTATTTAATACAAGTGAGCAAGAATTGACCCATTTAAAAGCAATTTTGGATGAAATAAGGCAAGACCAAGAAGTTGCTATTTCAGAAATACAAACCCTTAGAGAAGATAACAGGGAGAAAGGCAGAGAATTCCATGCTATATATGGAACAGGAGATATTCAAATTACTGGAAGAAAATGACAAAGTACAAAGCACTGTGTCTGGCACAAATCAGTGAATTGCAAGCAATAATCAATAAGGTCAGGGATGAGAATTCTGATCTCTGTCATGAGGCAGAACAGCTTCATGGACAGTGCAAGAACTTAGAACAGCAAATACTTAGTGTCAAATCTCAGGAAAGGCGACAAGGCACTACACTCAATGGAATTGAAATCGATCACAGCTCTGTCCAAGGAAACAATGTACCAACAGTTGTTTCTATGGCTAGACCTGGTTACAACCCAATGGTGGGGTCTGAATCACCGTCTAATATTCACAATCATTCTGGCTCATAAGAGAACAGAAATGAGCGACAGAATGACACATACCAGAATGCACCATGTAGTCTTTTCAAAATTCCGAAGTCTATCAAGACTTTGATTAAACCATTCAAAAAGGGAGGCGATTGTTGCATGGAAGACCATTTAGAAAGGGTTCACAATATATTTAAAGCCCTCCAGATACCTAGGGAACAATATAGACAGTACTTCCACCTAACTCTAGATTCAGCGGCTGCCAGTGTCATTCAAGGGCTCAATGACCAAGAAAATGTGTCAGGGGTGAACTTTGAGAAAGATGTCCGACATCAGTTCTCACCTCATCAGTCTATAAAGGATGCAAAAAAGCAGCTTACACTATGACTGTGAAGCCAGATATTTCCCCTCACCAATACCTTCAAAATTTGAAAAGAGCATTTTCAGGCTTTGATGTGGCCGTTAACCCTAACTCTGTGGAATTTAAAATTGCATACTTTTATGGACTCCACAACAAAATTGTATCCTAGTTAATTCGGGAATTTGACAGGGAAAAAACACTATAGTGAATAATAGACCAGGGGACCAAACTATATGAAGTGATATTTGGTCAGAGAGAGGAAGGACCTAAGAATAAGGAGACAAAACCAAAGTCCAAAGAACCTGCGCCAACGATTATAGAGGTAAAATCTGTAAAGATGCCGCTTGAATCAGCCCAGACTCAGGCAAGAAACAACATGACACCTAGTCAAAAGGGCATGCCTCAACAGAGGACATCACCCCAAACTCCTATATTCCAGTCCATTGATCCCAGCAACAGGGATTCTTACATCCGCCCTAGATATTTGGGTAATTCTCAAAGAGTGGGATTTCACCACAAAATGTCAGGCCTAAATAACAATCAAAATCGAATGTATAATGGCCCATACCAGGCACTAGGGGTTCGGAGTAGATTTGACCGTAATACAATGGTATATGGCCACCAAGAAAGACCAATATATGTGGATAGATTCATTGAAAATGGAAACCAGCATAGGGGATAATTCCCACCAAATGAATGATAAAGTATGAATGATGTCCCTCGCCAATATAACACAAATGGAACTCTAGCTCCTGAGAGGTACCAGAATAGGCCTGATCAGGGTGAATTGAACCATTCCCAGCCCAGGCCACAAAAAGAAGAATTCAGAGACATGGACAGGTTTCAATGCAGTGATCGTGTGCGTTCTGACAATAAGGGACTGGTTAATAATCTCTGCACTGATGAAAAGACAGATGTCTGTGAATCACCTTTGAATAACGGTACTGAATTGTTTACTGATTTAAAAATAAGAAAACAAACGAATGAAAGTGAAATGGGGAATTTCAACACACACACAAAAAGGGAGTGTGGTTCAATTTAGAGTTGAACCAGACTATTGAGGTGTGTTAAAATGAAGAACAAAAAGGGGAAAATGAACAAGAAAACCCCCCAAAGAACCAAGAAACAGATTTAAAAAGAGCATCCAATGTGAAAATAAAACAGAGTGAGGAGTTGGGATCAACAGATAGATTATCCTCACTTGATAGTCAGAATACTGGTCAGACCCATACAGAGAAAACAGTAGCTCAAAAGGAGAGTGCAAGTCAGTCACCCGAGGAGTATTTTGAACCACAGATATTCCAAGGGACAGAAATGACAGGCTCCATGCAAAAAACAGATAAGTGTCATGTGCCAGAAGCTGACAGTCTGTCATGTGACAAAAAGCTTGCAGTGTGAATACTAGTGGTCCCAAGTCAGGGGGCAGTCAGTGGCTACACTCCACATGGGTTCTGAGCCCAGGAGAATAGACAAAGAAATTCAAAATGAAGTGGGCAAAAAGGAGCGAAAAATGTCTTTTCAAATGCCCATTTGCCTAGCAAAGAGTAAAAAAGAGCTGAGGAAAGTAAGTCCTGAAATCAGAAACAATGCACACTTTTTATGTGTACTAGAAGAGGTTGAAGATAGGTATTATGCTCCTATTACTATTGAAGAAAAATGTAATGCATTTGCAACGATTGATACAGGTGCCCAAGCAACAATAATGTCAAAAGAACTAGTGAAAAATATCAATGAAGGGAGATCTCAACAAAATGACATAAAGGTGAGGCAAAACAAAGGCCCTGTGCACAACTTCAATGGAGAACGAATATCTGTCGAAAGTGTCACTGAGGTTGATATAAAGATAGGGAAGCATCGGATGAGACTGGAAGTATTGTTTACATCCATCAATGAAATACCCTTTCTCATAGGGACGAATTGCCTGAAGAGGTTATCGCTCCTCATTGATGGAGTAAATGGAGTATTTTCGTCCTTAGCTAAAAAAACATTGAGACCTAAGAAAATAATGGCACAAACCAACAGTGTAAAAGAATGCCATACCATTGCTAAATGAGAAAGTGCAGTGGAACTATATCTTCAGAATAGCTGTGTACCCAGCGTTCCTGTCATTATAATGTGTCATGATGAAATGCGAGGAGAAAAAGAGAAGCAGTCTTTGGATATTTATTTGGACCCTGTCACAAGTTTGTGGTTGGACAAATGACAGCACAGACTTGGATTTAGGTAAACTCGGTTTTTATTCAACTTTAACTTAAAAATATAAGAAAAAGCCAAGAGAAACTTTTCCTCACTGTTTTTCTTCTTTCTTTTTCTCTCTTTAAAAGGTACAGAAGCTGGCAAAGACAAATGTATTCTCCTCTCTATCATCGAATTGATCAGTTCATTTTTCTCCTTGGAAAAGGGAGTTTCCTTGACTTCTCAGTTAACCTCCCGACTTGAAGATTTGTTATTCTTTTTGGATAATCTCTTTAATCACAACATGAATGGCTTATATAGTTCTTATAACATTCTTTTCTGTTTCTGGTTCGTAGGCTTGGCTTTCTTTTCCCTGTTCTAACTTGGTAAAAATTCTCAGTCTTATCTCAATTTATTGTTCATATCCGCTACAGTGTGGGTTAACCTCTTGTTTTGACAATTTCGCTTCACTTATGATATAATGACTGACCTCTTCGGTTTCTCTGATGAACGTAGGAGCTTTTCCTGACCTCCTCCGTTTGTTCGCACATTGGCAAACACTCCTGACCAAGCTACTCACTCTCCAACTTCTTCTCTTTCATGGCTCTAATACGGCTGCCTGCTTTCTTCACTGCGGGAGCACGGTTCCATCTCTGCTGTCTCCTCGGAGCTGTCAACGTGGTCTGCCTCCATCAGCTGATGGTTGCGGCTCTCCCAAGGACAGCAGGCCCTCTCACAGCGACGACGGGATTGGATGACTGCTGTGGGAGAAGCTCCTCCTTCACGTCGGTGGAGGTTTGTGAGCGGCTTCGATTTATGTAGCTCTTCGACAATCTCTACAGCCGTCTGAACTCTGCATGTTCACAGTGGGGTCTGGATACGGGATGCAGCCTCCGCTCCTTCTCTTTCTTTCACCGTCCCAGCCAACGTGCTATCTTTTACATATATTCTGTGAACTTAACTGTTTACAACTTCATATCGGAACAAAACATGCTAATATGCCCATTCGTAACTGGGCTCTTCCTCTTGGCCAGCTGGTCCCTGTCAACAACAAGAACAAATCAACCAGTATATTAGAGAAAGGTACCTTCAAACCTGTATACACACTTTCTATTTGCTGAGAGAACTGTCCATCAACCCATTAAGGACCACCCCCATGCATTCATCCTATTGCTCTCTGATGCCTGGAGAAACTGGACAGAGCCCTCTGGCTTTGACCCCCTCTTGTGACTTCTACATTGTCACAGACCCCAAGAAAGAATGGCAAACAGAAATAGATGAAAACACATTATGTTTTTATCTAAATTTCCCAAAATGCAAACCAAAGGTCACTCCAGAGATAAAGAAAAGTACATTTCAACCATCTCAGAAATACACATGAGAGATGGGCTGCCATGGATTCCTATCCATGTCAATGGGCATCCTGAAGTGATTGAATCCACTTCAGCACTAGAACATGAGAGGAGTTTTATTAGTAAAAAGCTATTCCAGCAAATAATTGACAGGGAAGAGATCCCAAAGTTCAGAATAAAGAATCAACATGTTTTTAGCCTAGATGATTCCGAGTAGGGACAAAGAATTGTAGGAAGATGCATGTTAAAGATTACAATTGGTCCTAAGTGTATTCATCACAATGTGTGGATCATGAGCGGGACACAAAATACATGTTATTTGGAAAATGACATCATGCATAGAATGAGTATGGTGTAAGATTTTCTAAACTCCCTCCTCATTCTACCCCCTGCTCTGCCTCGTGCACTTCTTCGGCCCCCTCTCCTCCCTCCATTTTTGCCTTTCCCTTGTTCTCACGAATCAAGGTTTCTAGACAAGTTCGATCTATGAAAGTCTCGTCAAAACAGGTTCACCCCTGTTCTTCCAAAACCTTCAAGGACCACATCGACACCCTAGCTCCTGCTCTGACTGACTTCTGCAACCACTGCTTCGCGACTGTAGTCTTCCATTCCCCCCTGAAGCACTCCCTTGTGCACCCTCTTCTTAAGAAACCCTCTGCCGACCCTTCCTGCCCTGCTACCTATCACCCAATCTCCATCACTCCTCTCCTGGGCAAACTCATGGAAAAGCTGGCCGTCTCCCAGCTTCACACTGAATCTGTTGGTTGTCTCCATGACCATCTGTCTGGCTTCAGAGCTGCCCAGAAGCACAAACACTGCTCTCCTAAACATCTGTGAAGACCTGCTCTCCAACCTTGATTCCAACCCCCCGTGTCCTTATCTTACTTGATCTCTTTTCTGCCTTTGACACGGTCAACCATGCCATCCTGCTGAACCGTCTCCATAATACCCTAGCCCAGCTGACTTCTTTTCTCTCCGATTGACCCTCCCAAGTCCAAAATGGGTCCTTCCTCTCCTCTATCTCTACCAGTGGTGTCCCCCAGGGGTCTAACCTCTCTCCCTGGCTGTTCAACCAATACCTGGCACTTCTTGTCCACTGCATTGCCGCTCTCTGCCCCAACTTCCAGTGCTATGCAGATGACAACTCATTTTCAGGCTACCTTCCGCCGCCTCTTCTCCTTCTCTCATCTCTGACTGTTTGCTATCCAGAAGTGGTGTACCGCCAATGATCTCTGCCTTAATGCCAGTAAAACCAAGATTCTCCTCATTGGTACACCTGCTCCCTCCTTTCCTGTCACTCTCTGGCCGGCCTCTCTTGGCCCTCTTCCTGCTCCCACCTGTGAGGCTAAAAACCTTGGGGTCATCTTCGACTCCACACTCTCCTTCTCTCCTCACATCACTGACATCTCTAAGGAGTCACACTACCAGCTACACCTCCTCAGAGGTATTCTACCTTTCCTCTCCTTCCCCTAGAAGCTCACTGTCTCCAAAGCTCTGGTTCTCTCTAGGCTGGACTACTGCAACAGCCTCTTTCTAAATCTGCCTGCCTCCACTTTCTGCAACTCATCCAAAACAGGACTGCGAGACTTGTCCTTGGCCTCAAGCCCAGGAATTGTAACTCTCCAGGACTGAAATCTCTGCACTGGCTCCCAGTGGCTGCCAGGATTAAGTTCAAAACCCTCTACATTCACCACAACGGCCTGGGTCCTCAATACCTTCAACTCTCTCTTCCTACATAGCTTCCATCTCGAGCTCTTCGCTCATCCGCCTACAACTGCCTCAGGGTCAATTGCTTCTCCAAGCAACGAGTTGGTGGTAGATCTTTCTTCTGCTGGGGCCTACCTCTGGAACAGCCTCCCTCAAACTTGAGGAGAACCATCTCTGGTTCTGGGAGCACCTCAAGACCATTTTCTTTGCTTCTGCTTCCTCTCCCCCTCTTCCCTGCTGCTCTTCT
This sequence comes from Ambystoma mexicanum, assembly GCF_040938575.1. Classification (NCBI taxonomy): domain Eukaryota; kingdom Metazoa; phylum Chordata; class Amphibia; order Caudata; family Ambystomatidae; genus Ambystoma; species Ambystoma mexicanum. The sequence continues at coordinate 362,614,714 of NC_090936.1, forward strand.
GTCTGAAACTGCACTGGTTATCTGGCTACCCTCTGATCTTGGACCCAGGTCCCCCCCCTGCCAGATGCACACATGCACTGCCCCCTGACAACCATTGCACTCCGGGACTGTTTCTGTATCCCTACAGCCCCCTTCCAGCACTTGACACCTGTTGTCCGCATTTACCACCAGCTGGTCACACTTTTTATTTATTGTCTTTATTTATTTTACTGTTTTTCCTATGTACTGCACTGTCCCCCTACCCCTGCACTTTTCCCCTTCCCCCCCCCCTTCTCCTGCACTTGCAAAATCTCAATGTCACCTGGCCTAGTAAGATCGTTGTCTCTGTCTTCCTTTTGTTCGGCCTCCCTTGCCTCATCGCGCCTTGAAACAGTTGTGTATAGGCGTGCCATAAATGCCATATCATATATCTAAATCAAAAGGCTTGGTCCAGGTTAGGTGCAGACGCACCTGAATTTGAAGATAAAAGACAAGCTTACCATTGTGCCCAAATGCCACCATATGCAGTTGAACTGCAGGCGAAAAGGAATGTTACCATTCCTGCATTCACCAGACAAGTTGCAGTAGCATTAAAATACAGAAAGGGAAAACAGATAAAAGGTTCTGACGTATTTGTATGCCTAAATTAATCCATGAGGCAGCAAAGGTAAGCATCTGAGTACACATCACTGATAGAGATTGAGGATGGACCCATTCTAATCCTGGTGGACAATAAAGAGTATCAAGATATTAATTTGGAAGAGAATTCAGCAATAGGAATGGTCATACAGAAGTCTTACTACACTACCGATTTTAGTAACGTAGTGATTGGGAACATTCCTGAAAGCTTTGCGACTGCACAGGGTGAGTTGCCAGAATCATTGGATTCTAAGCCCAAATGAATCTTTAAAGTTCAGTCTGTGTACCCAGATGAGCCAAGTGAAATAGTGTGCTGTCATCAAGATTCTATTTGAATTAAGTGAATATAAAAGTGAAAAGCAGCATATTTAAATGGAGGTCAATGTTCCAAAATATTTAAGTGTAGCATCCCTCCAAAGAGATACTGCCATGCGATTAGAGGAAAGTACAGAGGTCCCCCTTTGGAGGACTTCCCCGAATTCTCTAAAATGGTAGCAAAATGGAGCTGCAGATGCTTGCACAAGTGAAGAAGAAAAAGGCCAATTGAGAAAAATATTCACGGAATTCAAACAGGTTTGTGCCAAAGATGCATATGATTGTGGGTTAACAGATTTGCATGTTGCCACACTACCAGAAGGACATGGCAGGGAGACAGTATTTGTGTGACAATATAGGTTACCCCTGGCATGTTTGGAATCACTAGGTAAAATAATCAAAAATTTCAAATCTAAAGGAATCATTAGGCCTATTCATAGCACATGAAATACTCCCTATATTAGGTGTGTTAAAACCTAATGGCCAATGCCGCTTGTGTGCAGATCTACGAGAAATAAACAAAAAAAGTACCTGTTTCAAGGTGGCCCCTTCCATTTATTGATCAGGGTCTTGCACAGGTCCATGGGTCAACAGTGTTTACCAGATAGACCTTAGAGCTGGATACTGGTGTGTGCCACTAGCTGAAGATATTCAAAATATGTTCGCATTTTCTTTTGACAAATCACAATATGCGTGGTCCCAGACACCTTTTGGGTATGTCAATAGTGGGAGGGAGTTTGGGATATTCCTGAGCAAGGCACTCCCGGATGCAGCTGAAAGAGGGACAATAGTTTATGTGGATGAAACTATTCTGACTTCAATCACCATGAGTCTGGAGTCCTCGGAGGCCAGAGAGTGTCCAACAGAGAGAGAAACATAGGAACTTGATGAAAACCCTCGGTTGCTTGTCCCCTTTAGGACCGAGGGTGCTCGTTTCCCGCACGTCTGGATGGAAGTTTCGTGCAATTCTTGAAAAGATGAGCACCGACCCACAATAGGCACAGAGGCCTTTTTCCCTCCGGCGTCTCCGTTCTTCTGGTGTAAGGGGGGCTCGGGTGGTGCCAATCTGCATTGGTTCTTCAGTCCTCTGTGTGTTAGTGAGTGGGGGGGGGGGGGGTTCTCTCCCATCGATGAGTAGCCACGCAAGCGGCATCGTTCTTGTCTTTGTTCCTGGAGACGAAATTCTATTTGTAGAGCAGCCGATACTAGTTCTGAGAAAGAAGCAGGATTTGTCTTTAATCTCCTCCTTGAGACCCTGCTGAAAAATCACATATTGGGACTGTTCAGGCCATCCGGGGAGGGGAGGGGGGGGTGGGGGGAGAGAGAGAGAAGAAAAAAAAAACACACACACAAAGAAAGAGGGTTCCTACCAAGGAACAAGAGGAAACTCACAGCGTTGTGCAGCCAAAGCGAAAGTAACCAAGGAGTTTGCAACTCGACGCTGACATGGATGGGCATGTCTAAGTAGCATCGGCGTGCGGCAACACTAGACCGCTACCTATGTAAACGTGGCAGACAGATCAATGGCTTCCCAGTCACGCTCTGGGCCGCAGGCGCCACAATAAGAGGCGCATGACAGATATACCACTGTCCCAGCCTGAACGCAAGTTGAATTCCAATATCCTTCACATTTGCAACTTACTACCACAGCAGAAAGCATACCTCCCATGAGCATCACTGGGAGGTGTGCAGTGATAGAAAGGCGAGAAGGGGTCTAACGAAGGCTGTCAGTGGCGCACCAGCACTGGGGTGGGTTAATAGAGGTTGGTATTGGGGACCGGTTACAAGTAAGCGAAGAGTGCAGGGAGGTGGCTAATGGGGGCATGAGTCAGGCATGGTATGTTATGCTTGGAGGGTATAAATGAGGATCCTCTGCTAGGGCAGATGGTCTTGCAGGAAGGCCTGGTAGCACTTAGCTGTGATAGGATGCATAGATGCTGGTCGATGACCTGTACTTGTGAGTGCAATGAGGCTTTTAATGGAGGATTAATACCAGGGCAGTATAAGAGTTGGACTGCTTTGATTAACCAGGTCAGGGAGTGTGGGACTGAGGGTAGCTGGAAATGGGTGGTGGGGGTTCAGAAGAATGGTGTCGACGAAGCGCATGTCTATGATTTTCCAATCCTAAGAGCACTTAATTGTATATAATTATGTAGCGCTTCATGTCAGATTCTGATAGCTTCTAAGCGCTAAAATAAATAAAGTCTGATTGCAAGGCTCATAGAGGCCTGTAAATGGTGCAGTTGCTTGGGTAGACGAGGGTGTGCAGATGCTCATGATCTGGTGGTGGCAGTCTGCCTGAATTCAATATGCTCTCCAGGGAGCGGGTGTGTTTGCACGTTGGCTTCCTTTCCAATCCCCATTGAATGGACACAAGTGCACACATTCTGACTGATAACAATTACAAACGGTCTCACTGAGGTCTCCCTATTTTGAATTTTCAGCTGGAAATTTCCTGAAATTAATAGATTTACACCGGGACGCAGTCTAAAAAATTATTTCAGAAAATAGTCTCCACAACTGAGAAATCAGCCCATTTGTGATCTATAGCGCCAACACTCCATGAAAACAATCTGCTTGAAATCCCTGCAATTTAATTAGATTTCTAACACAGCAGAAGGCAAGCATCTTCACATAGTCTGAGCATCAGTTGCGTTACACATTTCACCTTCCTGCCACGTTCAAACCACATAAAGCATAATACGGCAACCACCCTGAGCAGGAGTTGCATCACACAAAAATGTCACCGTCGTGCCAAATGATCACTGCCTAAAGCAAAAGAGTGTGCCCAGCATGAGTTGTATTGCATAATATTTCAGCTTCATGCCACATTATTACCACAGAAAGCATAATACTGCAACTAGCCCGAGCAAGAGCTGTATTTCCACATTTCCATTGCAGAAAGTATAATACTGCACACAGCCCGAGTTTAAATTGAATTGCATAATATTCAACTTCATGCCACATTACCACAACATAAAGCATAATACTGCTCCCAGCCTGAGCACGAGTTGCATTACACAATATTTCACCTCTGCACGTCTTTATCACAGCATTAAGAATAATACTTGTAAGCAGAGGCGTAGACAAGGCAGGGCCCGAGCGGGCAAGGTCCACCCAAAATCTGTAAATGCACACTGATCAGCGCTGTACGGGCCTTTACAGGTGTTCACGTAACTGCTGTGGGCCCAACTACGTTAGCTTCAGGCCCCACTTCTTAGACAATCATGGCTAAGCCTCTGCTTGTAAGGCCCCTTTCATTCCCTGAAGAACGACACTGGAGCCTCAGGATAACCTGTCTACCCTCTTTATTCCCCTAGGTAGAACTCCCCTTTCCTCTCCCTCCCTAGAAGAGCTTTATTACATAGTATTGCACGTTTCATTTGTGTCACATTTCCGCTGCAGGAAGCTTACCACTGCGTCAAGCTTTAGCATGATTTTTTTAGATAGTTTTGGTCAGAGGGAACGAGAGATTTTTGAAAGGTGTACCTCGGAAGGGAAAGGTGAGTTAGACGTTCCTTGTGTTTCTAAGTTCACCTTAATTTGTGGTCATGTGGATGTTTAATTTAGCAGTAGTGTTGCCTGCCTACGCTTACTTCTGCTGTATACACGTTTCATTGCCCATAAGCCATAACCCCTGACCTTCACAAGTTTGACCATTGACCAGCATTTAATGTAACCCAGAGACTCAGCTGAGGTTGACCTCCAAAACCACTCCATATCCTAAGTGGATGTTCTCTTTCACAAATAATGCAATGATATGCATGATGCATTCATACGCATGTTATGCATCACATTCTTTAAAATGATATGCTATTGCGGGGGACCCACCCAGCGGCACAAGGCCTATTTGTTTATTTTTACACTTTTTTCTCGTGCTTTGCATTTACAGGCACTGTGTTTCGATACTGTATGACAAATCAAAACACTGTGTTGCTCTAATGAGATGTGCAACACAGCAGCTGGTGTGTAGGAAAACACATGGTGTAGGAGTATCGATTGAGCTGCAAAAAAGAACCTGAACTCCATTTGAGCAACGATGGAATATGAAAGGAAAATATGTTCTAGAGTTCCATGTATTAAGAGTACACCTTTAGAGCAGCACTGATTTAAAGTAAACCGATTGGTCCTTATGGTCCCTGGTCATGTAAGGTGACGTGTATTTGTAATGTTCACAGCAGCTTGTGGAGCTCTGAGAAGTCTGCCTCTGGGTGTGCTATGGTGTTGTCACACTCTGGTAGCCTCACCCTCCAGCACCGCCCTCAGTCCTCTCTCTTGCACTGACAGAGATGGATGCACCTGCTTTTTGCTTGTTCTTTCTCATCCTTTGTTCTTTTTATTTTATTTCCATGACCTCTGATGCCCGGGATATATGTTTCTTACTTTTATTTAGACTGATATTGTCCTTGTAGTTTGTCAGTCTATCATTGATGATCTACTTTGCGAGATCATGAACGTATTTAAAAAATGACTTTTTAATCCAGTAATGTTTAAAACATGCTTTAAATGCACTAATTCTGACTAACGTCATTTAACATTTTCTTGAGGGATACTCCCAATCCCCTCATAGAAGGGTTGGGCTCACGCCCTGTGCTTGCTCCGTATGAGAAATATAGGGCCACTTTCAAAAATAATTGCAGGGCCACTTTTGGTTCCCAGTACAGCCCTGATCCCAACACAAAGCCTTCAATGGAGAAACATGTAAGGATTTAACAACTGTGTATGTAGATGGATGTGCATAGTGTGTAGAAAATGATACAGAAAAGAGCTGGTAGCAGGAATAGGAAACATGTGGTTTAAATGTGACAATATTCCAAGAGTAAGCATGAGGATAGGTCCCAGAAGTAGTCAAGTGGCAGAATTGGCCGCTATTTATAAGGCAATATCTACAGCAGTAGAAAATAAACTCAAAGAAATAGCTCTAGTAACTTATTCTGATTATGCGCGAAATAGCTTTGTGGAATATTTACCTGGTTGGAAAGTGAAAGGCATGCTCAAGATGATTCAAGCCATAGACAAACTTGTGTCAGCACATGATCCAATAATCAATTGGAGGAAAATACATGGTAATTTCAGAAAGCCAGGTGAAGATAAGGAGGGGAATGACAAGGCAGCTCAGTTAGCCAAAATTGGAGCTGTAATGGGGGAGTTATTTCCTATTGAGCACCTGTTTGGTGAAATACAGGTAGATGCGATAACCCGTTCCAAAACTCCAAAAGCAGCTGAGCAGACTGTAGCACAATGTAGTTTTGATAGTCCAGATCAGGACCTGATCAAAGTGCAAAAGAAAGATGTGATTTAGGCCTATTTTATAACCATTTGTTAGATGCAGAATAAAATCCTGCTTTTTAAAATTGGAATTTAAACGTGCAGTCTGAGTTTGTGTGGTAAATTGGAAAAGGTGAAAATCCGCTCTAATAAACAAGGCATTGTTGAAGCAGGAAGCAAGGCGAGATTGATCTTTTACCATCCAGCAATGAAATCACGTGGCATTTTCAGTGGTATGATCTGTGCAAGGGGATTGGCAGGAAGAAGTAATAAAAACGGTTTGAGCGGGAGTAGCTGGTCAGATACCTTTGGGTGCTGGAAGATGAGGTGACAGGTAGCTGGCAGGCAGATGGAATTCACTGCTTGGGGCTGTTTGATGTTGGAGTGAGTGTTTATCTAAGCAACCATGGGTGAAACAGGTGAGAAGACTGATGAAGATTTCCATTCCAAGCTGAGTCAGAAATATTGCCAACATATCTGGGTAAATAGCAGTCTAAGTGAGGAACTGCTGGGCTGACTGTTGTTCAGTTAGTCAGGGAACTATGTCACTTCATTTAAAGTGCTGTTGATGTTTAAACATGCATGTAATCCTGCATTTATGTGAACGCCATTGCTGTGTTTTTTCTCAAAGTGTATTTCTCTTGACAAGTTCCATGTCGCTAGGGCAGTCAGAAAGATTTGGCACTGACAAGGTAATGAAAGATAATGAAATGCGTTCACACTGCTTAAACACAATGTGAGCAAAACTGTTATCCTGTGTAACTTGCATATTTTTACTTTATCATAAAGAAACAGAAAACATTGCATATTACTGTATTTAGTCTTTTTATTTGACATGCATAAATAGACAAAGGTGGAACAAGAGATATCTCAAAATAAAACCGCTATTTAGTGAGAGAGTCTGAATGAACCTACAGTATTTCAATGTGCATGCTTTATAATTATTGAAGCTCGGCCACAAGGGCATAGTGTGGTATTGTACATAAAATACCACTGTACAAATACCCCAATGAGTTATCACAATGTATTTATAGAAATACCACCATAATACAACTACCACAAAGTAATAGGTATAACCCCAAAATATATCCAACATATTTGGTGCATTGGCCCATGGGAAACTTTAGAACAGTTACTGGGCGTGGCCTTGCATTCCAAAGCATAACCATTATCATGCACTCATTAGTGCTGTTATGTGGTGCAGTAATGTGTGCTCACTTGACTCGCACGATAGTGTCACCATGCCCCAAATCCAGGCTGAGATTTCTGAAATGGCAAACTATCTTGAGGCAAAGCTTTATGCCCATGCAGTTTGGTCTTTAGAAAATGCGACAATATGGAAAGACAGACTTACCACAGAGGTAGAAAAGGGGGCATTTTAAAACACTTTTTTAATGATGGAAGCATTGTGCCGGTGTGCCTCATGAGGCTATTTCGAGCATCAGACTGCAAGGAAGAGAAAAACTGCATTATCAGATTGTATGCAAAGTTGTGGATTTTGCAGCATAGGTCCCCAAGGATGCAAGGGAATGACACTGAAGTTATTAGCAAGTTACAATGCAGTTTGGACAATGAATGTGATCAGGTGCAGTGGTAAAAGCAGAATTAAAACAGAGGGAGCTAGACACTGAATTGCAAGCTAAATGCAGCAATATGGCTACTCAATTGGCTCAGTAAGAAAAACTATTTAATGAGAATGAGCACGAATTGACCCTTTTGAAAGCAATTTTAGATGAAATAAGGCAAGACAAAGATGTTGCTATTTTAGAAATACAAACCCTTAGAGAAGATAACAGGGAGAAAGACAGAGAATTCTATGGAGCAGGAGATATTCAAATTACTGGAAGAGAATGACAAAAAGGACAAAGTGCTAATCAGTGTCAGGCACAAATCAGTGAATTGCAAGCAATAATCAATAAGGTAGGGATGAAAATTCTGATGAACAGCTTCATGGAACGTTCAGAACTTACAACAGCAAAAACTTAGTGTCAAATCTCAGGAAAAGCAACAAGGCACTACACTCAATGGAATTTAAATCAATCACAGCTCTGTCCAAGGAAACAATGTACCAAAAGCTTTTCCTGTGGCCAGACCTGGTTACAACCCAATGGTGGCATCCGAATCACCAGCAAATATTCACAATCATTCTGGCTCACAAAAGAACAGAAATGAGCGACAGAATGACACATACCAGAATGCACCATGTAGTCCTATGAAAATTATGAAGTCTATCAAGACTTTGATTAAACCATTAAAAAAGGGAGGTGATTGTTGCATGGAAGACCATTTAGAAACTGTTCATGATATATTTAAAGCCCCCCCAGATACCTAGGAAACAATATAGACAGTACTTCCACCTAACTCTAGATTCAGCAGCTGCCAGTTTCATTCGGGGTCTCAATGAACAGGAAAATTTGTCATGGGCGGACTTTGGAAAGAGGTCAGACATCAGTTCTCACCTTATTAGTCTATACAGGATGCAAACAAGCAACTTATACTAGGACTGCAAAGCCAGATATGTCCCCTTGCCAATACCTTCAAAATTTGAAAAGAGCATTTTCACGCTTTGATGTGGCCGTTAACCCTAACTCTGTGGAATTTAAGGCTGCATACTTTTATGGACTCCAAAAAGAAATTGTATCCTAGTTAATTCGTGAATTTGACAGGGAAAAAAAACACTAGAATGGATAATAGAACAGGGGACCAAACTATATGAAGTGATATTTGGTCAGAGAGAGGAAGGACCTAAGAATAAGGAAACAAAACTAAAGTCCAAAGAACCTGCACCAGCGATTATGGAGGTAAAATCTGTAAAGATGCCACCTGAATCAGCCCAGGCTCAGGCAAGAAACAACATGACACCTAGTCAAAAGGGCATGCCTCAACAGAGGGCATCATCACAAACTCCTATGTTCCAATCCATTGATCCCAGCAATAGGGATTCTTACATCAGCCCCAGATATTTGGGTAATTCTCCCAGAGTGGGATTTCGCTACAATATGTCAGGCCTAAATAACAATCAAAATCAAATGTATAATGGCCCATAACAGACACTAGGGGCTCAGAATAGATTTGACCCTTATACAATGGTATATGGGCACCAAGAAAGACCGGTATATGTGGATAAATTAATTGAAAATGGAAACCAGCATAGGGGACAATTCCCATCAAATGAATGACAAAATTTGAATGATGTCCCTCGCCAATATAACCAATCGCCACCACCAGTCGACCATGGTCAAAGGATGGTCACTTTGCATTCTCCACCTCCTGTGTCACAGGAATTCAGAGGTAACACAAATAGAAATCTATCTCCTGAGAGGTACCAGAATAGGCCTAATCAGGGTAAATTTAACCATTACCGGCCCAGGCCACATAAAGAAGAATTCAGAGACATGGACAGGTTTCAATGCAGTAATCTTGTGCGTTCTGACAATAAGTGACTAGTTATTAATCTCTGCACTGATGAAAAGACAGATGTCTGTGAATCACCTTTGAATAACGGTTCTGAATTGCTTACTATTTTAAAAATAAGAAAACAAACGAATGAAAGTGAAACAGGGAATTTCAACACACAGAAAAAAGGAGTGTGGTTCAATTTAGAGTTGAACCAGACTATTGATGGGTGTTAAAATGAAGAACAAAAAGGGGAAAATGAACAAGAAAACCTGAAAGAACCAAGAAACAGTTTTAAAAAGAGCATCCAATCTGAAAATAAAACACAGATCGAAGAGTTAGGATCGACAGATACATTATCCTCACTTGATAGTCAGAATACTGTTAATCCCCATACAAAGAAAACAGTAGCTCAAAAGGAGGGTGAAAGTCAGTCACCTGAGGAGTATTTTGAACTACAGATATTCCAAGGGACAGAAATGACAGGCTCCATACAAAACACAGATAAGTGCCATGCGCCAGAAGCTGACAGACTGTCGTGCAACACTTGTGCAAATTTCAAATCAAAAGGTTGCAGTGTGAATACTGGTGGTCTCAAGTCAGGGGGGCATTCAGTGGCTACACTCCAAATGGGTTCTGAGCCCAGGAGAATAGACAAAGAAATTCAAAACGAAGTGGGCAAAAAATAGGGAAAAATGTCTTTTCATATGTCCATTTGCCTAGCAAAGAGTAAAAAAGAGCTAAGGAAAGTAAATCCTGAAATAAGCAGAAATTCACACTTTTTATGTGTACTAGAAGAAGTTGAAGATATGATTCAAGGACAGCTCTGTCACAAGCTTTGACACACTCCTCCATGAAGGATACAAGTTCCTCTCTGTGCCCATGACCAAGGGGTCAGGAGGGGGAGTAGCGTTGATCTTCCCAGAATGGATAACTGTGTCCATCATCCCCACTCAGGCCTACTCCTCCCTAGAGTGCCTAGTCTGCAGGCTCTCACTCCTAAATCTTCTTTCCTTATGGCCACCATCTATCAGCCACTAGGACAGTCCACTCTCTTCCTCTCGGAATGGGCTGATCTGGCCTCCTCTCTACTCTCCTCCTCCTCCCCCTCCCAACTCCTCCTGCTGGGGGACCTCAACATCCATCTGGACTCTCCTGACTCCTCAGGACCTTTCCACAATCTATGCTATTCTCTGTCCCTCTCTATCTTACCTTTTGGCTACACGCACACAGCGGGCCACACTTGGATGCTCTCATCTCCACCAACATCCCTCTCTCTATCCCTCGCACTACCTCTCTCTTGGACCAACCACTCTCGTCTCTCTTCAAACTTGAAGCTCTCCTCTTGCATCAACACACCCACTGCAGCCACTCGGTTTCAAAGTCACCAGACCCATGAAAAGAGTGACAGCGGCTGCCTTTGCCTCCACCTACTCTCCACCTCCTACTTCTGCGGCTGTCACCCACCCTGACACAGCCTTTGCCCTTTGGAAGGCTTCAGTCGGCCCAAGAGGACACATAAGGGCCCTGGTCACTAATTTCAGCAACTGTGGGGTTTTAGCAGAGGAGGGATGAAGGGAAGGAGGAGGTGAAAAGGAGAGGCTTGAGCTTCCGGAATTCGAGGAGATCCGACTCAAGATGAAGAGGAGTGGGGAGGCTGTTCCATAGGAAAGAGCCTGCCGAGGAAAGAGATCGGTCACTAGCTTCCTGTTTAGCAAAGCGCTTGGCACACAGAGAGTTGGTGTTACGCTCACCTGGTATCCACAGGGACGCTACCTAGCCGGGTTACTCGCAGGTATGCTTCTCAGCTTTGCCCTGATGTGGTCTGCGGGGAAGGTTCTTGTGGTAGAATTAGGCGTGCTCTCCATCCTGCCTTCTTTGCAGGGACGCGTTGTCTTTCATGGGCGAGTGCGGTCCAGTTACTTCACTGACGCCGGCCCGTTTGATATTGTTCAGGTAGGTTTTATTGCTGTTCTTTAGTTTTGTTGCTATCCTGCATGCCATTCTTTGTTTACAATATCTCTTTTTTCTCCCTTAGGTATGCGGAGCTTCAGCGCTGCAAACTGGCTTGGTTGAGCCCCGCTGGTAAATGATGGCGCATTAAGAGCGCTAATTATGTGGTAAGTAAGCGCTGTGCACAGTGCTGCAAAGTCTTGCCTTTGCTAACCTGTGTTTTCCTTCCTTGTAGGTTGCAGTGTTCTTCAGCGTGAGTGGAATGCCCGGAGTGGTGCCAGCCGAGAGGCGACCAGCCAGGTAAGCCTTTTGAGCAGTTCGTAATTTGTAAATGTCTCTACTGCTTTCTTTAATGTTGCCTCTATCTTTCTCTTTCAGGTCGTTCTGTCTGGGAGGCGTGCAGATTCGAGGAAGCTGTTCTCAGTAGCTGCGAGTCTTCAAAGATGAAGACTGCAGATAAGATGCTGCTGCTAATGATGTTCCTTTTGTCTCCTTGCAGGTTCTGCTTCTCCGAGGTTTGAGGGAATAGCTGGACACGGTGAGCGTTACGTTGCAAGCTGCAAAGTAACGCAAAGTGTGTTGTCTTGCTCAGGTGTGGTTTAAATAGCCCCAACAAAATAGTCCAGGTAAAGTAGTCCCTAGGCTACCACACACAAAACACTAGACCGCATAGCTTGGTTCTTGGGAACCAAGCTATGTGGATGCCTCCATGTTGGCTGACAATACAATAAAGTAGTTCCCAAGCACATTGTTTTTTATGGTGTATGAGCCTGGCGCCATAGGCACCAGGACTGGCCCCATGAGAGCTTTTGAAGAGGATGCCAGGCTCTAGAGGCCCAAGTCCTGACTCCACCTGGCTAATGAGTTTGCCAGAGGGGGTTTTGGGCGAGGGTCGTGACAGCTGGTGCCGGAGGAACATAGAGTTCTGGTGGGAGAGTATTTAGTGAGAGCTAGTTGTAGATAGCATGGTGCCCAGGCATAGACATTCTTATGGATGATGCAGAGGGATTTGAATTTGATCCTTGCAGCAACCGGCAGCCAGCGGAGAGTTTTTAGGTCTAGAGAAATGCGGTCCCTGGGCTTGAGACCAAGGATAAGTCTTGCAGCCCTATTCTGGATTAGTTGGAGGGGTCGTATAGACGAAGCGGGTAGTTTACAGAAGAGGCTGTTGCAGTAGTATACCCTAGAGAAAACCAAAGCACTAGAGACATTGAGCTTCTGGGGGAAAGTGGGGATAGGAAAAAATCTCTTTGAGGAGGTAGAGATGAAAGTTGGCCTTCTTGGCTAGGTGCAGAATGTGAGGGAGGAATGAGAGGAGTAGAAGATGACTCCCAGGGTTCTGGCTTCAGATGAAGGAGAAGGGGGAGAGCCCATAGAGGATGGCCAGAGTGAGGGGAAGAAAGAGGGAGAAGGAGCTCCAATAGGAAGTATCTCACTCTTTCTGGCATTGAGGCAGAGATCATTGGAGGTGCACCAGGACTGGATGGCAGCTAGGGAGTAAGGAATGATGGAGGTGGTAAGGAGAGGGTCAGAGGGAAGTTTGAAAAAGAGTTGTGTGTCGTCTACGTAACACTGGAAGTTAGGGGAGAAGGTGGAGATGAGGCGTGCACGCAGGGCAAAATAGGTGTTAAAGAGCCAGGGAGAGATGTTGGAACCCTGGGGAACACCACAGGTGGAGATAGAGGTGGGGGAGGAGAAAGAGCCCAGAATAACCTGGGCCAGATTGACCTTGTAGAAGGAGGTCAACCAACCCAGTGCTCGCTCCGAGATATGTAGGGTGTCATGGGGCCATTTTATGAGGATGGAGTGGTTGACCGTATCAAATGCAGAGGAGAGATCAAGTAAAATGATAATCATTGATAACAAAAGTAGTAAGGAAAACAGGAAAAGAACAGAAATCTATACCCAAAGAAAAGAGAGGAAAGCCCAAGGAAGTACTGAATGAACTGTGTAACTTGATAAAAGCAGTCTCTAGAGACTATTTGAGGATAACCTATTTAACTGAAGTTCGCAAGAAGCCAATATACCAAGAGAAGGGAGTCAGGCTCTTCTCCTTAGTTATTAGGTAAGTGATGGGCTTAGTTTGGACGGTGGACAGATTCATTTTTGAGACTGACAAGCACCTTAGTTTTGCTAGGTCGGGGCACCTAATAGTGCATGGATAGATAGGCCTTTACCCTTTTCTTTAATAAAGAAACCTGTGAAATCAATCAACTGAGTCCTTGTCCTCCTTCTGACCCATCACAGACTTCTCATACTTGTCCCAGTCAAGATAACAAGATTATAACATTGAAAGCAAGAGAAGCGAATGGGAATGGTTCTGGGACTACTCGTACTCATTCCAGTTAAGATAACGATACTAAAACATTAGAAGCAAGAGAAGTGAGCGAGAATCATTATGAGACTACTCATACTCATCCCAGTGAAAATAATAAGATTATAACCCTGAAAACGAGATAAGTGGATGAGCATCATTATAGGAATACTTGTACGCATCTCAGTCAAGCCCAAGAAAGCATAATCAAGAAAGAAAGCGAAGTGTGAGGAACCTGAAGGTATCTTCACCCCTTTCACTGGCAATGCCTCCACCCCGGTGCCAGGGAAAGGCTGGAGCTACTGAATCTTGATCCTGGGGGTGGAAATGTGAGGGAGGACTACCTGGGTGGGAGGTGCGGTCCTCTTAGGTGAGACACGGTATCCCCCTTTTCCCTTTTATAATGAATATTCTCCTTCCCAAGACTTTGGAGGCTATTGTCATTCCCTTCCCCACTTTCTAAGTAAGTCACTTCCTAACACCCACCAGTTAAGTACTGGGATGAGGAAGAGGCAACCAAGATCAATGCATCCTTTTCCCATTGACTCGCACAATCACTTACATCAGTTAGGTACTGTGATGAGGAGGAGGCAAGTGAGAGCAATGCAGAACTCCGAACAGGTAGTGGGCTGTCTAGTCGCTTTGGAACCAATCAACCTGGTGTGAGCTTTAAAACTGACATGAACAGAGAAAAAGGGGGCAGCTGGAGAAGCAGCTGGAGAAGCAGGCCGACAGACTGCTGGAGGAGCGCAGACCCGTACTGGAAGGTTGTGTGGCGGAAGGAGCACTCAAGACCACCAGATGCCGAGCATATGCGGCGTGAAGCAGAGCTGAGAGAAGCTGGAAGCCTATGGCAGAATACAGCGAGGAAGCCGTCGTGACCTGGTGGAGCTTCTTTGAGAGGCCCGAGCTTTGAGAGGTGCATCGGTGGCAGACTCAAAGCCAGGGGGAGCCACTGTGGAGCAAAAGTGAGCCGCTGCAGGAGAGAGAAGGATTTTGGCGGTCAGAAGCCTTGCTTTGTCGCCGCGTACAACAACCAGTGAGTCATCCTAGAAGAGGGGGACGCCGGACACAGCAAACAAGCTCCCAAACCTGTGAGGACATTTGTTTTTAACACTGATATGACTGAAAGCCAAACTAATACTTTTGAATATCGATATGAATGAAAGCCAAAGCCAGTACTTGTGAATGCTGATGTGAACAAAGGCTATTACTTTTGGAATACCGAACTAACAAGGAAGATATTAAAGAGCAATTGTGAAACCATTGAAAAGGCCCCATGAGGAAAGGAAAGCGAAATGTTTTAGCAACAAGCATTCCTTAAGAAGGAAAGTTATAAGTTGTGGAAATAAACATTGGCAAAGCTATATGAATGCATGAAAGCATTAATCGATCAAAGGTAGCAAACCAGTGATACTGTGTACACAAGGAACTGATGAAAAGCGTCAATTAATGGTTATCAGTTGCGTGATTTGTCATGGGTGGACCGTGTGGTCCAACAACTGCGCCTAGATCGAGGACATGTGCATATTGAAAGCCACTCAAATAATGCCAGAAAAACCTGTGTTTGAATATAAAGGAAGTTGTGTGTTTCAAGTCAAGGAACGTTTGCTTTGTGAATACTGTAAAATGTGCCTCTGTAAAACCAGTGAAAAGTAACCACATCCGAGGAGCTGGAACTTATCCCTGAGAACTGTGTTTTGATAAAGTTGAGAAACTTGAAAGTTGGGGAAGGGAACCCCTTTGCATGGAGAACTTTTTTTAAGTTCGGGGAAGGGAACCCATTTGCATGGTGAACTGTCCTGAAGTAGGGGGAAAGAGAACCCTGTTGCAAGCCCAGAGCTGAGAGAAGCTTTGAGCAGTTATTGACACTTATTATATATATACACATTTTTGCAAGTATCAGGTGAGGGCCAGGTTAGACATCCTGATGCAGACTTTCCTTGGTTTTTGTTAAGTAGGGGAATTTTACTTAAAATAGGGCAAGTTAGGCCGTTTACCCAACCTTCTTTTCATGAAATAAAAGTTTATAGCCAAAACTATACATCTCTTGTCTGTGTCTATGTCATGATGCCTTGACAGAAGATATAAGAGAAAAGCCTGAAGATAGGACACACTGATACACATGTCCAAAGACAGATTCAATAGAAGGAACCAAGGTTGTGAATTACACAGAAGGGAAGAGAGAATCATGAAGGTTGGATAAAGTTACCCTGCGAAAATGGAAGAATAACTCTTTCTAGTAAAGATACTGAAGAAAGGAATAAACAAACTGAAACCAGGGGGAAGATATCAACCTACAGTCAAAGGGACTTCCTTTTGAGAAGAATCAAAAGGATAATAAAGTGTTAAAAATAACTGTACAAACTGATCAAAAAAGTCACAAGAGACAATTTGAAAATCAGCTATTGCAAACAGAAGTTTGCGAGAGGCAAAACTCAAGAGAAGGGAGTCATTCTCCTATCTTCAGTTGTTAAGATGGTGGTAGGGTCAGTTAGGCTTCGTTTGGACCGTCGTCAGATTCTTTTAAGACATTCACTGATGACGGACAAGCACCTTAGCTAGTTTGTTAGGTAGTTTAATACCTCATAGAAGTAGGGAACGATAAAACATTCATCCTTTCCTTTAGTAAATGCACACTTGAAATTTCTTTGAAGAGTCTGCGTCCTCCTTCTGACCTGCCAGTTTACAGTCATCAGGAATGGAAAGAGTCCTAAGTCACCAAAGTTTTTACAATTTAAAATTGGACGCTCAGGATATCCTGGGGAAATAAAGGTTTGAGTCTTTACAATTTGGTCAGAGAAAGTCTTAGCCAAGTCTTAGCACTGCAGCTTTGAGGCCTGTGATTTAGTGCGGTCGGATTGGATTCCTGATCACTTTTAATAGTGAAAACAAAAAACGTATCAGTTGGTGTCTACCTGCTTCAATAGCTGAGTTATAATAAGAAAATGCGGCTTTAGCAACGTTAATGGAATAACAACACTGAGCATGTTTTAACTTCTCTATGTTATCAAAAGACAGGAAAGAGTGTGAAAAATGTTCTAGTTGACGAAAAGCCTGGCACTAAGAATTCAGATCATCAGAAAATGAAGGAGTTCATTTTTTGGTCAGATTTTACCTGAAAATTTGTGAAAACATTAGTTGCAATTTGTAAATTAGAGTTGAATGTCGTAAAGACGACGTTAACTGAATGATCAGGCAAGGTGTAGAAATGTTTTGGGAAACAGCAGTGCATGCAGAGGAAGTAATAAGATCAACATCTTGTTTTCGAACAGTCCGCTTCTTACTTTGTCATCTAGACTGAACAGATCTAATTGTGATGGCAGTGATAATCAGCGAATGATCAGGCCAAACAACAGTATGATGGTTCAGTCCAATATTGACATTTCGCAGACTAAGGATCTAATCTAGGGTATTCCCTTTATCATGTGTAGAAAAGCAGCAACATTGAACCTGTGTAGCCGGCGACGCTCCTGTAGGGCTGTTAGGAAAGATTTCATAATTGTAGGTAATTTTCCTTCCATGTGGCAACCCCCAAACTTTTTGCTGTTGTTTTACACCCTGATCTACACTTTGCCAGTGAAGCACAGCCTTCCGCCGCACTCCTCTGGGCTTTCGCTCAATTCTTCTGGGGAAACTGACATGCCCTTAAGACAGTCAGTACTGGGAGACTTAGTTTCCCTTAGTACTTTCCTCGTGTTGCAGCTTTTGTCCAAAGATAAGGAGGGTGGAGAAACTGATAAATCTTCTTCTCAAAAGGGCCACAAAAAGAAAAATAAGGGTAAGACACACGAGAACTCCCAGGGTAGTGGAGGTCAGCCTCCAAAACAACTCTGGTTATAATACACCTCCCTATGTAAACAGACCCAATGGATCTTGTTTTGCTTGTGGAGCAACTGACCACGTGAAGGGGGAATCCCAGATTTAAGGTCAAAACCTTGGGGGTCCACTCTGCTAATCTGGCCTTCTCCTCCTACGAGGAAGAAGAGATTACCGGAGCATCCTTCTCCTCAGACTCCTTCCCCAGTGGGATAGAAGCTGAGGTAGTTTTAGTTTCCCTGGGTTCCTGGGAGCCTAAAGTCGCAGAGGCTTGTACTAGGATTCCAGAGAACACCAAGCACTACTTTAAGGACAGTGTGCTGATCAATGTAGTAGATACTCCAGCTCTTAGGGATAGTGGGTGCAGTCGAACTGTTGTGGATTCTACCTTGGTAGACCCAGAGGAAGTTGCCAGAGCTACTCTGATGCCCACTAAGTTGGCTGATGGCCCACCTCTCATGTTCCCAGTAATACCTGTAAATCTTACTATCAATGGTACAGCAGTCAGGATTCCAGTGAGCATTCAGAGAAGCGTCCCAGGAAAGGTCTTGTTGGGCAATGATCTCCGAGCTTTAGGGCTTGTGGGAGACACTGCTGACAGACCCTGCACAAGGTCTCAAACAAGGGCAGCACTGACCAAGATCAGTCAGCTGCCCCCGCCAAAGGGGAAACCCAAGGCTAAAGGAGTCAGGAAACCAAAGCGAGGGAAAGAAAATATTCCCCCGAACTCACCTACCACTGCGGTGGAGGAAGTTGGTCAATCGCCCGGACCTGACGAGGAGGCGGCGATGCCTGAAGTATTTGACCCCAATGACCATCCTGAACTAAACAACTTGTTAGTAGAAGGTGGTCCTGACAGGAAAGAATTCAGTAAAGGCCAACGTGAGTGCCCATCTCTGGAAGGCCTAAGGAGACAGGCCTGCTCCCAGCTTGAGGGTGAAACCTCCTGGGAAGTATCGGATTTATTGGGAAGGTGGACTCCTATATAGCCCACAGAGTCTACAGAAGGAGACCATAGGAGGTTGGTGGTCCCCCTTGCTGTAAGACCCTTCCTCCTGCAGTTGGCGCATGGAGTGCCCCTTGCTGGTCACCTTGGTATTAAGAGGACCAAGCAAATATTATCCATGCACTTCTACTGGCCCAAGATGGGGGTGCAAGTAGAAAGTCACTGCAGGAGTTGTGCCTCCTGCCAGTTATCTGATAAGAGTGGCTCAACAATCCAAGCTCCATTTGTACCACTCCCAGTTGTGGGAATACCATTCGAAAGGGTAGGAATCAACATCGTTGTTTCCCTTGACCCGCAAACATCCTCAGGCAATAGGTTTATCCTGGTGCTGGTCGACCATGCTACCAGATATCCTGAGGCCATCCCCTTAAAAACTGTAACTGCCAAGTCAGTTGCAGAAGCGTTACTTGACATCTTTACTAGGGTTGGCTTCCCTAAAGAAGTTGTGTCTGACAGAGGCAGCAACTTTATGTCAAAGTATATGCAGGCTATGTGGAACGAATGTGGGGTCACCTACAAGTTCTCTTCTGCATACCACCCCCAGACCAATGGTCTGGTGGAACGGTTTAACAGAACATTAAAGAGTATGATTGGGGCTCTGGAAGAACCTCAAAGAAGAAAATGGGATCTTCTTTTACCATGCTTACTGTTTGCCTACCGAGAGGTGCCACAGGAGGGTGTTGGCTTCAGCCCCTTCGAACTTCTGTTTGGTCACCCGGTACGGGGACCCTTAGCCATAGTCAAAGAGGGATGGGAGATGCCCACCCCCCCCTATTACTACCAACGTAGTGGACTATGTGTTAGGGCTCAGAAAACGGATGGTACTCCTGATGGGTCTGGCTAGTTGAAGGCAGGACAAGCGCTGGTGAAACATTGGTATGACCAGAAGGCTTCCCTCATCAACTTTACACCTGGTCAACAAGTCCTGATCATGAATTCCATAAGGCCTAGAGCTTTACAGGATAAATGGTCCGGCTCTTACACAGTGGTGGAGCCCCTGGGTGAGGTTAACTATTTAGTGGACCTTGGAAGGCCTGGACAGGCCCCAAAAGTGTTCCATGTAAATAGGCTGAAGGCTTTCATCCCAAGAGTTGAAATCGCAGCACTGCTACTGGCTTCAGATGTTGAGGAAGAGGAGTCTGAACCTCTCCCCGATCTGTTCCAAAGCGGTCCTTACATTAGCTCCTTTGAGGGTGTCCAAGTGGCCCCTCATCTGACTTCTGATCAGCAGGCGGAGGTGAAAGGTTTGCTTAGGCAATTTCCCCCCCTGTTTTCGCAGTCCCCTGTTTTGACACCTTGGTGCAAATATAACATAGACACAGGAGACAGCGTACCTACCAAATGTAGAGGATACAGGATGTCAGACAAAGTACGGTCTTACATTAAGATAGAGATCAACAAAATGTTAGATCTTGGGGTGATTGAACATTCTAGTAGTCCTTGGTCCAGCCCTGTGGTTTTGGTTCCAAAGGCAGGTACTTCTGAATTGAGGTTCTGCGTGGATTACAGGGCTCTGAATGCTGTCACCAAGCCAGATGCACACCCCTTGCCTTGAACAGATGAGCTGGTGGATACCTTGGGTCCCTCCAAGTACCTCAGCACGTTTGACCTCACTGCAAGCTATTGGCAAATAGCCCTAGCAGAACATGCCTAGGAGAAGACAGCATTCTCAACTCAAGACGGTCTTTACCAGTTCAGGGTAATGCCGTTTGGGTTGAAGAATGCACCTGCCACTTTCCAGAGGCTTGTGAATCATGTGTTAAATGGGTTGGATGAATTCTGTCTTGCATATCTGGATGATATAGCAGTTTTCAGCGCCACCTGGGACGACCATGTGAAACACCTCAGGATTGTGCTACTGGATTTTCAGAAAGCACACTTGACCATAAAGGCTAGTAAATACCAGATTGGACAAGGCTCAGTAGTTTACCTTGGACATGAAGTAGGTGGAGGGAGGATACAGCCTCTACCCAGTAAAGTACAAGCAGTACAAGACTGGCCTACCCCCACTACACAGACCCAAGTGAGAGCCTTCTTAGGACTCACAGGGTATTACCGCAACTTCATGGCAGACTATGGTACCATAGCTGCCCCTCTGACTGCCCTCACCACTCCGCAGAAACCCAAAAAGGTAACTTGGACCGACGAGTGTGAGAAGGCCTTCAATGGCTTAAAAGACTCCTTGTGCCAGGCCCATGTCCTCAGGCCCCTGATTATCAAATACCTTTTATTGTGCAGACAGACGCCTCGGACACTGGCATAGGAGCTGTACTATCGCAAGTAGATGAGAAGGGTAAGGAACACCCTATTGGTTTCATTAGTCGCCAGCTTAAGGACAGAGAGTTCAGATGGTCCACAGTAGAGAAAGAATGTTTCTCAGTTGTGTGGGCCCTACGGAAGCTGAGGCCCTACCTCTATGGGACCCACTTCACTGTGCAAACTGACCATAAGCCCTTAAAGTGGCTGATGAACATGAAGGTAGAGAATCTAAAGTTGCTTAGGTGGTCCATAGGTCTGCAAGGCTTTGACTTCACTATTGAGCATAGGCCAGATGTCCAACATAGCAATGCTGATGGGTTGTCCAGAATGTTTAACCGACCTGAACAAGAAACTCATCCAGGGGTGGATTAGTTCCCTCTGTCCTTAGTCTGGGAGGGGCGAGTGTTAGGAAAGATTTCATAATTGTAGGTAATTTTCCTTCCATGTGGCAACCCCCAAACTTTTTGCTGTTGTTTTACACCCTGATCTAGACTTTGCCAGAGAAGCGCAGCCTTCCGCTGCACTCCTCTGGGCTTTCGCTCAATTCTTCTGGGGAAACTGACATGCCCTTAAGACAGTCAGTACTGGGAGACTTTGTTTCCCTTAGTCCTTTCCTCATGTTGCAGCTTTTGAGCAACATGAAACCAGAGTGCACCGTAACTTACATTACCACGCTCTTGGGTCTCTAGTCATTCCAAAGGCCCTAGAAACTCTCGATGGATCTATAACAAACTGTGAAAGTGTGTCACGGACAGGACTGGTGGGAGCTATCATTTCTTTTGTGTTTTGAACCCCTTTTTCCCATGTTAACCGCGCTTCCTGTGTTTGGCCCAAATGGGTGGTTTGGCTTCCAAGATGGCCATACCACGAGGTTCTTTGTCCTGTCCACTGACCATCTTGCCCCTTCACCTTCCCCCAGGTCGAGCTGACCCGGGGCAGTCCTTATTTGGTCATGCACTTTCCCGCGAAACACAATGCTTTTGCGGGCTTCTGCATGCCTTGTGTGTGCCTCCAGGATGTGGGCTGGGATATCTGGTCCCAATACACATCCTGGGTGCCAGAGAGTCTAGTATGTCTTGAATGCCTGGGACCACTGTGGTCCGTGATAGGTCCACGTATGGTGTGAGTGTTTACAAGCAGATCTCCCATTGGACCCTCTCCGTTTTGGCGCGAAGGGAACTCTGAATAAGAGGAGGCTGAAAACCCCACTACCATGTCGATCTCCTGAGTTCTCATGAACAAAGGATAAGGAGCCAAGTATCCTGCAACTAAGAAGCTGAGTCGAGGAATCGCTGGTGACCTGCTGAAGGTTTGGCACCCTGCACTGCTGTCGTCCTGCGAGACCACTCAGCCTCTGATCGTACGAGAAGGTCTGCAAAGGCACTTTGACCCTTTAGAATAATGGGAACAACTATTCTCAGCATCTTCACCAAATCCTGTACGTAAGCCTTCGGAAGCGTCCCTGGGCCATCCAGTGGACTGACCAGCCTACACAGGAATCTTACTCTGTCACCGCCGCCTGGCTTACTGCTAATCCGTGTCCTCGGCACTCTCACACGATTCGTACACTTGGCGTTCCCAGGTCTGAAGTAAGACGTGTGCTTTGGGACCGGAATACACGCGGTTGCCAAATTGCCCTGCTGTGGTAACAAACCTGTGCGTGTTCGCTGCCTCTGGGACACCCTCGACCCCGACTCCTGCTGTCGCGGAATCTACACGGCGTCGAGCCGTCCCTCTGATCGCATCTGAACCTGCCAGTACCGAAACTGAACCGGAGAAGCCTGGGTCTGCCTGCATCGGGGACCGGTGAGTAGTCAATACCCTAACCGGTCGCCCTCCCGTAGCAGCCTGTGGCTTTCCATCGCTGTTGTAAACAGCAAACCTTTTCCCGCACTCACGCCCTGCTTCTGCCCCCAAGTGGAGGCCTTGCCTGAGTCACGGGTATTTGTTCACCATCTTTTCGTCCACCTTTCTGAACTGCCTGATTTCCCTGAAGAGACTCTCCTTTGCCCGTTGGCACCCGCGTGTGCAGGTACTTTTGAGCACAAGGCTCCACTCTTCGTAGGGCTCGGACTTCCTTCTAGTTAGGTGGCCTCTGATGTTGAACTGGGTCTAACGATTACTTGTACTGCCTATTTCCCCCCCCATCTAGGAGGTCTGCATATTTCGTGCTTCTAATTCCTGAGACCCCGTGGTCTTCTATATATAGTGTATTGATTGTGATGTGTTAGTTTACTGGAGTTTTATCGTGATTCTTTACTATGGTCGATGTTACAAAGGCCTTGTAATAAATGTGTCTATATTTTTAATATAACACCTGTCTGGAGTAATTTGTAAGCATCCTTGCTTTGTGTCCCCCTCGAGACTTGTAGCAACTTTGCGATTGTACGAGCTTATTCTGAACAGCAGGGATTTACCCTTTTGACATATGGAAGCTCATTTTTCACATTATGTGACAGGGGCATCTTACATGACTATAAACCCTGATTTGAAAAAGGTCCTTGGAGGACCGAAACACGTGTCATCAACTATAAGGGCAATTTTCTGAGAAATAAAACTAATTTGCAAAAATTAGGCGCAGTCTCTTTCCAGGTTACTTCATACCTTACACTATTTTGCAAGGGGTCTTGTACTTGGCTAAACCCCAGACCTGGTGAGGGGGACTCCATGGAACAAATGTATTGATTGTACCAACTACTTTCCTTGTTCACCATTATAAGATGTCGCCAAGTTAGACCAAACCTTCCAAGCCAAGGTTTTTGAGGAACATCCTTGCTTTGTGTGCTCATTGCGGGCTTTCAGTCACCCTCACCCCTCTTGAGACCTAGTCTTGACCTCCCCCTTCGCTACCCTGATTGGTCTGGCTTGTCCAAATGTTACCCTGTTCCAAGAAACTAGGCTGGCCTTCTGAACCTCTGCCCCTCCAGGACAGAGTTCAGAAATCCATCTTAACAAGGGCTCACTCATGTTCTCAGTCCAGCTTAAATTGAAATGCACCTCTTCATCATGGGGATCAAGGAAGAGACAAATTGGCGGGAAATAGAAGACATTGCCACACCTTCTTCCTGGACAGTGCTGGATTGATGGGGGTCTCAGCACTTAAGTAGCAGAATGTGCATGTATAGATATTTGCAACAGTATGCTAAAGGTTAACCAGAATGCAATCCATTGACACACATGCAGCTTTGCCCCCGTACTGCAATACACAGTATATGCACTGTGTGCATATGTTGGTGTGTTTGTATCAATGTGTCACTTGCAGTCTTGGAGGTGCAGTGTTTTTGGGAAGGATAGCTTAGGGTCAACAATCTGGTCTTCAAACAAGACTACACTGAGCAGCACGGGTTCGGTACGCAGTCCCTGAGTTAGAGGTTAGAGGGATATCTCCAGGTCAACGATCTCGTCTTCAAACAAGACTACACTGAGCAGCACGGGTTCGGTAGCAGTCCCGGAGTTAGAGGTTAGAGGGATATCTCAGGGTCAACAATCTGGTCTTCAAACAAGACTACACTGAGCAGCACGGGTTCAGTATGTAGTCCCCGAGCTAGAGGCTGGTGTTGGCCAAGAAGTGCAATATAAGAAACAGATTCTTTTTTTTTTTTGGATGTCAGAGATTCATTATTGCATGAGAGGACGTTTGGAAAAGAGAGTGTTTTCTACCCACAAAATGCAAAATGTAGAGTCTTACAACTATTAGAACATTCGACCAAATGTGGATAGTATTGGGCAGCTGGCGGCGGTCACGTGGCCGCCCCCACTGGTGCTGGGGGGCCCAGCACCATGTTGGTGAGCCGGGGTCACCCAGACTTACTGGTGTTGCAGAGTAGGACTCCGTGAGGATGTGGGGACAGCCTTGGTGCCGGAGCACCTTGAATGCCGACAGCATCCTGGATGGTGGGTGCCTGGGCTAGACCCGGGCACCAGGCTGGTCTGGGGAGGCGGGGCGAGGGGGCCCAGACCAGCAGGACTGTGATCACACGGTGTGGGCCTGCAGGACCGTGATCACATGGTATAGGCCTGCAGTCCCAAAGCGAGAGATTGAGACAACAGGAATTCCACAGTTGGAGTCTGCAGCCGTTCTGATGCACGTGCCTGCAGGTTCGGATGGATGCAGGATTCACCACCTCACCACAGAAAGAGCCTCAAAAGTTCCTGGCAGGTGCTGTCGGGGGATTTCTTAATTACCGAACTCTGCCATTCTACGTTCTTTCGGGAGTTGCTTCTCCAGGCGTGTGTTTAGATTTGCATTCTGGGACTTGCAGTCCTTATGTGAACTATAGCACTACAAGTCCCAT
The DNA here is from genome assembly GCF_040938575.1 of Ambystoma mexicanum. Lineage (NCBI taxonomy): Eukaryota > Metazoa > Chordata > Amphibia > Caudata > Ambystomatidae > Ambystoma > Ambystoma mexicanum. Next base: position 362,639,957 of record NC_090936.1, read on the forward strand.
AACGCAAAGCAACATCGAGACTGGGCTCTCAGATTCCAGACGGAGCGGTGGGATGTTTGGATCAATTGTGTGGTCCGCTCCGAGCAGCAGAAAAGGGCGAGGAGAACTCATGCCCGGAGAGGACCCGGCACTGGAGGACGGTGGGCGGAGCTGCAGCCTGCACAGGTGAGCTCCTGGAAGCACGTGACGTGTCCCCAAAACTCACTAATAATGCAAATAGTCCATGTTTGGTTTTGCGTCCCCACAGGTTGCAACTCGGACACACAGGCTCATTTTTTTTTTTTTTTGCCAGGTGGCATGCACTGTGCCCACGGCTTCCATCTAAGCCCAACCCGCTTTCCGCGGCACAGTGTTTCTTGAACCCAACATCCTTTTGCATTCTTGGAGTATCAGAGAAATCAAGCCACGAGTCCCAGAATGCAAAGCGCTGCTGAGTGAAAGCCAGTCCTGTGAGCCCATGCACCTGTGGGAGGTGACCGTGCAGACGTGCCTATGGGAGTTTCTCAATGCCAGCCAGGCAGCAGGGAGGAGTCATCCAGCCCTGAGTATAATAACACTAAATGCAACGCGACCTTTGTGATACTGAACCAGTGGCGGCCGGTGAGTTTGAAAGTTGGTGGGGCGTACATTTTCCAGGGCGAATTTAGTAGTGGGGGTGTTCTCCCCCCGTGAAAGTTTTGGAAAAATGGCCTACAAAATGTGCAATTTACTGTCCAAAAACCCACTGAAATATGGAAAAAAGCATTCAGTTTTACATATTAATGGTGGTACACTATTCTTACGTGTGCAAGTGTGATGGTGTATTTTACAGCAGCTTGTATTGAGAATAGCTGGTACTATGGTGTATGCATAAAGAAATTCATTATATAGTCAGTAATGATGGAAACATGTTTGTCATGCTGTTACTGGCATTCACATGCGCTCATCCTCTTACGAAGGTGGGATTTTAGGCATTTTCTGAAAGGGGGAAACTAAGCTAAAATATTACTTTAGTTTTTAACCACTTAATTAATGCGACATTTGTCCTACCTTTAATGGCCCTCTGCCTCGCTGAGTTGCCATTGCTTCAGTTTCTCAAACTTGCAACACATGGAATGCACAGGTCTCAGAAATAGCACATACATATTGCATGGAGAAAAATGCAACAGAAATAGTTTACTAAGTTTATTATGTTGAGTGCTTTATTAGCAACCAACAACCATAACACCAAAACATACTTCACATTTCTCACTGTTCTGTCAAATAGATCACTGCAACCTTACACAAAATCCTAACATACATAAGGCCATTGAAACAAAGAACTCAAGGTGACCCACAAAATAACTGCAAATAGCTTGTTTGTAACAGAACATTCACTGGTCAATCATTTTGAAAGTTTGTACACAAATTGTGCACGTCTATTTTTCAGAGAGGCAAATTTATCAATAGTCCGTTTATTGAAGTCAGGGATCTCTTGAATTCGTTGTTTTTCCATGGACAGCATGGCCAAAGCATTCAGACGATCCTCAGTGATTGTGTTTCTCAAGAATGTTTTAATTCGCTTCAGGGTGGAGAAACAGCGCTCAGACTCAGCTGTTGTCATGGGTGTAGTAATCAGAATTTTTAATAACTGCATTGTCTCACTAGATGCTTCTTCAACAAACACTTTTAATAAAGAAATTGCCCCACTTGAACTACAGAATTCTGGTCTCTCATAAACAATTGAAAGCTCAGTGCGCAGTCTTTCCTTGTTTAACATGGGGTACGCTTGGACAGTTGCATTCAGTGCATCATTGGGAAAAGACTGTCCATGCGTTTGAAATAGGTCACTCTGCAACAATTTGGCCCCCTCCAAGTGGTTAGTAAATGCAAAGCGTTCTTGGGCTTGTGTAACTATAATATCACATACTTCTTTAGCCAAACGATTCAAAGTGTTCATATTTACATTGCGACCTGAAAAAGTTGCCTCTGATGGAAGTTTAGCTTCCAGATTGTCCGTGCTTTCACGTACTCTGCCAATGCACTTGATAAAAGTTGCAGTAGCCTTCTGCACATGCACAGAGTCAATGGGCCTCATTACGAGTATGCCGGTAAAACCGTGTTCATTACCGGCATGCCGGAATGAGCGGGTCCGTGCACGTATGAACCAGCTAATAGCGGGTCATTATGAGTGCGCGAGCACGCGCGTTCCCCCATGCCGGTAGTGGCATCACCGCCATGCCGTTAAAGGGCCTCCAAGCCCCCTATACCGGCATCGCGGGGCCCGCCCATTGCGCTACCGCCTCACACTAACCCGTAAATACCGGCACGGTAATACCACCATGGTATTACCGTGTTCGCAAAAAACAGACCCGGAAATTACGTCATCGCGCAGGAACGGGAAATGGGCCGGCGGCCATCTTTAAAAACACAATCCATTGCCATCCTCCGTTACTACCACTACACCCGTGTTGTTGAGTCGCAAAACAGAACCAGGATGTCAAAGGCCACCGGAAAAAGCAAACAAAGCCAACAAAGGAAGAGGAAGCAGCGCTTCTCAGATGCAGAATTGACAATGCTAGCAGACACCCTACAACAGCATGCTGACATTATCCGAAGCACGGACCTGAAGCATGCGGCCCAAACGCATAAAAAACAGGTGTGGCAGGAGGTTGCGCAGAGGGTAACAGCAGTTGGGGTTAACCCAAGGAGTGTCCGGGATTGCAGAAAGCGCTGGGACGACCTCCGCCTCCGTGTGCGGAAGATCCTTGGGGAGAACCGGAGGGCCGCAATGGCGACAGGCGGTGGCACACACTCCCCCGTTAAGCTCACCACATGGGAGGAGATTGCAAGTGGATTCATCGATCCAGAATCCATCGAGGGGATTGGAGAGCAGGAGTACGGGGCAGCTACTACAACAGAGGAAGGTGAGTGAACCATCACATCCACCTATAACAAAACATGATGTGACACAAGTGAGGTGGGAGTCAGAATAGGCAAGGCAATTCCCATACCCAAGGCAACATCAACTCACCAACAGAATATTGATTGCCACCCCCTGCACCACACGCATGCTGCGTGAAATCTGTAAACCCATCCATGCCCATGTCCCCCCCACACCTAGACAATCCATTGCCACCAGCCATGCAATCATTGCCAACATGTCCCCTCAGTACACCAAATGCCACACAACAGAAATGAAATCATGCCTGAATGTATCAAGATATAACACTGCCACAAATCACAGCTGCCATTTGGCAATCTCACTGATGACCTGCATCTCTTCTATCCCCCAGGCACCGATGAGGAAGGTGGAACCCAGGACAGGGGGCCAGGCACATCCAGTGCAAGCAAGGGGACCAGGGACACCGCAACCCCCTCCTCCAAAAAATTTCCTCTGACCACTCCCAGTGTGCCACGCAAGGCATCATCTCTGCAGGGGGCACCTGCTGCGACAGTGCCAGCTGTACCGCCGGCCACCACGGACATCCTGTCCACCGAGGTGGTTGAAGAGGCCGAAGAATTTTCGGGATCGCCCACCCCAACACCCATTGGCCCCCCTTCCCCCCTGCAGAGACAGAGAGCCTGGATGACCCATGTCTCCATGACTCCGACCTAGGGGACTCAGACATCGGCATATTTGAGGACGACAGTGCCCAGGACGAGGGCCCCACGCAGGTGCCTGCCACCACCCAGCCCTCCGCCACCCAGCCCTCCGCCACCCAGCCCTCCACCACCCAGCCCTCCAACACCCAGCCCTCCACCGGTACACCTGCGACAGAAACCCCCTTTGAGGTCCGTCTGGCAAGGGTGGAGGCCCGTCAAGACGAGATGCTGCAGATAATGCGGCAACAGGTCCTTACCGGTAATGAGGCCATGAAGGCCATAGCCACGGCCATTGCCGCAAATACAGCAGCCGTGGAGGCGTCCACGTCTGCATTCAGGCAGTGCATGGGGTCACTGACCGAGGCCCTACTAGCCAACATCAGGCAAGTGCAGCAGCCACACCATGGGTCTGACAGAGGATTGACAATTGACACCTCGACCACGTCAACACCTTCCACCTCTGTCCAATCAAGCCCTGTGCGCTTAACGCGCAGGAGTGCACGGTGCATGGCCATGGCACCCCCAGACCTGAAAGTCACCAAAAAGTGACTTTTTGAAAAATGGAAGAAATGTGAGGAATAGGATTGTTGAAGGCAACACTGTTTGTTGCACACATGGGGACATCTGGAGTCTGTGGGGTGGGTGAGGGAGTTTGTTGGGCTGTTCACTGGGGTCTGTGGGGTGGGTGAGGGAGTTTGTTGGGCTGTTCACTGGGGTCTGTGGGGTGGGTGAGGGAGTTTGTTGGGAGATCGTGGGAGGGGGGAGTGGGCACAGTTTTGCACTTTCATATAATACACAAGTTTTCTGGAGAACAATCCATGGCTGGACATTGTCATTTTTGGTGTGCATCCATTTAATGTGTTACGGTGTTCAGTCTCAAAATTACAACATTCCCTTTGTGCATTTTCACATTGGCCCAGTGTCTGACTGACAAAAGTCATTCATGGTCCCTGTGTCTTAAAAGTATTCGTCAATTAGTGCTTGGCGTACAGCATGGCCGTCCCGTACATCACGTACTGGCAGGGGGGCTCCTTCGCCTCCGTCTCCATCCCCTTCATCCTCACCCGGGCCATGCATGTCAATGTCAGGTGGCAGTGGTACATTCCTTCGGACGCACATGTTGTGCAGCATGACACAGGCCATGGTGATCTTTGCCACCTTCTCAGGCCTATATAGGAGTGCCCCACCAGACCTGCTTAGGCAGCGGAACCGCGCCTTCAACAGGCCAAAGGTCTGCTCAATCACGACACGGGTACGAGTGTGCACACGATTGTACTCCTCTTCATGGCTGTTCTGCGGGTTCCGCACAGGGGCAAGTAGCCACGGCCTCAAGGGATATCCTCCATCACCTGCAAGCAGATACAAATAGGTGTGTGCCACTCTGAACTGACACCTTCAGGGAGCACGGTCATGGCAGCAGCTATTAGGTGTGAGCATGCAAATGTCCCTGTACGTGTACCAAATAGTCACCTATATGGGATGTATACTGGAAAGAGGTGTGGAACACTGGATGGGGTTGAATAGATGATGCAGGGTGTAATCATGCATGCTGAGGCAGATGTGCTGTGGCAGTGCAACAATGTTTAGCCTCCAATTCATGCTGTGTACTCTTTACTTTGCATGGTCACACTGGCTGCATTGGCACAGTTGCCATCCTATTCAGTCATGCATTGCTTGCCATCACCATGGTGCCCCGGTTGTGCCTCTTACTTGTTGTCATCCATTTGCATTATTTGTGATATGTGGCCCAGTGATGTGTCATTTTCCGTTTGGCTGTGTCAGGTGAGGAGTGTTTAGCTCTGCATTCATTCTCCACTCACTGGCTATTGCCACCCAGGTGTACTTTTAACCCCCCTTTCCCACCCTGGTAAACTACCCGCCCACTTTCCCACCCTGGTGAACTATCCCCCCCCTTTCCCACCCAGGTGTATTATCCCCCCCTTCTGCATCCGCACACATGAGTAACCCACAGCATGGCCATGGGCCTGTTGTGCAACTCACCGAGCAGCCAGGCACGTGGTCCAGCATGTTGCTCCATGTGACGGGGTAGCGTGGAGTTGCGCAGTACCATGGCATCATGTGTGGATCCAGGAAATCTGGCGCAGCAATGGGTGATGATTTTGCTGGAGTCACATACCATTTGCACATTGATGGAGTGGTATTGCTTGCGATTGCGGTACACCGCCTCTATGGCATGGGGGACTACCAATTCCACATGGGTGCAGTCGATGGCACCAACACAATTGGGCATGCCGGCCAGTGCATGGAAGCCTACTTTGGTTTCGGCTATCTCCTTGCCAGTCCGTGGTAGGGATATGTGGGTGCTTGCGTGCTTCAGGAGGGCATCGAGCACTTGGTTCAGCATGCGTGAGAATAGTGGTTGTGAAATGCCGTGCAGCTGGCCCACTGTGTGTTGGTAGGTGCCTGTGGCCAGGAAGTGTAGCACAGACACCACCTTCAGTAGTGGGGGGATGGCAGTGCGTATTTGTATGTGGCTGGCAATGTCGTTGTGTATCATGTCCACTATGGTGGTGATGGTGTCACGGTCCAACCGGTACAGGGTGTGGATCTGCTCAGGGGTTAGGTTGAATGGGCTGGGTCTGGTGCGAGGGATTGGTGGCTGCCTACGAGGCGCTGGTGGCTGCGCTGGTGGTAATTGCTGGGCCTGTCTCACCCTCCTTCTCCTCCTGCGTCTCCTCTGTGCTGCCTGTTCTTGCTGCTGTAGTTGTTGTTGTTGCTGTTGTTGCTGTAGTTGTAGCAGTATAGGCATGTCCTCCTGCGCCATGATTGCAAATGCTAGTGGTAGCATTTTGGTGTAGGAAGGGGTGTGGTGTGTAGGTGTGCTCCTTTTGTACTGGGCCACTCTGCATTGCCTACACCTGTGGGGAGGGTTGTGGTGTGTGGGTGTGCTCAGTTCATACTGGCACAGCCTCCTTTGACTCCACCTGTGGAGATTGTGTGCACCTGTGGCAGCTGCCTTGTATCTTGGTTGCTGTTTGCGGGTGGTCCGCGATGCCTGTTTTTCCGGCATCATGCAGCCCGTTATTACCGTGTTCGCGATGCCGGTATTTGCATGTTTGCGTGGGTTGTGATTGCCCCCTATTACCGGCATGCCGGTATTTACTACCTGAGGAGGCGCGTGTACGCGCCTATGCCGCTATTAGCGGCACCGTAAATAACGGTGCCGTTAATACCGGGTTTGTGGGTCAGAATGCTACAGAACGTTAAATGATGCCGGTATTTACATACCGGCATCATTTTTCCCTTACCGGCATAACTCGTAATGAGGCCCAATGTCTTGCTTCTGAAGCTGGTTATATAGAATGTCGACATGGGGCATTATGTCATTGAACAAAAAAAGGAAGAAAAGGAACTCCTTCTCTTTCAGAGTTCTAATGATTCCCTGGGCCTCATGCACAGTAACTTCCTCAAAATCAGTCCGTCTTTCAATAATTTTCTCAAAGCATGTACGGAGTGCTTCCCTGTGCTCATATATGGCTTCCACTACCCGAATATGGTAGCTCCAGCGAGTGCGAGATGGTTTTGGAAGTCTGTGATCTGATACCTCATCTAGAACTGCGGTTCTTTTTGGAGAACGAGAAAAAAATGTACAGAAGCCAGAGATATCAAAAAAGAAAACTCGAGCTTGTGAGATATTTGAAACAGCCTGTTCAATGATGAGGTTAAGCTGGTGTGCATAGCAATGTACATAATGTGCATTTGGATACACTTCAGCTACTTTCTTTTGGACTCCACCAGACACCCCCCTCATTACACTCGCACCGTCATATGTTTGCGCAATTACTTTTTTTTTGTGGCAATCTTCAGGGACTACTTTGTCCAATTTTTCCATTATGGCAGTAGCAATGGTCTGCGCACTAGAGTCTTTCAGATGAGAGAATCCATAAAACCGTTCAACAATTCTGTATCGATCATCAATGTAGCGATAGACCAGCACAGACTGAGTCTTAGTGGAAATATCAGTTGTATCGTCTGCCTGAATAGCCACATAATCAGTGCATTTTAACTGCTCTACAATGATCTCTCTGGTGACCGTGAGCATGCAGTCCAGCAGTTCATTCTGAATTGTTTTTGAAGTGCCCTTGAATACTGTTGCATTTTTTAAGTGTAGTTCCATTGCACTGTCTATACTGGATACAAAATCCACCAGGCCTCTAAACACACCAGGATTTAAAGAGTCTTCAGTTTCATCATGGCCACGTAAAGCCAATTCAAACGCACCACAAAAACGCACACAGTCTATTAACTTTGACAAGATGTATCGTTTTTTATCCACATCCTCATTATGCCTCATCACGCTCCGGCGATAGGCATCATCCAACCGTGTTGCAATGTTCACACTTCCCAACATGCGCAGCTGTAATATATTCTCAATATGAGATTTGCACGATTCATGTCTCTTGGTTTTTTCTGACAAATGCTTTAAGTCAGTGACTCCGGTTTTTTTCCAGGCCGTTTCACCTCCAAACAGCAGGCAAGGGAAGCAGAACAAAGACCGCTTAGCAATGCTACCAGTGAGCCATGTCTTCTTTTCATACCACACCATGGAAAATGTGCGTGTGTAAGCCTTTCCCCTATCTTTTGCGGACTGTTCAATTTTTACATCTGGCCGATCAGGCCCTAGTCTTTTCACCTCCAGTTTTTCACTGTGTGCGAGTCCAGAAAATGGTTTTGAGAGCAATTGGTCCACTGAATTCATTTTCGGCAACAGTGACACCTGTTAATAAGCAAAATGATTATGTACATGTATATGTAGATGGGATCATGTCATTGTTAGGTATGCTCTTCAATAACACATAAGTATAATTAGTCGGTACCAGACACATATAGCGTCTGCAATTATACACAACTCTGCTGTACTTATCATCGACCAGTACAGTTGGGTAAAATTGCCGATGTTATCTATGCATGCGTTAACACACATGTCCATTAGCAAATGTGACACCAGCCACACAGTACGTATTGCAGCTTGTTTGGCAAATGAGTACTTATGGAAGAAATGAGGCACGTTTGTTCTGTTAATACTGTTCTAAAAAAACATTGTTTAGAATGTAGGGAGATTTTTCTGACTGCATGACACAACCCCAACCCCTTCCAAGCACTGTGGGAGCAATGGTGATGATTAGAAAGAAGGTATTCTGATGTTTGAAAGACTGGGATTTTACAGCAGTAAAACAGATTACTGTATACCATTCACCTGGAAGATACCAGGACATCATGAGGTAAGTGGGAACCACCACCCAATCCTATCCTTCGAAAAACAGTTTCCAAATGGACAGGTTTGCTTCCGTTGAACCATAAGCAGGCCTTTTTGCATTATATGTATGACTTTCCATTTTCACATGCCACCCTCTCAGCTAGTCATAGATGCCATTCTGTAGTCTGTACTGTTCATCAGATTTTCCCCCACCTCACTGATCCCCACAAACATGGCTTCTTTTTAAAAAATTTAAACAAGATAGCTGTGTGCCTTCTTTACTACAGATGAACACAAACAGAGTTGGAGTGCCCTGATCACCAAACCCTACAAAAGGCTCATGCTAGCTCACCTCGTTCTGGAGAATGGTCACTGCAATGAACTCCTTTGCAGGCTATGGGAAATCCAAATCCCGGAAGGTGCACTGTGGAGGTTGAAGTCCGATGTTTTTAGTTGCACAATTGCCCTGGACTGGTTGGATTTGTTCATGTAAGGTGTTGCTGATGGTCTGTAAAGAGAAAGCGAGAGACTGATCTGAGAAAGGGCAACATATGCTGAGAGCAGTATTAAAATGGTTTTCACACATGAAGGAGAGAGAGTTAACTGCTTGTAACATTGAAGCTGCACCAGAATAATCATTAGTACAATGTGTAAATAAAGTACCAGCAACTACCACCATGTGCCAGTCATTAGTTGTATAACGCTACAATATATACATTTTTGTAATGTTTTCATTCTGGGGCTTTAAAAGTGCACTTTGCGGAGCTCACATTACAAAATTAATTTGCTGCAGCCCTTCAGGCACCCGATTTATAAGCACTCTGCATGTCCTTCATGGAAGTCCTGTTAAAAACAGCATTGGCAAAGCCACTGAGATCCTGTTCAAACACAAGCATTGACAAAGCCAACATTTTGGCCTTGTGCATACGGTGTAATCTTCTGCCAGGCACTGCTATTAGATCATGATGCCCAGGATCTTGCACCATGTTTCTTGCTTCTACAACAACGGGTAGTTAATTCTGCTACAGCTGTGCCTGGCAAGTGGCACTGTGCCTGGCAAGTGCCTGGCAAGTGTAGCTGTGCTACAGCTGTGCCTGGCCACAACAAGGGATGAAGGGGTGAAGGTTGACAGATCAAGCACAACACAAGGCAGTGAGCTGAGGTCAAAGGGGAAGGTGGGTAAACAGCAAGACACCTGGGTCAAGTACCAAGAAGGTGGGTAAACAGCAAGAAGAAGCAGCACAGGCTGACAGTTAAATACCAGGGGTGAGATAAGCAAGAAGGAGAAACAGCAAATCAGAGAACTGGTTGTAGATCAGAGAGAAGAGGGGCAAGGGGGTAACAAAGCTTTGCTTTGTGGAACGGGGCTTCTCCGGAGGTCAGCTTTGAGCACCCGTCTTGGCCAGTGCCCTCATCGGTTTCCCTCACGCTCTCTTTATCTCTCTGTGTAAGTCTGTATTTTTTCTGAGCCTGGCCTTTAGAGCATGATATGATATGATATGGCATTCATAACGCGCCTTTACACAAGTGTTTCAAGGCACAAAATGAAATGAAACATGCTGTGCTCAAACATATCAGTGAGTGCAACCATAATCTCAGTATAATGGATTATTAAGGCATCAACTTTGAATTTGATCTGTCACCCGAATGCGACCATCTCTCAAAGGTGCTCATCAATCAAGGACTAAGTTTGTCCTAATTTGGCACCAGTTTTGTGATGTACAAATAAATAATGGCAGGATTGGAGTACTCCCGATTTGTGCAGGCAATGCAATGCAAAGTGAAATGATAGTGTTTGCCAAAGAAGAAACACTTTGGTTAAGCAGTGAATTGGGTATGCTTCCACACAACACTCGTTATGCCTGATTTGCTGGAAGTTCTCCTCTTTGCCTCTTTTTGTTTCACAGGGTGGGCCCTGCAAGAGACAATCATGGACACTGCTGCGGGTGGGTGGGCACAGCTTTCAACCGAGAAAAGGCTACAGGAGCTTAGTCTTTTATTGCGATCCAGTTTAATGAAATGCTTTCATTTTTATCTTGCCACAGGTACTGTTTCTTTTGGCTTTGAGAAGTGCAGGTACGCATTTAAATAAAAAAAAGGAAGTGCAGATATCAGGGCGGGGTAGGACGGGCCAATTTAAAGCACTGCCAATGAAGATGTATACATCAGAGGGAATGATTTTGTGATTAAGTGATGTACTCCATAATGCATGCGCTGGGGTGAAACTAGACAAAAATTGTCGGGGTTAACACTTGAAAGGTAGGGGTAGTGACCAGTGTCAAAGTGTACAAAAAGAATTAGTGGAACTATGTTCCCAGCTGGCCTGCTCAGATGGCATAGTGGCAGTGTTGTAAAACAAGAGTGCTACCATGTACTAGCCTTGAATGTGCGGCTCAGGGCAGACTTGAAAAGCACAGCTTGTGAGCCTCTTCCCTGACCCATGCCAGTCATGTTTTAAAGATGTGCAAACATGAAACATCCTAATTACACGAGGCCCACGACGTCTCCAGAAGCCGCGTTGATGGCAGCTGAATCACTGGAGAGAGCGTCGGAACCCGCAGGCTTCCATTGCCCTTCTGTCATTTCTTCAGACTTAGTATCAGAGACGCTGCAGGGCGACTTTACATCTAAAGTAGTAGAATATTCCATGTGCTCCTTCCTGTACAGAAACGCTTGTGCATCCTATGTTTTTTAATTGAATCTCACCAATTGCGCTATTTGTACCCATTGTTTGAAACAAATATTTGAAGGACCACAAACATGAATGGGCTCCCATTGGGATGGTGTCCACTAGAAATATATTAAAAAGCACTGCGCTCTCGCTGTTCGAAACCGACGCTGGTGCTTTTCTTTGGAACCTATAATCCTTATTTTATAATAGTTAAGGCAAACCACGAGTCCAATAATGCCAATCAAAAAACAAAACTGTCTGGAGAGTGGTGAGAGGTGGTAGTAGCAGTAAGCGGAGAAAGAAGACGAAGGTAATATCGAATGGTAGAGGTAGAACGGTGGAGAGGGAGATTGGAGAAGGTTAAAATAGAGGAGCAGGAATATAAGAAGGGCGAGGTGAGACTGTGCAACACTGGCATGAGACAGTCCAACATGGCGAATGCAAGGCATTATTTCCTAAACTCCCAATAGAACACTATGGGCCTAATTCACAGAAGTGTTTTATAATGGCAAACCCCCATTGGAAAATGCTCTGTGAATAAGGGCCTAAGCCGGCTAGGAAAGAGAGAGAATTAGAAGGCCCCTAGCAAGTCAGTAAGCAAACGACTTTGTCTGGGGAAGCAGCAGTGTCCTCCCCTCTACATCCTCTCTTGCAGGGCACCGTCTCCTACAGCAGCGCGCATATGCATGCAATGTCAGCAGGCGGATTGGGCCTTGTAACTGGGTTGGATTTTATATTTTTAGATAAAACATGGCAACTTGTCTAGCCCCTCTACTTGCTGTCCCATCAAATGATTGTGGCATCGACCCTGGTGCCAGGGCATTCTGCAGTTACCCTTTGGGCCCAGTGATATTGCCATCACATTAAAGCTCATCTGGCTCCGTGCATTGTGAGGTCTAGATATTGCCATCACATTAAAGCTCATCTGGCTACATGCATCGTGAGGTCTAGATATTGCTATCACATGAAAGCTCATCTGGCGCCCTGCATCGTGACGTCTAGATATTGCCATCACATTAAAGCTCTGCGCCAAAAATACAGACAACTCATGCCAAACGCACACATCCATATGACCACCAAACACATTATTCAGACACACCGACGGATATAGATGACTTTTGTTCAAAACAAACACATAAGCAAAGACACCCTCACTCGCTCTCTAACACATGCTGACGTGCAAACGACAGAATAATGCATACGAAGACACATTGAAACAAGCACGCATTTGAATGTTCTCTCTCTAAAACGCGCTGACATGTGCAAACAGCCACAGACATGACACACTTACCTAAAAAAATGAGGGAATTAGTTAAACAAATCTTTTTTCAAAAGGAGTTACATTTTGTACCTACACAAAGTGAATTATACAAACGTTGAAAATACCAAACTTAACGTTACTACAAACAACTTTCGTCACAAATTAAACCCTACACTACACCACTTCTTGGCAACACTCGCTTTAAATATGCGTACATTAGGAATATAGTTAAAGGGAGTGTTGTAAAGTGGTTTTATAGTGTGAGTCACGATTCAATTTCTACTGTGATGGACTTTGTTTAGATTGATTGTTTGTAGTGATGTTAACAGCAGTAATTCCAACATTTGTATACTTTTATACTGACACACCTACCTCTCCATTTTAAATTATGTTTATGTTTAAATAAACCAGTTTAAATCTTAATTAGTAAATAACTAGTTGCATAGCTAATGTGATTTATTTTACTTCATTATTATCCATATCAAATTTCGTCATCGTAGGTTTTCTTCATAACGGCCGTCTTCATTGTTTTTCTTCATAAGGCCTGCTATGCCAAGGGTCACACAATGTGATCATCGTCTGGGGGAACCGGGATTAAAGCTCAGACCCTCTCATTACACATTACACATTTTAACCACTAGGCCACATCTCCTCTTACGCTGAGTCCAAGGCTAGCCCCAATGCCAGGTGCAGCGCTCCTGCCACTGCAGAGGTCCCTCGGAGACCCCTGCAGGGCCAAGGAGCTCTGACGCTAGCCAGACAGCACATCTGTGAGCAATTCCTCCTTGACAGGCAGTCATTCCTGAAGGCCGAGAGTGGGGTGGCAGCAATTGCAAAGGTTTGACAAACTACCAAAATAAGGCACACGTCAGTAATGAGCAGAACAGGAAGCTGGCAGACCAGCATGAGGAGAAGGGCGGGCTTCTTTTCTTACCCCTATTTAGGCGGTTGGTCACTTGCTTCGTCATGTGCCACAATAGTCTTAAGACCTATGGTAGGAAAATGGGGATATTTTATGACAGCTTCTGAAATGCTTTTAGTGTTGGCCAAACATATCCCCATTTCCCCATAGGCCAGTAGACCCGTGTCCTCTGTGTGTCAGTGCTTTCAAAATGATGCCGCCGACTCACAAAGAAGTTGCTCCGACTTACACGTGATCAGGGGTGGGAGGGGTTCGGGGGGTAGAGAGGTAGGAGGGGGGGGGGGCACTGTCATTACACGAACTGTAGATGTGAAAACGTAGTTCGTTTAATAAGGAATTTCGCCACAGAAACCTCGGAAAGGCGACATTATCGACAATTTATTATACTTCAATGTCTTGCTTTTCTGCCCATTCGATTTCCCTTAGGACATACACATACGAATCTAAATACACTTTAAAAAATAGATTTTGAGTGTGGATTCGCTATTGTTTTGGGCCTTGTATTACTTTAAAGATCGGGATGCACTGGTGACAGCTGTGTGCTCTTCAAAGAGTTAAAGATGGAGCAAAGAGTTAAAGATGGGGGTTCACTGGGGGTGCACTGGGTATAGCCAGATGTGTGCACTTCCGAGGTGCTCTGGAGTCTCAAGATGTTGACGATGGGATGCACTGGGGGATAGCCAGATGTGTGTTCATCTCATCAGAGGTGCTCTGGAGTGTATTCTTGAAGGAGTTAAAGATGGAGGTTCACAGAGGGTTAGCCAGATGTGTGCTCATCAGAGGTTCACTGGGGGATAGCCAGATGTGTAGTCATCAGAGGTTCTCTAGGGGATAGTCAGATGTGTACTCTTCAGATGTTCACTGGGGGATAGCCAGATGTGTGCTCTTCAGAGGTGCTCTGGAGTCAAGGCAGATGTGTACTCTTCAAGGAGTTAATGATGGGGTGTACTGGGGGATAGCCAGACGTGTTCATCTCATCAGAGGTGCTCTGGAGTGCACTCTTGAAGGAGTTAAAGATGGGGTGCGCTGGGGGATAACCAGATGTGTGCTCATCAGAAGAGCTCTGGAGTCGAAGCAGATGCGTACTCTTCAAGGAGTTAAAATGGGGGTGCACTGGGGGATAGCCAGATGTGTGCTCATCAGAGGTGCTCTGGAGTCTAGGCAGATGTGTATTCCTAAGGAGTTAAAGATGGAGGTGCGCTGGGGGATTGCCAAATGTGTGCTCATCAGAGATGCTCTAGACTAGAGTGTACTCTTGAAGGAGTTAAAGATGGGGCTGCCCTGGGGGATAGCCAGATGTGTGCTCATTAGAGGTTCACTGGGGAATAGCCAGATGTGTATTCATCTCATCAGAGGTGCTCTGGAGTGTACTCTTGAAGGAGTTAAAGATGGGGTGCACTGGGGGATAGCCAGGTGTGTATTCATCTAATCAGAGGTGCCCTGGAGTGTACTTTTTTTTTTGTAGTATTTTTTTTTGTTTTGTTTTTTAACTTATTTTTATTGTTTTCATTGCATGGAAAAAACAAAACACACCAAACCTGAACCCCTCCCCCTTCCCCCACCCTCCAAACTTCTGCCATAGTGCCAGTAATCCCTGGTGTCTACCCCTTTCCCTTCCGGAAAATCAGCCGTAGAGGTCCAACAGTTTGAGCCTTTGAGGGCACCAGTGCTCCCTGAAATCCCATTTTAAGTAGGCCAAAGTCTCTCCCCAATCTGATGAGAATTTCCCTAGGTTGTTATTGACCGCGTAAGTAGCCCATTCCATCAATACTAGTTCCCTCATCTTTTCTCAGCCAGTCCTGCTCCATTGGAATCATGGGGCCCTTCATCCTTTGTGCAATGAGAGCCATCGCTGCCAACGTGAAAATGACTTTTTTGCCTTGGTTCGCCCTCTCCTCACCCCTCCCGCCCCCGCTTCTCGCCTCCACATTAGAATCTCCCGGGGGTCTTGACTGGCTCCCTCCCCGAACGCCTGGTCTTGTGCCCGTAAAATGTCCCTCCAGAAGGGTCTAATTTTGCCAACCATAAATGTACTTGTACCAAGCCTCCTGTAGCTGGACTGCTCTTGCTACCTTCGGATCTCCCTCCACACCCTCTCCCAGTCCTCCCTTTCCATTCTGGCCCCCAAGAGCTGCTCCCATCTTCTCATGTAAGCCCAGTTCGCTTTTGGGCCAGCGCACTCCAAAAGTGTGTAGAGGTCCGAGATTAACCCTCTGGACCCCTCATGCATCAGGAGATACCGTTCGAACTGCGTCGTGTCGCGAGTGGCTGCCCTTCGTACTTCTGTTGACATCACCCAATGTCTAATCTGAAAATATCTGTGCCATTCCCCTTCGCCCAACCCAAAATCCTGCTTGCACTCTTCAAATGTTTTCACGCTTTGACCACATAACATATCTCTGATAGACCTACATCCCCCTCTCTCCCAATTCATGAATGCCCCCTTTTCCATCCCAGGGGTAAAGTCCCCATTGTTGAATATGGGGGTGAATGGTGACAGGAAAGTCGTGATCCCCAGCTTCTCCACCTCCCCGTCCCAGATTTCAACCAACCCCTTTGTTATAGCGCTCATGTACAGGTGAGGCGGCCGCAAACAATGCGGAAGCCAAACAATCTCACCCAGGTGGTGCCGGGCCACCGCTCTGTCCATTTTTACCCACTGCTTACTATATTCCTCCGAGGACCATCCCTGATTACCCTGAGCTGCGCGGCTTCATAATATTGGCGAAAGTTTGGTCGGGCCAAACCCCCTCCCCCTTAGACGCGGACAGTAACCGTCTGGCCATGCACGGCCTCATGCCCTCCCAAATGAAGTCCTTAACTGCCATATCTGCCATATCTAATTCCCCGAAAAAGCTCGCCAGGACAGGCAACGGGATGGCCTAGAATAGATAAAGCAAACGGGGAAGAACCACCATTTTGAGTGCTGATCCCCTTCCCAGCCAGGATAGCCTAAGAGCACTCCACTTCCTGAGGTCTTTTTTAATAGCCATCAACATGGGGCATAGTTCGCCCCATACCATCCCACCAGGGAGGGGGTGACCCTGATCCCCAGATATCGTATCCCACCCGGGCTCCACTTAAACGGGAATATCGCCTTCAGTGCCACCGCCTCACTATCCCTCAGTGATGGGTTCATGAGTTCTGACTTCTGCAAGTTTACTCGCAAGCCTGATATTTTCCCGAACTTGAACAAGAGCTCCATGCTCGCCTTTATTGACCCCACCGGGTCAGTCAAAGTAAGCAGCATATCATCGGCGAATGCCGCCACCTTGTGCTGACACCCCCCAAATGGTAGGCCCTGAATGTCCTCCACCTCACGTATCACCAGAAGAAGGGGCTCCAGGTATATTGCGTAAAGCAAAGGGGAGAGAGGGCACCCGTGCTTCGTTCCACGCCTTAACTTGATTGGGTGTGACATCGCTCCATTTACTAGGATGCGTGAGGTGGGGTTTTTATAATTTGCCTGAACCATTCTGATGAATTCTGCACCCAGGCCGATCCTCTCCATGACTTGAAACAAGAACGACTACTCCACCTGATCAAACGCCTTATCGGCGTCCAAGGCTAGAAGAATCGCCGGAGTGGGCGTCTTCTGCGTTTTCTCAACCAGATGGGCCAATCGCCTGATGTTGTCAGCTGTCTGCCTCCTCATCACGAACCCTGTCTGATCTTGATGAATCAGCGTAGGGAGGTGCCCTTCCAACCACTTCGCTAAAATTTTAGTTTAAATCTTCACATCCGTATTTATGAGAGCGATGGGTCTATAGGAAGTACATTGTTCCAGGTCTTTTCCTGCCTTATGTATGAGTGTAATTTTGGCCTCTTCCATCGATGGGGTAATGTGACCCATAGTCCCAAACGTGTTGGACTGCTGCGTGAGATGTGGGGTCAATATGTGGGAAAACCTTCTGTAAAAAGAAGCTGGATAACCAAATCCGCCACCTAGTGCTGACACCCCCCAAATGGTATGCCCTGAATGTCCTCCACCTCCTGTATCACCAGAAGAAGGGGCTCCAGGTATATTGCGTAAAGCAAAGGAGAGAGAGCGCACCCCTGCTTCGTTCCACGCCTTAACTTAATTGGGTGTGACATTGCTCCATTTACTAGGATGCGTGAGGTGGGGTTTTTACAATTTGCCTGAACCATTCTGATGAATTCTGCACCCAGGCCCATCCTCTCCATGACTTGAAACAAGAACGACTACTCCACCTGATCAAACGCCTTCTCGGCGCCCAAGGCTAGGAGAATAGCCGGAGTGGGCGTCTTCTGCGTTTTCTCTACCAGATGGGCCACCCGCCTGATGTTGTCAGCTGTTGCCTCCTCATCACGAACCCTGTCTGATCTTGATGAATCCGCGTGGTGAGGTGCCCTTCCAACCACTTCGCAAAAATTTTTGGATAAATCTTCGCATCCGTATTTATGAGAGCGATGGGTCTATAGGAAGTACATTCTTCCAGGTCTTTTCCTGCCTTATGTATGAGTTTAATTTTGTAGGAGTAAGAGTGAGTCAAAGCTACCCTAACCAAAGGCGTGACATAGGGTCACAAAATTGCAGCGGAGCTAGGCAGCTACTAGCTCGAGAAAAACACCTTTAGATACAGGAATATCGAAACAATATAAAGCTTTAATTTAGACTAACAGAAAACAAGACATGTTTACAAACTGCGCCGTGGCGCTGAAGAAGTGCATAGTTGGGTACATAATGGTCTGCGTCTTTGTGGGTTAGTAGGCAGAGTGACAGAGATATTTTGTGTATTGCTTAAAATGGCAATACATTAACATTGTCGACACGAAATTAGGTGTTTCTGGTTCGGTATTCAGATGACAAGTTGCAGTGGCTCTATAGAATGGAGCAGCGCTGCAGGTTGGTACCGAACGGTCTTCAGGACAGATTTGTTTATGGTCGGGTCGAAGTTAAAGAAAGTACGTCCACCTACGAATGACAGGGGACTCTGTTAGTGAAGCGAGGATGGTGTTTGAAATTAAGAAAGAGATGCTGCAAAAAAGGGACCTACCATGTACAGGTAAGTAGGCGCCTAGGTTCAGGTATTGTCGGTCCAGTAATTAATTTGGACTTGGAGGCTGTCTGCAAAAGTCGGGGGTCTGGAGCTGAGTAGAAAGGAATTCAAACAGGTAAGTAGCTCGGGTGTGTGAACAGTTTAAAAGTACTGTCGTTGTGGTTATAGTTGTGGAGCCATCATAGTGGTATATACTGTGCCTGCAGGTACAGAGGATTTTTGTGACTCTATGTCATGCCTTTGGTTAGGGTAGCTTTGACTCACTCCTACTCCTACTGTACTTCCTACCCTCTTGTGTCAAGCCCCCTTCAAAAAAAGAGGGTTCCGCCAATTTACTTCTCATCCCATCGGACAACCCTCCGGTTGTTGGGCATCATTAAGTTGATTAACATTAAATGGAGAACATCAACATTGTCAGCTTCTCTGATGATCTATACAAGAAACTTCTTGACACCCCATCGCTCCTTGGTGTAACTACAACACCATTAGCACCGGCTAAAGACCCGGCACTCAATGATCTAGATATCTTACTACAAAAAAAGAAAAACGTATTCGTACTGAATCACATGGCCAACTAATGCTAGAATACCTAAAAGCTGGCGTCATCCCAGAAGGGTTACAGGTAAAAAATATACCTCGGGTATTCCTGGATAACCCACGTTTTATGACAAAATTCAGCAGAGTCGGCAACAAATGTTTGCGCGATTGGGTGATCCTAGTAATAGAAACAGCTGAAGAGGAAACCAAGGCACAAAAAGAAGAACTGTCAACATTAGAAGACCGAATTAAGAAAGACCCTGTAATTCCGGATATTAAAACCCACTTGGACAAGATTGAAGAAGAGATCAAGAAATTCCAGAAATTCACAATCGACAAAAAACTGTGGAAAGTCCAAAAAGACATCAATAACTACAAGGAGGAGAAGACTTATCCATATCTGGTCCCGGGCTTCTACAACCAATTGAACCTCAACGCATCCACCAACAGGAACAACCCACGAAGACAACAGAAGAAAAAGTTAGTGACTTTTTCCAACAGTTCCACCAGTAGCGACTCAGATTCAACTACCGGCGGACAAGCCAACCCACAACAAGCTTCATGTTTTCAAGGGAGGGGACAACGAGGCAGACCCCGCTACCAAGGCCAGCACCCTATGCGCACCCGTCAATGGGTCCCTCCACAACAAACATGGTGATCCCGATCTTCAACCTCAGTGATCACATTCTGTCCTCCAACGAAATAGATGTCCTGAGCAAGGGTCTCAGTTTTATACCAAGCGCAAATGCCAACCGCTTTACCACAGAGGTCGAATTATGAAAATTCTTTCGCACTATTCGTCTACAATACTTCTTCAGGGACAGCACCGCAAAGGAGCCACCAAAATCTACGGGCCTAAAACCTCCATCGAGTTTCACTCTCCTCTCCTCCATGGTATGTCCCGAAATACTTTCTTTTGAAAATCGAATCCTCCTCGAACTACACAAGAATTTCAAGAAAAACACCCATGTCAAGACAACCTTTCAGTCACCGAAAGACTTGCACTGCAGACACTAGAAAGCAACAAGACCTTCCTCATCAAACCAGCTGACAAGGGAGGGGGCATAGTCCTCTGGAGTCACACCCTGTACGACGCAGAGGTCACCCGACAACTCTCTAACACAGGATTCTACAAACAGATACCTACCAATCCTACCCTGAGGATTATGTCTGAAATCACAAGTCTTATGAACCATGCACATGACGAGGGATGGATAGATGACGATGAGAAGTCATTCTTGGTAAACCAACAGCCAATCATACCAGCATTTTATCTACTGCCCAAGATTCACAAAAACCACAAAAAAAACCCTGGCAGACCCATCGTGGCCGGCATCGGTTCCGTTTTGGACCCTTTATCTATCTACATTGATTACTTTCTAAGGCCTTTCATCTGCAAAATGCCATCCTACATTCAAGATACCACGGCCATGATAAAAAAGTTGGATACAATACAAGTGGAACAAGATGACTCATTAGTAACCCTTGATGTTGAATCGTTGTACACAAGTATTCCCCAAATGGAGTGCCTAGAAGTTCTAAAACATACCTAGAAGAAAGAACAAGAACAGAACTACCTACAGCGTTCCTGCTTGAATGTACAAGAATAGCCCTCATGAAAATGATTTAATCTATAAAAAAACCTTTTACCAACAATGCCATGGAACCAGTATGGGGGCCACCTTCGCACTGGATGTAGCTAACCTATTCATGGACGCTTTTGAAAAAGACTCGATTTACAAAAAACTAAACTCTTTCAAACAATCAATTGGATGCTGGCTACGGTACATAGACGATGTATTTATGATTTGGAAAGGGACAGAAGAAGATCTCCTCCTGTTTCTACAATGGCTTAACTCACGGAACAATTGCATACAATTCACCATTGATCACAGTAAAATCCATATACCATTCTTGGACCTGGAAATCTACAAAAATCCGGACAATTCTCTAGGCACCACTCTTTACTGCAAACCAACATCGAAAAACACCCTTCTGGAATATTCAAGTTTTCATCCTGCAAGCCTCAAAATTAACCTTCCATACGGACAATTTCTACGAATAAGAAGAAACTGCTCTGCACTTAGTGAATATGTTTCAAAAAGTAAAGAACTGGCTATTCGATAAAAAGAAGAGGTTACACCAAACACATAATCCGCCAAGCCCGAAAACGCGTGAAAAACACTAATCGTGACTCCTGCTTAACAGCAAGCAAAAGAGAACAATCTACCACTAAAATGACTTGCGTGACCACGTTCACCCCGCTAAGCAACTCCATCAGGAAAGTCATCCTAAAACATTGGGATATACTCCAGACCGATTCTTTCTAACCAGACAAACCTCGGTTTGCGTTCAAACGCAGCCGTAACCTGAAAGATCGGCTCGTGCATACCTACAAGAAGTCGTTCCTTCAAGTATTCAACAATCCACGCTATGGAATCTTCTGGCAATTAAAGGGCATTTCAAATGCGGCACTTGCTCTGTATGCTCTTTGACAAAGAATCTCAAAACTATTGACCTAAAAGGAAATCTCTGGACCTTCAACTCCTTCACGAATTGTAAAACAAAATGGTCCGTTTATATAATCAAATGCCCTTGCGACCTCATCTATGTAGGGAAGTCAAAAAGAGAAATAAGACAACACATCTGTGAACACCGCTCCTGTGTGCGCAACCAAGTCGAGGGCAAACCATTGGTGGCACATTTCAAGGCCAAAAAACATAGTCATAATGACATTTTCTGGGCAATACTGCAAACTGTAGACAACCCCTTCCGAGGAGGGGACAGAGACCTAGCCTTGTGCAAACTCAAACAAAAATGGATCTACCGTTTAGACTCTGTCAGACCGGGCCTAAATATTTCAATAGAATGGAACCTTTTTTTCAATAAGTGAACACCTACGAACTCTGTTCGATAAACACACTTTACACTATTGAGAGTCTTGCATGTGTAATTTTGTTTACCCATACTCTGTCCGGATTTATGCATAACCCATGGCTGTCTATTAGCCAACATCAGTTTGCATTTTTCAGCTTATACTACCTAGGTCAATACTCTACTCTGACCACCCTGGGCTTGGATGCATATAATCTGTTCTTAACAAACTCCTTTTTTCTGTTAAATAAACAAATAACATATTTGGCCTTTGTATCAACATACTGCTTGAAAACGCCAATTTGGCAACTGTCAACAAAACCTTTGTATGCACTAGTAACATCGCTGATGAGTCACAGTGACAGTGGTCATTTTTCATGGATGCATAGAATGGGGCTATAACAAACCCGTTTTTTTAAGTTAAAAAACATGTAACGTGGGGGGCCTTTTAATCATCAACCTGTTTGTAATTGCTATTCTCGCACCTGTCAGGTACTCCATTACATGCGCCAGTACCATCTCTAATGAGTGCCATTCTCCACGGCACAATTTCCTCTGTGATTCAACACATAGCTCTCAACTCACACGCTTTTGGCGGGTGTCACCCGCCTTCTAAACAGCTGACTCACCCGCCAAGCCTCCTGCATGCCCATTCATTTCAATGGGCCTCTCACCCGCCAAAAACAAAATCGGGTGTTTTCACCCGCCTTTGTGACACAAATGGTTGAGAGCTATGTCAACATTCACATTTTGAAAGCAAAAAAAACGTATGTGTGTGTTGTATTATTAAACAAGTAGCGTATGCCGATGCTTGCAACTATCAGAACGTTTTCCTATATTCACAAGCAGCATCTCTGACGAGATACAGTGACTTTATTCTTGTGATCTGTCATTTCACTCCGTGCTTTATGACTAACTTCTATGACAGACACTTCTCTCCCCGACCTGCGCAGCGCCTGCGACATGACACTTCTCTTCTTGACATGCTCAGTCTGCCCGCACTATATTTCTCCTACAAGTAGCGCCCGCCATTGTACACATGCGCACTTGCATCCCTGCATGACACGGCTCGTTCCCACTCATCGAGGAAGAGCTCCTGCCGCCGGCTCAGCTCAATGATCTACTCTACAGCTAATTTCCACCGCAGCACGTCCCTAACAGGACCCTTGCAACGCCATTAGATGCAATCTATACCTGGCACCAATATAACTTGCTACAGCTCGCACTCACGAGCGAAGGCAATCACTTGCACTGACTCTCGCAATAACTCTCTCCTTTTAAATTAGCACGACAATTGCTACCACAGCATTCGGGTATTTAGGCTCCAATACCAGCCAAAAATACTTTGACTAGACCACTCTTGAATCTGGCTTTAAATCACCACTCGATATGCTTTTAGGATTAACCCTCCTGTGTTATTATGGCACCACAAACAATTGGCAAACACTCCCACTACGAAATAAACCGCACAGCATGGCTAATACGTATAGCACATCCTCTGTACCTGCAGGCACAGTATATACCACTATGATGGCTCCACAACTATAACCACCCAACAGTACTTTTAAACTGTTCACACACCCGAGCTACTCACCTGTTTGAATTCCTTTCTACTCAGCTCCAGGCTCCCGACTTTTGCAGACAGCCTCCAAGTCCAAATTAATTACTGAACCAACAATACCTGAACCTAGGCGTCTACTTACCTGTACATGGTAGGGCCCTTTTTTTTGCAGCATCTCTTTCTTAATTTCAAACACCATCCTCGCTTCTCTAACAGAGTCCCCTGTCATTCTTAGGTGGACGTACTTTCTTTAACTTCGACCCGACCATAAACAAATCTGTCCTGAAGACCGTTCGGTACCAACCTGCAGCGCTGCTCCATTCTATACAGCCAATGCAACTTGTCATCTGAATACCAAACCAGAAACACCTAATTTCGTGTCGACAATGTTAATGTATTGCCATTTTAAACAATACATGAAATATCTCTGTCACTCTGCCTACTAACCCACAAAGACGCAGACCATTATGTACCCAACTATGCACTTCTTCAGCGCCACGGCGCAGTTTGTAAACATGTCCTGTTTTCTGTTAGTCTAAATTAAAGCTTTATATTGTTTCGATATTCCTGTATCTAAAGGTGTTTTTCTCGAGCTAGTAGCTGCCTAGCTCTGCTGCAATTTTGTGACCCTATGTCACGCCTTTGGTTAGGGTAGCTTTGACTCACTCCTACTCCTACTGTACTTCCTACCCTCTTGAGTCAAGCCCCCTTCAAAAAAAGAGGGTTCCGCCCATTTACTTCTCATGAGTTTAATTTTGGCCTCCTCCATCTATGGGGTAATATGACCCATAGTCCCAAACGTGTTGAACAGCTGCGTGAGATGTGGGGTCAATATGTGGGAAAACGTTTTGTAAAAAGAAGCTGGATAACCATCTGGGCCCGGGGCCTTATTGCGGGGGAGTGACGTTATGACAACACTCACCTCATCTTCCGTGATAGCCTGTTCCAGTTCCTCCATGGTTTCTCAGGAGAGTCGGAGGAGAGTCGGGAGAGAGTCGGGGGAGAGTTGGGGGAGGGGCAAGATCCCCAAGAAGTCCCTCTGAGGCTGGGGCATTGGATCCTATGATGTATACAGGCTTTCATAGAATCTAGCTAAGCGCCCCTTATCTCTTCAGTTCGGGTGAGCATCTCCCCTCCCCTCCCTCATCCTTCATGGCCATTATCACGTTCTGTTCCCTGGTTCCCCTGAGAAGGCGAGCTAGAAGTGAGTCTGCTTTGTTGGCCTTTGCATAGAATTTCTGCCTGACCTTTAACATTGCCCCTTCTGCCTTTTTGGTCCTTAAAATCCTCAGTTGGCCCTCAGCTAACCTATATTCCCTATGAACTTTCCTTGTGGGGGCCTCCCTCAGTCTCACCCTTGCGGCCTCCACCTCCCTTTCCAGCTGAGTTTCCAGCAGCCTCATTTGTTTATTTCTCTCCGCTTTCAGAGCAATGAGTTCCCCCCCTTAGTGTGGCCTTAAACGCATCCCACCTTGTGCTGAGACTTGTGTCTGTGCCATTATTCCTTTAGAAAAAAGCCTTAATGTTGCTCCCTATCTCCTCCCGAATCACCTGATCCCTTAGTAGTTCCTCAGGGAACTTCCAGTTCCAAACCCCTGGCCTTCGCCTCCCTAGCTGCATCTTCATCTGTACTATCTTGTGATCGGCAATCCCCATGGGTCCAGCCTCAACCCGCTCCAACCCGCCCACCAAGCTTGCTGAGACCCAAATGCAATCAATTCTTGATTGGATTTTGTGGACGTCGGAGAGAAACGTGTGCCCCTCCTCCTCTCCCCGCAATGCTCTCCACACATCCCTTAAACCGGCCCCCTCCACTCGTTCCTTGAGCTGCGGGGAGGCCACCACGCCCCCCCCTCCATTTGCATGCTGTGTTCGATCCAACCGCTTGTCCCAGGCCAAATTAAGATCCCCCCATCAAAATGACTTGTGCCCTCGCAAAATTCTCCAAGGTGCCCAGGGTCTCACGCAGGAACCGATCTTGTCCCGCATTCGGGGCATATACCGAAGCTATGGTATAAGGTATGCCCATGTAATCCCCCCTCACCATGATGTACCTCCCATTTTTGTCCCAGAGGATATCCTGAGTTCTGAAGTCAATACTCCTCCCAAAGGCCAGGGCCACCCCCCCTTTCTATGTGGGGCCCGACGCAAACAGTATCTGCGAGAAGCCCCTCAGCAGCAGGCAACCCTGGTCTTTCCGCAACAAGTGGGTCTCCTGCAGAGCCAGAACATCTGGTGAGTGTGTCCTTGTAAATTGTTCCAGTTTAGTCCACTTGAGGGAGGAATTAAGCCCCCTCACATTATGCTTTAGCACCTGAATCCTGAATGGAGTTCCTAAATGGAGTTCTGACACACCCTCCCACCTGCCCCTCTGCCCCCACCACAGTCCTAACCTGGGCCGCTCCCGCCATTTGAGACACCCCTCCCTTCCACCTCCTCTCCTGCCACCAGACGCTATCCTCTGGTCCGATAACTCCTGCGCTGCTAAACCAGTTGCTATGGCCCCTCCCCTATCCCTACCCCCCACCCACTCCCACCCGAACCCCCAATTTAGGGTGAGACCACTCCCTCCCCCCGCACTCCCTGTCCTCCATTCCCAACCCCACAGACATTCCCGTCCTTGCTTGCCCGAACATGTCTTCTACTCCTTCCTCCAAGGCCCTGTGTGATGCCCTAGTTCCCACCACCCCCAAAAAACTCTCTTGTGACGTTCAGATCACTCAGGCCCTCCCGCGCTGCGGCCCGCCTCCCCCTCAGCGCCCGATCTCTCAACCCCCTCCGTGGGGCTTCTCAGCGCGCCCATTCTCTTGCCCCGCTCCCCCACAGTGGGCCATTCCCAGGGTCTGCCCCTTTCCCTATGGCTCCCTCCGGTTGGTAGCTCACCTTCGTGGACCCCCCTCGTTTTCCAGCTCCAATCATATTATGCTAGCCGCCTCCTGGAGCGTAGTTGCACACCTCTGGCTCCCCTCCTACTCGAACGTTAAGCCGAAAGGAAAAGTACACTTGTATTTGATCCATTTCCTAGTCAGCTCCTTCAAAACCAGACAAATGCTCCTTCTTTTCATCAGCGTGCTAGTAGCCAAATCTTGAAACAAGGATATTTCTTTTCCTTTGTAGAGTACCGGTTCCCTCTGCCTGGCCAACCGCAACACTGCTTCCTTCGGCCCATACCTAGCAAAGGCGGCCACAACGTCCCGAGGTCTGGCGTTGGGACCCCCAGAGAGCCGGCCAACTCTATGGACTCTGTCCAGTTCTATCGAGTCTGGGGCCCCTTCGCCCAAGAGCTCCGCAAAGATACGCTGGATTTCTTCCTTCACTTGTCGGTCCGTCACTGCCTCCCGCAGCGATTTAATCCTGATGTTGACCCTTCGAGATCTGTTCTCAAGATCCTCTACCATTGCTTCCATGTTCCTTGTTGGAGTGTCCAGCTGATCGATAGCCTCACTATTTGCCATTGTGTCCCTTTCGCTTTCCTGGAGGCCTCTTTCCAACAAGTCTGTCCTTTCCCCCAACTGAGCCATTTCTTGACGCATTTCTCCTAGCGCTGCATTGTGGTCGGACCTCATTAACTGAAATTGGTCTTGAAAGGTTTTAGCCAGGGACTCTTTCAGTCTGCAATTCCCCCCTAAAATGTTGCCTCGTCATCTGTGTTGGCTCGTCCTCCACCTCGTTGCCCCGCCGCTCTTTTGTATGCTCACTGCCGCTCTTGCTGGAATCCCTGTTCTCCATTGCAGGCTAAAGCGTAGGTAATGTAACCTTGGGGCTCACCCACGAGGTGACCAGTCTTCCCCGTTTTCCCCCTGGACCTGGAAGACATCTATGTTGGGCCTGCCCCGCAACCCTACCATACTCCCAACGGCTGTCCAAGTCATGAGTTGCTACCTGCCTGAGTCCCCTCGCTCCCGGTCTTACTGTTCCCCCCCCTCTCTGCTGGGAGGTTGTCCTAGCCTCAGTCCAGGTAATTCTTCCTCTGCGGGTGGTCTTCCACCCTCTCTGGCCCCGTGGTGCCTCCCTTGCCGTTGCCCCCAATGCAGGTTGCGCTGATATCGGGGATCTCCTGGTCACCTGCTTCCCAGGCGCTTCTTCTTGCGGACGTACAGCCACCCTTGTGGTATGAAGTCTGGGCCTGCTCCTTATGGGGGGGGGATCAAGTCCTGGGCCCCCGGCCCTCCTATTCTTGGCCAGCCGTAAAGTCTGTGCAGTCCACAGGGGCCCCGAATAGCTGCAATTCTGCAACATTACTGGCTTTTTGGCCCCGACTGGGGAGGGGGACCAGGACCTCCCCTGGTGTCCTTCACAACTCTCAACTCTCACCCCCTGCTTCCCTCAGGCGGGTCGCCCCAGACTCCAGTGGCCACCCGCCCCTTGCAGGCACCCTGCAATTTCCAGACTATAGAGGCTGCTCTATGCCCTGCTGCCTACCAGCGTTTGCTGTTTGCCGGGCCTTGTCTGCCGATCTGCCTGTTGCTTCGCCAGGGCCCCTCCCACGCCTGGGGCTCTGTCCTCTGGGCCTCCGCTCCTTCCTGCTGCATGAGGGCCCCAGCCCAACTCACTCCGGGTGCCGACACACCCCTGCCCGTGGCACTCTTGACTGGCCCTCTGCCTCTCCGCCGGGTCCTCTGGGACCCCACCAGCCTCTGCCGCCTCCTGCTTTGTGGACCAATCCTCTGTGGAGTTCCGCTACCTGCTAGTGGAACCCAGGTATTGTTGCCTCTGATGCGGCTGCCGGGACGTCTAGCCTCTGATTCTCCGGGCACACCTCTGCACCATCCTCACGCTGGGACCTGCGCCTGCTGCTCAGCGCCTCACCTTCCTCCCAGCTCCTCACCTGTGCTCTGGCGCTGCTGCACTGGGAGGGGGCGCTGCTCTTCTTAGCTCCACCACAGGCCGGCCGGGCAGGGGCACCACAGCGGGTCACTAAGCAGACGTCCCTCCTCTGGTCTCCACTCCCCTTCTCTCTCTGGACAGGCCGGAGCTCCTCGATAGCGCACCGGGGATGCTGCACCTCTCGCCTCCACTGTTCTGCCCCGCTCGCACTGCTCCCTCACTGCCTCTCCAGGAGCCGAAACCCCACAGGTCATCTGCCTCCATCTCACGGTTCCACCTGGGTCCTCTCTGCCCCACCAACGAGCTCCAGTTCCACCTGCCCTGGCCCTCTGAGGCATGCCTTTTTGTCAGCGCCACTTCAGCCTGCTCTTCCCGACTGGGCTGCGCGCTGCGCTTCCAGGGTGCCCCCGTGCCTCTGTCTCACCACAGCCATGCTCCCCGAGATATCCGCTCGCCACAACTTCTGCCTTATAGCTGGGGGGTGGTGGGGCCACTAGATAAAAGGCTGCAGAGCCTGGGAGCAGCCGTCGGTACATCTACTCGATGCAGGCGGCCATCTTGGAATCTTGGAGTGTACTCTTGAAGGAGTTAAAGATGGGGTGTTCTGGGGGATAGCCAGATTTATGCGCTTCAGATGTACTCTGGAGTCTAGGCAGATGTGTACTCTTGAAGGAGTTAAAGATGGGGGTTCACTGGGGGATAGCCAGATGTGTGTACTTCAGAGGTGCTCTGGAGTCTAGACAGATGTGTACTCTTCAAGAAGTTGAAGATGGAGGTGCACTGGGGGATTGTCATACCCGTAGGGAGGTGGCGAGTCTGGAATAGGTGGAGACGGATCCTCCATTGACATTCCCTCACGCTGTGCACTTACCGGTCTAGTTGTTTTTTCAACACGGCTGCCGCCGGGTGTATTTCCTTCAGATTGTTTCCAGCGGTGGACGCATTGCAACGTACCTGGATTTCTCCTTTGTTGCTGCGCTCGTATGTGATTTCCCTTAGCGGTGCTCTGCTGTCTTTCCTCTTGTTTTTTCCCTGCTTTGCTTTTTCTCTTTGAGTACTTCTATTCACTATTGCTTACCACCTCGCTTTCCTCCCGGCAGTGTTTCCCTGCTTCCGCTCTTTTCTGCTGCTGCTTCTGGCTTTTTCCTAGTCCTTCGCTTCCACGCTTTTTTACTGTCATCGCCTCTTACCTGTTCTCTTTGCGGTCCTTCGGGCTCGCCTTTGTCAGTTTCCTGTGTTATCTTACCTTCCACTGCTCTCTCGTCTGATGTACTTGCTAGCCAAGTTACATCTCCTCCTTCATTGGACCCACCGTTCACGCCCTCGCTGCCTCGAGTGTCAGATATCCCCTGCATATCCATATCAGACACGGACAGATTAACCATCTTTTGTTTTGTTTTTATGGCAATTGGCTTTCTCCCCATTTCTAGGCTGCTACGGGAGAGGGGCCACCAATCCACTTAGACTTAGTGGTCACGGTGGCTTCCTTCCGAGGTAGGCCATTTCTTCACACAAAAAAAGGAGCTACCAATCCGAAGAAGGAAAAAGAAGTCGGACCCTAAGTTGTATTCTTCAGGTGAGGAGGAAAGGGTGTAAGGGGAGACTGTATCTTCGGAGTTAGAGGAAGAAATATCTGACCCTATTGACAGGGATAGCCAGATGTGTGTTCATCTCATCAGAGGTGCTCTGGAGTGTACTCTTGAAGTAGTTAAAGATAGGGGTGCACTGGGGGATAGCCAGATGTGTGTGTCATGAACCATCGCCTGCATCCATTCTGGACTTCGTGGTCTGAGAGAACTGAATGCAGTAATCCTCCCAACATGGCCGCCTGATATGGAACGCAGCCTGACAGTCTTTGCGCTCCACGCTTTGCGCACTACTAAAGAGACACGCCCCGCGGCTTTCTGCGTCTCAATGCTACCGCTCGGTGTAGTTGGACATGTGTTGCCGGAGTTCGCTCGGGGCTTTTTCCTCATTCCTGTTTCCCAGTACCTTGAATCCTCCTCCTTCCTTCCTTTCCTCTAACTGACCTCCGAACTTCCTGGATTTTCGCCCCCGCTCGAGTCACGGCGTTGAGTGTCTCCGAGCCCGGACACTATGCCTTCCTGGTTCCGTCCTGGACTTTGAACATATCCTGGAGTTGAAACCTCTTTCTCGCGCTGGAATCCGAAGACCAGCACGCAGGCCTATATAAATCCCGGACCGTGTGAAAGAAGTCACCAAAGAAGGTCACAAGCAAGCAAGAAAAACAGGTGAGAAGTGGAGAGACTTGTGACAGATTGAGACGCCTAAAGAATTATACAGATACAGAGATGGAACCCGCGGTCCAAGATCTCATGCGAGGCATACAGGAACTCACCACAGAAGTTCAGAATCTTAAGGCAGAGAATGCTGCTTTAAAGCAGCTAGTCCGGTCTCGTGATTCTGCTACTAAGGAAAGTGTGTTGTTGGGTGGAGTAGTGGACAAATATGATGGTTCTCCCAAGACCATTCGTGCCTTCCTTGATTCATGTTTGGTACATTTCACCTTCAAGCCCTACTAATTTTCCACCCCTAGAGCAAAAGTGGGGTTTATGATATCACACCTCACACCTCACTGGTAACGCCTTGACCTTGTCAACCCCCCTAGTCAATTCGGGTGACGCCCTCCTGGATGATTACAGTGGGTTTGTGGAAGCCCTAAAAGCCATGTTTGATCGTCCTGAACAGGTTTACAGCACTCAAGAAGGTCTACTTGATTTTCGACAAGGATCCCAGGATATGCTTACCTATGTGACTCATTTCAAATGAAGAAATAAAGGACGAGTTAGA
This sequence comes from Ambystoma mexicanum, assembly GCF_040938575.1. Lineage (NCBI taxonomy): Eukaryota > Metazoa > Chordata > Amphibia > Caudata > Ambystomatidae > Ambystoma > Ambystoma mexicanum. The sequence goes on from NC_090936.1 coordinate 362,671,224, forward strand.
CAGGGTAGCTCGTCCAAATTCCTTACAGGCCCTTTTGGAACTTTTCCTGCAAATCGACTTTCGAATCCAGGAAAGAAGGGTCGGAGAAAAAGAAGTCTAGATCTTCATTCCAAAAAACTTCCATAGACCATCCTTCCAGTTCAGAGCCTGTAGTCTCTCCAATCTCGGATCCAGAACCCATGCAACTGGGGGCCTTCCGTGGACCCATTACCCCACAAGAAAGGGTGCACTGTATTCACTCTGGTCTCTGCATGTATTGCGCCTCCGATAAACATCTTGTGAGACAATGCCCTATCGCTCCCCCACGGCGTTCGGGAAACGCCAGCTCCCGATCCTAGATGGGGCACAGTTTCGGGAGAGTGGTGTCTGCTCCACATCAATTCCTTCCTTGAACTCTCCTGGACAAAACAACCTTGCGATTCTACAGCCATTCCTATTGCCTTCCAAGAGAGAATCCTACCCCATCATGGCATTAGTGGATTGTGGAGCCATGGGCATATTCATAGATCATGATTGGGTCACTACTCATCGCATTCCATACGAAACACGGGAGACTATGCAGCCTGTTGAAGCTATCGATGGGAGACCCCTGTTTTCAGGACCCATAACCCTTCAAACCAAGGAGCTTCTTCATTCCATTAACCACCACCAAGAGAGGATTAAATTTGATATTATAAGATCTGCCCACTATCTTATGGTTCTAGGCATGCCCTGGTTACAGAAGCACAACCCCTACATCAATTGGGCAGCAGGCTCTTTGTTTCTTGGTTCGGAACATTGCATGTCCCACTGTTTGTCCCTAAACACCTTACCAAAGCCCCCTGATGACTTCCAAGAAACTCAACAAGCACCAGTCACCGTCTCTAATGTCATCCAGATTCCCAGGGCCTACCAGGCTTACACAGATGTATTCTCCACAGCCATTGTTCAAGCCTTACCACCCCACAGACCTGAGGATTGTGCCATCGATACTGAACCTTCAGCAGTTATTCCTTTCGGAAGAATGTTTATTTTGTCAGAACCTGAAAAAAGGGCCCTCGGGAATACCTGGATACCAATTTGGAAAATTGAACTATTCGCCCATCCAAATCCCAGTCGGGCGCTTCTCTGTTTTTTGTTCCCAAGAAGGATTCCAAGGAGCTTAGGCCATGTCTGGATTACCGCGGCCTTAACCAATGCACTCTCAAGGACCGTTATCCATTGCCTCTCATCTCGGACATCCTGGAAGCGGTCAGAGGTGCAGTCATCTTCACAAAATAAGATCTCAGAGGCGCCTACCATCTTATTCGTATAAAGGAGGGTGCGATTGGAAAACAGCCTTTAGAACACCCTTAGGCCATTTTGATTACCCGGTTATGCCCTTTGGACTTGCTAATGCCCCAGCAGTCTTCCAACGTTTTATGGATCGGGTATTTTCTGACATGTATATCTAGACGACATACTAATCTACTCCAAGGACCATACAAAACATGAAGAGCATGTAAGGGCAGTTTTACAACGTCTACATGAGCACAAACTCCTGGCCAAACCCGAGAAGTGCCTTTTCCATGTATCTACTGTTCACTACCTCGGATTCGTTCTTAGCCAAAAGGGGATTGGAATGGACTCTTCGAAGGTTGATTACATTCTTTCTTGGCCTGTTCACACTACTGTAAAACAAATTCAATCCTTCCTGGGGCTTGCTAACTTCTACAGAAAATTAATTCCAGCTTTTTCTGAGATCGTGCATCCTACAGTTACATTACTAAAGAAAGACACTCCTTTTCAGGGGACCTCAGCCCAAGATTCGGCGTTTCAACGGTTGAAGTCGGAGTTCACACAAGCTCCCATCCTTGCTCAACCCGACACTGACCGACCCTTCATTGTTGAAACTGATGCCTCCATCTACGCCATTGGGGCAGTCCTGAAACAGGAACTTGCTGACAAGTTAGAACACCCCATTGCCTATCTTTCCCGCACCTTGACTCCCAGTGAAACTCATTATTCTGTCCTGGAGAAGGAATTGTTAGCCATCCGTCAGGCCTTCACTGATTGGTGTCATCTCCTTCTAGGAGCCAAACATCCGGTACAAGTCCGCACGGACCATCAGAACCTTCAAGTCCTACAATCCCTAGAATGTAGAAACAGTTGTCAAGCCCGTTGGGCTTTCTTTTTTGCCCAATACCAATTTCAAATCCTCCATTTCCATGGAACACATAACATTATAGCCGATGCCTTGTCCAGACGTCCCGATTATGAAACCCTTGAAGACCAGACCTTTCCTAAGATGTTTCCCAACACTATATTTGTTGCTCAAGCAATTACTCTCCTGGAGGATATCCGAATCCAAACTCAGTCCTCGGAACCTTGGAAGGAGTTTAGGAGAAACAACAGATGGAAACTCAAAACAAAAGACAAATATCTATTCAAGGATAATCGATTGGTTATCCCTACTCCTGGATTGAGACAAAAGATCACAAGCTTATGTCATGATACCTTCCATTCAGGACACCGTGGCATCACCAACACCCATCATCTAATACGAAGACAGTTTTGGTGGCCAAGGCTGAAGGACGATATCAAGATCCACATCCAGACTTGTGCAGTCTGCATCCAGAACAAACACAACAATAAAAGACCAGCAGGTCTCCTGCCCCAACCGGCAATACCAACAAGACCCTGGGAATTCATCGCCACGGATTTCATCGTGGAACTACCATCTTCCAGAGGCTACACAACCATAATGGTTACCATTGATCTGTTCACACATATGGCTCATTTTACACCTTTAAACAAGCTACCATCCTCATCCGAACTTGCTGGAATTTTCCTAGAACACATATTCCGGCTTCATGGACTACCTTCCAAGATTATTTCTGACCGAGGACCCCAGTACATATCCCAGTTCTGGAAACAGTTATGTCCTATACTGGGAATCCAACGTGCTTTGTCTTCGGGTTATCACCCACAGACCCACAGACCAATAGAGTTACTGAACGAGTAAACCAAACCCTTGAGCAATATCTTCGCTGCTTCGCCACCAAGGTCCAGGACGTTTGGTCACTCCTAATACATGTGGCCGAGTTCACATACAACAATTCGGATCATTCAGCTATCAAGACTAGTCCTTTCTTCTGTAGTCAAGGATTTCATCCTTCAGTCCTGCCGTCCATTCTTCCTCACCCTACCCCAGTTCCCGTAGTTGATTCCTGAATTGAGACATTAATCAATGTGCACAAGGAAGCTAAGGAACACCTAGAAAAGGCCCGAAGAGACGTTAAACATTATGCCGACTCCAAAAGAAGACCAGGACCTTCCTATTCAATAGGCAATAAGGTCTGGTTATCCTCAAAACTCCTACCAGATCACCTACGGCCAAATAAATTGGCTCCCAGGTTTTACGGACCCTTTTCTATAAAAGAAATCGTCAATCCAGTGGCCATTCGACTCCGACTATCAGAATCATGGAAGAGGAGCCATCCAGTCTTCCACACTTCCCTGTTGAAACCATATATTCAGCCCTCTCGAACTGCTCCAAGATCTACCCCGTGATTGTCAATGACCAACTCAAATACGAGGTCTTCTGGTCGAATGGAAAGGGTATCCTCCTAGTGAACGCACCTGGGAACCCATGTCAAACATGAATGCCCCCAGGCTGATTCGAAGATACCATTTTATCCATCCAGGCAAACACGGAGGAGCTTGGCTTCAGAGGAGGCATACTGTCATGAACAGTCGCCTGCGCCCATTCTGGACTTCGTGGTCCCTGACCCATAGAGGACTGAATGCAGTAATCCTCCCAACATGGCCGCCTGATACGGAACGCAGCCTGACAGTCTTTGCGCTCCACGCTTTGCGCGATACTAAACAAACACGCCACCGCGGCTCTCTGTGTCTCATTGCTACCGCTCGCTGTAGTTGGACGTGTGTTGCCGCAGTTCGCTCAGGGCTTTTTCATCACTCCTGTTTCCCAGTACCTTGAATCCTCCTCCTTCCTTCCTTTCCTCTAACTTACCACCGAACTTCCTGGATTTTCCCCCGCAATCGAGTCACGGCGTTCCGTGTCTCCGAGCCCAGACACTATTCCTTCCTGGTTCCGTCCTGGACTTCTGAACGTATCCTGGAGTTGAAACATCTTTCTCACGCTGGAATACAAAGACCAGCACACAGGCTTATGTAAATCCCAGGCCGTGTGAAAGAAGTCACCAAAGGTCACAAGCAAGCAAGAAAAACGGGTGAGAAGGGGAGAGACTTGTGACAGTGTGTTCATCTCATCAGAGGTGCTCTGAAGTGTACTCTTCAAGGAGTTAAAGATGGGGTTGCATTGAGTGATAGCCAGATGTGTACTCTTCAGAGGTTCTCTAGGGGATAGTCCAATGTGTGCTCTTCAGAGGTTCACTGGGGGATAGCCAGAGGTGTGCTCATCAGAGGTGCTCTGGAGTCGAGGCAGATGTGTACTCTTTAAGGAGTTAAAGATGGGGTGCACCGGAGATAGCCAGATGTTGCTCTTCAGAGGTGCTCTGGAGTCTAGGCAGATGTGTACTCTCCAAGGAGTTAAAGATGTTAGGGCACTGGGCGATAGGGAGATGTGTTCTCATCAGATGTTCACTGGGGATAGCCAAATGGGTGCTCCTCAGAGGTGCTCTGGAGTCGAGGCAGATGTGTACTCTTCAAGGAGTTGAAGATGGAGGTGCACTGGGGGATAGCCAGATGTGTGTTCATCTCATCAGAGGTGCTCTGGAGTGTACCTTTGAAGGAGTTAAAGATGGGGGTGCAGTGGTGGATAGCCAGATGCGTGCTTAGCAGAGGTGGTCTGGACTCTAGCTAGATGTGTACTCTTCAAGGAGTTAAAGATGGGGGTGCACATGGGGATCGGGAGATGTGTGCTCATTGGTGGTTCCCTGGGGCATATACAGATGTGTACTCTTCAAGGAGTTAATGATGGGGTGTACTGGGGATAGCCCGATGTGTACTCTTCAGAGGTGCTCTGGAGTCATACTCTTCAAGGAGTTGAAGATGGGTAAGCACTGGGGGATAGCCAAATGGGTGCTCATCAGATGTTCACTGAGGTATAGCCAGATGTGTGCGCTCATCGGAGGTTCACTGGGGGGTAGCCAGATGTGTAGTCAGAGGTGCTCTGGAGTTGAGGCAGATGTTTACTCTTCAAGGAATTAAAGATGGAGGTTCACTGGGGGATAGTCAGATGTGTGCTCATCAGAGGTTCACTGGGGGATAGCCAGATGTGTAGTCAGAGGTGCTCTGGAGTCAAGACATATGTCTACTCTTCAAGGAGTTGAAGATGGGGTGCACTCGGGGATAACCAGATGTGTTTGCTTCAGAGGTGCTCTGAAGTTGAGGCAGATGTGTACTGTTCAAAGTGTTCAAGATGGGGTGCACTGGGCATAACCAGTTGTGTGCTCATCAGAGGTTGACTGGGGGATAGCTAGATGTGTGTTCTTCAAAGGTGCTCTGGAGTCTAGGCTGATGTGCCCTCTTCAGGGAGTTAAAGATGGGGGTTCACTGGGGGTTAGGCAGATGTATACTCTTCAAGAATTTAAAGATGGGAATGCACTGGAGGATAGCCACATGTGTGCTCATGAGAGGTGCTCTCAAGTCGAGGCAGATGTGTACTCTTCAATGAGTTGAAGATGGGGTGCACTGGGGGATAGCCAGATGTGTGCTCAACAGAGGTTCTCTAGGGGATAGGCAGATGTGTGCTCATCAGAGGTGCCATTGAGTCGAGGCAGATGTGTACTATTCCAGGAATTAAAGATGGAGGTTCACTGGGGGATTGCCAGGTGTGTGCTCATCAAAGGTTCAACGGGGGATAGCCAGAGGTGTGCTCATCAGATGTGCCTGAACTCTAGGCAGATGTGTACTCTTCAAGGAGTAGAAGATCTGGATGCTCTAGGGGATAGCCAGATGTGTGCTCTTCAGAGGTGCTTTGGCGTCGAGGCAGATGTGCGCTCTTCAAGTAGTTAAAGATGGGGGTTAACTGGGGGTTAGGCAGATGTGTACTCTTCAAGCAGTTAAAGATGGGTGGTGCACTGGTGGATAGCCAGATCTGTGCTCATCAGAGGTGCTCTGGAGTTGAGGCAGATGTGTACTCTTCAAGGTGTTAAAGATGGGGTGCACTGGGGACAGCCAGATGTGTGCTCATCAGGCGTTCACTAGGGGATGTTGGATATATTTTGGGGTTATACCTATTACTTTGTAGTATTTCTATTATGGTGGTACTTGGTGGTATATTGCATAAACTCGTTGAGGTATTTTTTATAGTGGTGAGACTCATTTCAGAATATTACCTAATAATTCCTTTTACATGAGTCACTAACAACAAACAAAATACTGGACTTGATACACTCTGGATAAATGATTCATGCTTCCTCATGGTATCTTATGTACAATACCACAATATGCCCTTCTGGCTGAGTTTCAACATCTTTAAAGCAGGCAATTGAAATACTGCACATTCATTCAGACTCTCTAGCTAAATAGCTCACGGCAGCTACTTCACTTTGAAATATTTCTTACTACACTTATGTCTTTTTATGCGTATCAAAGAAAAGGGATTAATTGCAGCATAGATGCAATAAAACTATAAGTTAGTTTGGACTGTTTTTTTATCATAAAATAGAAATATACAAGTTATAAAGAGTAACAGTTATGCCCACAATGTATTTTACAGTGCAAATGCATTGCAATAGCTTTCTGTTTGTGTGTGAAGTCTTGCCAACTGTCCTTGGCAGTGTAGAACTTGGCAATAGAAATGCACTTTAAAACAACAACAAAAAAACAAAGCTTTTCCACATAAATGCGGGATTACATGCATGTTTAAAAAAAGACAGCACCTAATATGAAGTGACCTAACTACCTGACCTCACTCAAAACAGTAGCACCTCACTTAAACTCCTATTTACCTAATAAGTCAGCAATATTTCTGATTCAGCTTGGCGCAGTGATCTCTTCCAATCTTTCTGCCTCCCTCACCCAGGGTCACTCAGATAAGGACTGCTCCAGCATCCGACAGCCTGCCAGCCCTGAACTCTGCCTCCAGCCAGCTCCCTCTTACTCCGTCTCCCAGTGCCCGAAGATGTCTTCTGACCGGCTACTCCCTCTCAAGCCCTTTTTAATACATCCTCCTGCCACTGAAGGGAAATAGACCACTCCACTGGAATGGCATGTGATTTCATTGCGGGAGTGCAAAAGATACATCTCTCCTTGAATTTCCTGCTCAAGACAATGCCCTGTTTTCAGTGAACGGATCTTCACATTTTTATCACCCAGCACAAATTCAGCCTGCACGCTCAACTTCCAATTTTAAAGAGCATCATGCATTTTCCAAATCTGCCTTCAGGCTATTTCCACATAGAATAATTTGCACTAAATGTTATTAAGGGATTCATTTACCTGTTACTGGGGTTGGATTAGTATGTTAATTTATATTAGTATTATATTTAGTGCAGCCCAGTCCACTGAAATATCATCCTGCATTGCTAAAATTCAGAGCCCCTACAGCTACTCCTATGCTCCCCCTTTTTTTACTCCTGGGACATAACCCGAAATCACTGCCGAAAAAGCAAACGCAAATGATCTAAAACACATATGCTTCTCCCAACTGAATCTTATCTTATCCTTCGAAAATAAATAACACGCAAATGTCAAAATTCATACATGAGAAACATTATGTATACATTACTAGACTTGAGCAAAATATTTTTTTTCTTTTTTGTTTTGGCTTGATTAACTGTATTTTATCCGTTTTTACAAGTTGGCTTGTGCTCGTTATCTCGTCATTGCATCTTCTTTCTCTACCTGATTAAACTTTGGTTTCCTTGATTGTTTGTTCATTCCGTTCTATCCTTTGAGGATTAATCATCTCGCCCTGTTCTTGATTTTCATTATTTTTTGTTGTTGTTTTTTTGTGTTTTTTTATGCTAGCGCAGGTAGGATCCTTTAAAACGTTTTCATTGGTTGCTATCAAGATCCAAACTTTCAATAAAGTTCCCCACTGCTATGACTGGTTTCCTGTTTGCACCATTCATGAGATAGGTCCACCAGTAATCCTCATCCATGCTACAATGGTCCGTGAACAGGTGGCCTGGGTGAGTCTTTCTGTTTGATTAGAGGCCCTGACATTCAAGAAGCAGATGTCTCAGAGTTTCAATTACATTCGTCTAGTTACAAAATCTACAACAGTTTAGCCTAGTTTTATCTCTGGTGCCTAGGATTTAGTTTGTATTTAAGATGTTTAACCGGGCTCTCAAAAAGATCGAACGCAGCCTTTTGTTTGGAAATTTGAACAGGTAACTTGCTGGTTCGTTTAGTTTTTGCATGTTGACTGGAAGGTGTCTTGTCGATTTGTATCTTGTCACAGAGTCCTGTGTGTTACACCAGTCTTGTTTTTTTAATGTTTACACTATTTTCATTGGGTTATTCAATAGCTCTTCTCTCGAGCTTCCAATTTCATCTCGGCAAGTCAAGTTTTTAACTGCCCATTTGGCTAGCATTTTGTTAGCACCCTTGGTCAGCTCTTCGAGGATGATCTTGTAAATTCTTTCTTTCGATGTTAGAATTTTCTTGAAGAGCATTAGGCCATTGAGCTCTACTGTGGCTTCCAGGGATGTTAGGCCAAGTTCTCTCCGAATTAGTACAGCTGGTGTAGAAGGAGGGAGACAAAGAATAGCCATCCAGAAGAAGCCTTTGAGTTTTTTCCAGATGTCTGTTGGAAACCCTGGCATGGCCTCTGCTCCATAAACAATCGCTGGAACTACTTTAGCTTTATAAAAGGTTAGGGTGGCTTGGAGAAAAAAGCAACCACATTTCTTGTCGAGCTTTTTCGTCTGACTAACCAAGCTTTTAGTTTTCGAGCGAAGAGATTGTGTGTTTCAAGGTTGTTTCTGCGAAAGGTGACACCCTGGTAATGAAAGGATTGAACCTTTTCAAGCGGGACGCCCGCTAAGTACCAAGACTTAGAGGCCTTTTTTTAAAGTGTTTTTTCCAGGATCATTACTTTTGTTTTATTCGTATTGATCTCAAGGTTGTTTGCTTGCAAGTAGACTAGAAGGTTGTTCAGTTTTCTTTGTAGGCCCACCGCTGTTTGATCTATAAGGATGATGTAATTCGCGCATAATAGTCTACTTATTTTTTCCTTGCCCACTGTTGGCGGGAAGACTCTGATTGAATTCTCCGAATATTGGATGTCACCAGTATATGCATTGTAGAGTGCTGGAGCCAAAGGACAACCTTGTTTGACACCTCTATATGTGAGTATGTTCTTGGAAAGAAGTCCGGCTCCACTGAGACAAACTCTCATCGAGGTGTCAGTGTAGAGTTCTTTGATCGGTGCTAGAATCGATTCTGGGCCGTTCCAGGTACTGAGCTTTGCCCACAGTTTTTCCCTATTAACTCGGTCAAAAGCTTGGGAGAGATCGATAAAAGCAAGCAACAGTCTCGGTGAGCCTTCCATAACTTTTGCCTTAAGTATGCTAAGGAGCATAATATTGGCCGATGTTCCTATGTTGTTAGTAAAGCCAGTTTGGAACGGGACGAAGCCTGGAGAGGATACCACCCAGGGATTGAATTTGTCCAGGAGGAATGTATACATTACTAGACTTGAGCAAAAGAATTATGAGTCATGATCAACAAAAAACGAACACCTTTAAAGAATAATAAAAAATAAATATTTTTTGGTTTTTTTAATCTCTTGATCACCTTTATCTTTTCATGTCTTTTATTTTAATGGTGATCTGTTTTTTTCATTTCTCTTTTTAATAATTTTTTCATCGTTTTAGGATTTTTTTCTTTACTCTTATCTTTTGATCACCTTTTATCTTTTTCAAATTGGTGATTCAATTTTTTATCTTTTTTTTAAAATAAATCATTAACATTTTCAGAAAACATTCATCCAACAAAACTGTGTCATTGGCTTCAGTCAAATGCAAAACCAGTAATAATATAATAAAATAAAATAAAACTCAGTTTATGCTAAGAATCAATTTGTGATAAACATAATCTGTGATAAAAAAACTAGTCTTTGTAAATACAGCCTGTAATAAAAAATAGTTCTGTGATACAAAATAGCAAAAATAGCCTGTAATACCTCCAATCTAGTGGTATCATCCAGGGATCCTCCGCTCCAAGGATCCAGCGCTGAGGAAAACAATGATTTTCTAGAGTGAAAAGAAAAGATAACTTAAGTATCAAGCACATCAAACCTTTTACTTTCCTTTCCCACTGGAGCATCTGAAAACAAATTTAACTATGCACGCAAATACAAATTATAGAAAACATGCCATGCAGCCAAGAAATGACTACTGCACTACTTGCACCTAATCACTTGCTATGGCAATTCTTTTTTTTGTTTTTTTGTTTTTGCTCTGATAGTTTCAACTCACTCTACTCTTTTCACTTCATGTTTCGGGTGAAAAGGTTTAATTTGATTAACATGGACAAACGGTTCCCTGTTAACTATCCCTCCCCTTTAGCAATTATGTAGACCACAGGTGAAACCTTATCTACAATTTTATATTGCTCTTGCCATGCTGCAAGAAAATTAGAGTTTTTATGTTTCCTCTTCCCGAAATTAAATGTGTGAATCTGGTCTCCTATTTCATATTCCCTCACAGCTGCCTTCCTATCATAATATGTCTCTGCACCGTAAGAAGCCTTTTCCAAATTCCACTGCGCAAATGCTAACACATATTGCTAGTGCTTTCTCAATTCTTCCACATATTCATGAATTGTGGATGCATTTACAAGCACATGTTCATTTGTTCTGTAAAGTAAGTGTTGTGGCAGAACCATTTTCCTTCCTGTCAATATTTCATGAGGACTGAGATGTGTTGATTTAGAGGGTGTCAACCTTACAGCCATTAGTACCAATGGAAGTCTCAAATCCCAACTAGATCCTGCTTCAGCTACACACTTTTTCAACATGTCAACTATCGATATGTTACACCGTTCCGCTCCCCCTGAAGAGGAGGGTTGGTAAGAAATGTGTAGCTTTCTCTTCACACCCAAGATTTGCCATATTTTTGTCATCAACGCATTAGTGAAATGACTTCCACGGTCTCATTCTATACTTTGAGGTAAAGCAAATCTTTCAAAAATATGATTTACAAGTAATGTGGCCACAGTTTGCGCACTGCAGTCTGGAGCTGGAATGCACTCCAGCCATTTGGACATTAGACAAGTTACGGGCCCGACATAGTCGACTTGTAAATCAGACCATGGGAGTGACAAGCCCCTTTTCATCAATGGTGCTCTATGAGCCGGTTGCGTACGTTGAAACTGTGCACACACTAAACACCCTCTGGTGTAGAGCTCAACATCTAGGGACATGTGTAATAGGTGTATTCTTCTAAAATTTTCAACGTCTTTTGTGAACCACTGTGTCCTGAAGTTATGGCTTCGTGGGCATGATGTAACATCAATCCCTGAAATAACAATGGCACTACCCATTGAATTTGACCTGTCACAGAATCTCTAATCATCAGTCCGTCTTGTAATCTAATTTTCTTTTTTTTAATAACTCTCTCAATTCCCCTTTCCCTTTGCAATCCTCTTCAGTCAGGGGATTTTGTTCTGCATCTAGCAAATGGTTATAAAATAGGCCTAGAATAAGATCTTCCTTTTGCACTTTGATCAGGTCCTGGTCTGGAGTATCAAAACTCCATTGTGTCACAGGCTGCTCAACTGCTTTTGGAGTCTTGGAGCATGTTGACGCATCTACCTGTATTTCACCAAGCAGGTGTTCGATAGGAAATAACTCCACCATTACAGCTCCAATTTTGGCTAATTGATCTGTCTTATCATTTCCCTCCTTATCCTCACCTGGTGTTTTCAAATGACCACATATTTTCCTCCAATGGATTATCAGATCATTTTCTGACACAAGTTTGTCTATAGATTGAATCAGCTTGCTATGTTTAAGTGGTTTCTTGTTATATGTGAGAATGCCTTTCACCTTCCAGCCAGGTAAATACGCTACAAAACTAATTAACCCAGAATCAGTTACTAGAACTATTTATTTGAGTTTAAAATAGTGGCCAATTCTGCCACCGGACTACTTCTAGAACCTATCCTCATACTTACTATTGGAATGTTGTCACATTTAAACCATATGTTTCCTATTCCCACTAAAAGCTCTTTTTCTGTATCATTTCCTACATGGCATGCACATCCATCTACATACACAGTTGGTAAATCCTTACATTTTTCTTTGCTCAAATTAATTTCAACCTGTTTCTAGCTCTGTGTCATCAGGTGCACCTACAGCTGTACAATCATGCAACTCTGCTAGTCCTTGACCAATTGGGCTCTTATTATTATGCCCATATTTCACTTCCACAGGAAATCCCTGAAGTGCTAATGTCCAGGAAGTAATTATTGACTGGGCCATATTCCCTGATCTGATTCTCTTACTTTGCAGAAATTCTAGAGGCTGGTGCTTTGTTTCAATAATTACCCGCTCCCCATGAATTATGGGGCGTAAATGTTGTAACGCCCAGACAGTGGTCAGAAGCGTTTTTTCTCATTCACTACATTTGGTCTCTAACTGTGATAATGCTTTGCTAGCATATGCAACAGTTTTGTTATTCACATCATGTTTTTGATATAACACTGCTGACGTGCATTGATCTGTAAATCCTATTTCTACAAAGAAATCCTGGTTTTTCATTGGATATGCTAAACATGGTGCTTTCATTAGACACTCTTTTAGTCTGGCTACTGCCTCATTTTGTTTTTTCCCATTTGCAGGGTACGCCCTCCTTCAGTAATCTTGTTAAAGGTTGTGTAATCTCTGCATAATTCTCAATACATTTCCTGTTGCAACTTGTCATTCCTAACAGACTCTTTAAACTTTTCAAATTAGTGGGATCTTTTAGTTTAAATTGCCTCCACTTTATCTTTTGTGGATGTAATCCATATTCTGTCACTTCAGGACCTAGGAAGTTTACCCTTTTTCTACACCGCTGTGTTTTCTGTAAAGTCACCTTTGGCCCAGCCTTCTGTAGCTGACTAAGCACATGTCTAATCTCATTGAAGTGGCTTTTCAGATCTTCATTTTTGATTGGCACATCATCCACATAAACTATTGTCCCCCTTTCAGCTGCATCCGGAAGTGCCTTGCTCGGGAGTATCCCAAACTCACTCCCACTATTGACATACCCAAAAGGTGTCCGGCACCACGCATATTGTGATTTGTCAAAAGAAAATACAAACACATTTTGAATGTCTTCAGCTAGTGGCACACACCAGTATCCAGTTGTAAAGTCTAATGCGTTAAACACGATTTGACCCATGAACATGTGCAAGACCCTAATCAATAAATAGAAGAGGCCACCTTGAAACGGGTACCTTTTTGTTTATTTCCCATAGATCTGTACACAAGCGCCATTGGGTTTTAGCACCCCTAATATAGGTGTGTTTGATGTACTATGAATAAGACTAATGCTTCCTCTAGATTCTAATTTGTTTATTATTTCAGCTAGTGACTACAAGCATGCCTGGGGTAACCTATATTGTCGCACAAATACTGGCTCCCTACTATGTCCTTCTAGTAGTGTGGCAACATGCAAGTCTGTTAACCTGACATTTTGGCAGCAATTCAACGTTTGAAATTTGCCTCCCCGAATGATGCCATTTTCCTGACCCTGTTGAAGGAAAACTCACAGTCCATTATCTCGCATATTACTGTTGTTGTTACGCTCACCTGGTTCCCACGGGGATGTCGATCTGGACCGGCCTGGCGCCACGTAGAACCGAGATGATTGACTGGACACCCCCACTTACTTCGTTTGTCGGCTCGTATGAATATCTTTCTGCAAAGGAGAAAGGGAATTAACCTCCCGTAATTCGAACGTTAACCCACCTTCCACTCCTGTTGTCTGCCCACTGACCACTCCCGATGTTCCCTCTTGTTCTCACCTGATGGTTTAGAAAGGTGGGCTCTCCATCCTACATCGAGCGCAGGGGCGCGTTGATGACCAGTTACTTCACTGGCGTGGAGGAATTGGTGAGTTCCAGTATTGACTCTAGGATCCAATAGTTTGTAAGAGTTCAAATGTCTGATGTTCACTCTTTCCGATTCCTTGTAGGTTGCCAACTTAACCACCACGAAGAGTCCAAAGGGCAGTTGGTGAGAGGCAGGTAAGTCTATAGTGGTTTTCCCCTTAGGGGCCGGGGTACAGTGATGATGCAGAGTTAACTGCGCCGACCCGATATGAGGTGAGTTCCCCCTGCGGTAAATCAGGTAAGTCTTTGGGGGGTAGCTTGTAATGTCCAGTGGTTTCCCCTTAGGGGCCGGGGTGCGGCGGTGATGCAGAGTTAACTGCGCTGACCCGAGATGAGGTGAGTACCCCCCATGGTAATCCGGTAAGTCTTTGGGGGTTGCTTGTATTGCCCTTTTGCATTCCCGTGCTCACCTGGCTTTTCGTGTCCCCTTAGATATCGGAGAGCGGTTTGGAAATGCAGAGTCTGCGATGGAGTGAAGAAAAGCTGCACTGGATGGTGAGTACAGCGCGGCGCTGCGAGGTGCGTGACGATGCGCGTGCGATGACTCCTTCTTCAAGATCGACGGCGCGATGGATCAAGAATTCAGGTAAGGTTTCAAGTTTGAACCTCTTCTCCTTCTTTCTTTTCGTTTCCAGGTGGTCCAGGACTGAAGCGGGCGTGGCTGAAGACTGGAAGATGCTGGAGGCATGGTGAGCGTTACGCTGCTGAATGCAGAATAACACAATGCACGTGTGGCTGTCCGGGCGTGGTTTAAATAGCCTAGGAAGAAGTCCCAGGTAAGTATTCTTCCACAGCCCCCACCCGAGGAAAAAGTAGTCCCTTAGGTAAAAGAGTCCCTCCAAAGCCCTATTTGGCTTGTGGCTTCATGCAGCATGGTCTGCACCAGGTGAGTATGCAGCATGGTCTGCACTAGGTAAGTTTTCTGAAATGAGCCTGGTGCCCATGGCGCCAGGACTGACTTTATCCTCATGAGCCTGGCGCCATAGGCGCCAGGACTGCACCCAAACAGCCCCTAACTGGGGTTTTTGGGCATGCTCCGAATGGCATGATGCCTGCTTCCGGGGTTGCTGGGCCTGGTCTGGTTTCCCGGGGGCAGGCATCATGACAGTTGTCTAGTTCACGGATGCAGTGATCCCCTCCACACTTAAACATGCTTTTGTGATCCCGTTATTTAAAAAAACATTATTAGATTCTGAGGTGCTGGCCAACTACCGACCCATATCACTGCTTCCCTTCCTCATAAAAATAGATAGCTGGAAGCCTTGGGCTCTTCCTTACTGTCTACATTTCTTGAATCCTCCTCTTATTTTGCTTTTATTCAATCAGATTTTCGACCGGGCATGGCCACTGATTCTGTCCTTAACTCAGTACTGGATGACCTGGCTCGCCTGGTCGATCAGCGGGTTGTTGGCGCGGTTGTTCTATTAGATCTGTCAGCCACGTTCGACACAGTTGACCATCCCACCCTGATCTCCAGGCTGTCCTCTGCCGGGCTGTCTGGTAGGGTTCTTGACTGGTTCGTATCCTTCGTTGCCGACCGCTCCCAATCGGTTTCCCTCCCGCCTTTTCGCTCGAGTCCGGTCCCACGCTCCTGTGGTGTGCCACAAGGATCTGCTCTCTCCCCTATCTTGTTCAATCTCTACATTAGGGACCTTTTGTCCCTCATTCTGCGTCATGGCTTCCGCTGACGACACACAAATCTTGGTTCGGCTTGACATTCAAGCTGAGACAGCCACTTGGTTTAGGTGTTGTCTTCACGAGGTTGGGGAATGGATGACATCCAATTGGTTGAAACTTAATGGCAGTAATACTGAGGTGTTGGTGGTAAGCACCACCTCAACCCTTCTTTACTGGACTAATGATTGCTGGCCCACCGCACTTGGCCCCCTTCCGGTACCTGTTCTATCTGTGAAGAATTTGGGGGTGACTATCTCTTCCTCTCTTACCATGGATGGTCAGGTCACGGCAGTATGAAAAAGTGGCCATTTTAAACGTTGCATACACAGGAAAGTCTTTCCTTTTGTGCCTGAAAAATGCCAGGCCCTGGTGGTAGGCACGCTTTTTATGAGTGGTTTAGACTACAGCAACTCTTTGTACTTAGCTCAACTACGCTATCTGGTTTACCGTCCTCATCTGCTGCAGAACGCTGCTGCTAGAGCTGTCCTATGGACTCCTTTTGGCACCCACACGACCCCTTTGAGCAGCTCCATTGGCTCTCGGTAGAAAAGCGGATCTTGTTTAAATATCTGTGTATGGTGCACAGTGCCTTCAATGGCTAGGGACCTTTATATATTCAGGACAAATTCCCGCACTACATTCCCCCTCGGTGTGTCTGCTCACAATCTGCATGTCTCGTTGTGGTTCCCCGCTTCAGACTGATGCACACTGGCGGTCGTGCCTTCTCAGTTGCCGCCTAGGCTTGGAACGCTCTCCCCTTCGTCGTCTACTAAAGCCATCTGTATTCTAAGTCCTGGCTGTTTAGGTTTTTGTTCACATTCTTAACGCCTTGGTGCCTTCGGGCATTTATGCGCTCTACACATTTTTATAACATAACATTGACCCATCTTTGGCAAAAACCTGTTTGAATTCCATTAATATGTTTCTCGATTGGTCTTTTTCTTCACTTGTGCAAGCATCTGCCGCTTCAATTTGCTCCTCTACAATTTTAGAGCAGTCTGGGAAGTATTCCAAAGGATGAACCTCTGTACTTTCCTCTAATCGTGTTGCAGTATCTCTTTGGAGGGTCGCTGCATTCAAATATTTTGCAACATTGACCTCCATTTCTCTTTTAGATTCACTTAATTTGAATACAATACAATCATCTTGATGATAGCACACCATTTCACTTGGCTCAAAGGGGAAAACGCTGAACTTTAAAAATTCCTTTCAGAATCCAGGGATTCTGGCAACTCACCCTGTGCAGTCACATAGCTTTTAGGAATGTTCCCAATCACTGGGTTACAGAAATCGGCAGTGTAGTAAGACTTCTGTATTGCCATTCCTATTTCTGAATATCTTCCAAATGAATGTCTCGACACCCTTTATTGTCCACCAGGATTTGAATTGGTCCATCCCCAATCTTTACCAGTGGGGTATATTCACATTCTAACCCTTGCTACCTCATGGATTCATTTAGGCATACAAATGCATCAGAACCGTTTATCTGTTGTCCCTGTCTGTATGTTAATGCTACTGTAACTTGTCTGGTGAATGCAGGAATGGTAACCTCCCTTTTCACTTGCAGTTCAACTGCCTATGGTGTCATCTGGGCACAATGATAAGCTTGTCTTTTGTCTTCAAATTCAGGGGCAGCTCCACCCAATTTGGACCAAACCTTTTGATTTCGAAAGTCTAACACCATACACATCCTGTGCACAATGTAATTTCCCAAATTGATTTTGTTTTGTGTCCCGCTAACGATCCACAAATTGTGATGAATACTCTTAGGAACAATTGTCCTCTTCAACATGCATCTTCCTACAATTCTTTGTCCCGACTCGGGGGTCATCTAGGCCAAAAATGGGTTAATTCTTTATTCTGAACTTTGGGATCTCATTACTGTCAATTATTTGCTGGAGTACATTTTCATTAATGAAACTTCTTTCATGTTCAAGCGCTAAAGTGACTTCAATCATTTCAGTATGCCTATTCACATGGATAGGAATCCATGGCTGCCCATCTGCCATGTGTATTTCTGAGATGTTTGAAATGTGCTTTTCTTTGTTTATCTCTGGAGTGACATTTGGTTTGCATTTTTCTTCATTTAGATAAAAATGCAATGTGTTTTCACCTATTTCTGTTTGCCATTTTTTCTTGGGGTCCAAATAGATCTCCAAAAATGGCTTCACTTTTTCTCCTCGCATTTCATCCTGACACATGAAAAGGACAGTGACGCTGGGCACACACCCATTCTGAAGATATACTTCCACTGCACTTTCTGATTTAGCAACGGTACGGGATTCTTTTAGATTGTTGCTTTGTGTTATTATTTTCTTAGGTCTCGATGGTTTTTTAGCTTAAGACCACAATACTCCATTTACCCCATCAATGAGGGGCGACAACCTCTTCAGGCAATTTGTCTCTATGAGAAGGGGTATTTCATTAATGGATGTAATCAACACTTCCTGTCTCATCCGATGCTTCCCTATCTTAATGTCAGCCACAGTAAAACCTTCGATAGGTATGTCTTCCCCATTGACATTGTGCACAGGGTCTTTTTTTGCCTCACTTGTATATGTCATTTTGTGGGGATCTCCCTTCATCGATACTTTTCACTAGTTCTTTTGACATTATTGTTGCTTGGGCACCTGTATCAATTAATGCAAATGCATCACACTATTCTTCAATATTAAAAGGAGCATAGTCCATTTCTTCAACCTCTTCTAGCACACATAAAAAGTGTGAATGTTTGCTGATTTCAGGACTTACTTTCCTTAGCTCTCTTTTACTCTTTGCTAGGCAAATGGGCATAAGAAATCAAATCATTCCCTCCTTTTTTGCCCACTTCATTTTGAATTTATTTGTCTATTCTCCTTGACTCAGAACCCATTTTCAGTGTAGGCACTGACTGCCCCTCTGACTTGGGACCACTAGTGTTCACACCCCAATTTCCTATTGTACTTTTCTCATTGTCCGGATGCCCTACACAGCAAAGTTTTGAGTGGGTATTTTCACAAGCGTCACGTGACAGCCTGCCAACTTCTGGCGCATGACACTTATCTGTGTTTTGCAAGGAGCCTGCCATTTCTGTCCCTTGGAATATCCATGGTTCAAAATATCCCTCGGGTGACTGACCTGCACCCTCCTTTTGAGCTACTGTTTCCTCTGTATGGGTATTACCAGTATTCTGACGATCAAGTGAGAATAATCTATCTGTTGATCCTAGCTCTTCACCTTGTGCTTTATTTTCACATTGGATGTTCTTTTTAAATCTCTTTCTCTGTTCTTTGGATTTGTCTTGTTCCTTTCCCCCTTTTTGTTCTACATTTTCACACACCTCAATAGTCTGGTTCAAATCTAAATTGAACCACACTCCGTTGTTGTGTGTGCTGAAATTCTCTTCCTCACTTTCATTCGTTTGTTTTCTTTTTTTAAAATCAGTAAGCAATTCAGAACCGTTATTCAAAGGTGATTTACAGGCATCTGTGTTTTCATCAGTGCAGAGATTATTAACTAGTCACTGTTACACCTCGCTGTGCACCTCATCCCAGAAGACGGGCTCGTACATCAAAGGGCTCGCGCATAGCTGTTTCCCTTCCTTATGGTGTGCGGCGCTTCATTCCCCCGTTCATTTCGCGTTGGAGATTGCGGCGGGGACTCTAACGGACTACATATCCCATGCCGCTCCGCTGCACTGTCATGTGCCCTGCTCCTCCAATCAAAGTGCTCTGACGTCTTGCTTTCGGTTTTGATAAATGTAGCATTTTCATTCAGCTCCACGCTTCTGATTGAAGTTGCGATCACCTTTGAAGTTACGTCTTCATCATCCTTTTGATCTCTCGGTATTCCTGACCTTTGCCTGCCTAATGGACCGTCTTGTTTGCTGCTCTTGTCACCTCTGTCAGGTTAGAGTACCAGGACTCTTATCTTGCTTTCACGAACTGCCTTGCTGAACGACTTTGTACTCCTGCAAGCTAGCCCGTTAACAGGACCTTTTTACTTCCTTCATTGATTGATTTACCTAACGTTTTGTCTCGGCTATTGCCAGCCTGTAAAGAGAAAACTGTCCGTCTATTTTCGGGTTCCTTTCTTCTTTGCAACATTTTTCTCAGCTACTGCTCAGCTGCTTTTGGGCATCCCAGCTTATACCCAGCACTTTGTAACGGCACTGGCTCCTGCCGCCTAGCCCCGGACACAACATCTAACATTGCCTCAACCGACTCTTGTGGAAACTACCATCTGGGGATCCATTGATATTGCTACCACTTCTGAACCATAAGATATTTGGACATCCTTTACCTCTCTCGAACAAGTGCACAAGTGGACACTGCGCAGGGTGTGCACCAACCCGGACCTAGTGCGCTCCTCGTGCCGTTCGGGTTAGAATCCTCACTAACCTTCCTGTTTATTATTTTATACTGTTGTTCTGTTCACCCATGGATTAATCCCAATACTACTAGTGGTAAGGAGTGTTTAATTTCTATTCCAATCCATCTTAAAGTGCCCAGAACAGCCCTGATATTGATATCTGTTTTTTAGGTAGAAGTATTTGTGCCTCGGTAGCAAGATAGAAAATCAAGTATAATCCATAGCAGTTTGACTATTTCTATCTGTATATTTGTCGCATAAAACTCATCCCTTCTTCTTTATTTTGCAGCTGGTATTTCGTGGCGGTGTGTTCTCCCCGCTCTTTTGAGTGATCTGGTTCTTTGTACTGTTTACTCAGTAGAGGGTCATATCATTTTAAAGATCTTTTACCCTCACAGAGAGGAGGCTCGGTTGGAGGCCCCATCCGAGCTCTTCAATCAAAACCCTGTGAATACCAGACCCGGTTGCATACCTTTGCTCATCCTAGTCGGTGAGTAACAGTCACTTATTGTCAGAATGCACAAGATCACTCCTATGACATTCTGCACCTTCATTTGGCTGTTGCTTTTGAACTGCACATAACTTTCCTATCTGTTCAGACAACATTTTAACATCTGCCTCTAAGCATTGAAACCTGTCATGTCTCTGCATTTCTATCTTTGTGGCCTGGGCCGGTAATTATTAAACTTGCCCTGATTAGGCCTGTTCTGGTAACTCTCAGGAGATTGATTTCTATTTGTGTTACCTGTGAATTCATGTGACAGAGGAGGTGGAGAACACGGAGTGAGCATCCTTTGACCATGGTCGTCTGGTGGTGGCGATTGGTTATATTGGCGAGGGACATAATTCATGTTGGCCCTCATTACAACCTTGGCGGAGGACCATGGTGCTATTAGCACCATGGTCCATGCCGCTAAGGTTACGATTCCGCCATGGTGGATGGCGGAATTACCGCCCCATTCCTAGGTGAGTGGGGCGGTAATTCCCCATTCACCATTTGCCCTTCCCCATTCCCATTTTTGCCCCCATAGGGCATAATGGGAATGGGGAAGGCGCTAATTACGGCACTGTAAATTACGGTGCCGTAATTAGCTCCAAAGTCCCTATGCGGGTTGGATTTTTAACGCCTGCTAAAAGCAGGCGTTAAACACCAACCCGCAAAGGGACACTTGTAATCAGGTGTTAAGGGTTAACGGCGCCAACGGCGCCATTAAACCCTTAACGCCTGAGTTGTAATGAGGGCCTTTGTCTTTCATTTGGTGGGAATTGTCCCCTATTCTGGTTTCCATTTTCAATTAATCTATCCACATAACTTGGTCTTTCTTGGTGGGCATATGCCATTGTATTAGGGTCAAATCTATTCTGGGCCTGGTATGGGCCATTGTACATTTAATTTTGATTATTATTTAGGCCTGACATATTGTGGAGAAATACCACTCGGGTAGAATTACCCAAATATCTAGGGCTAATGAAAGAATCCCTGTTGCTGGGATCAATGGATTGGAACATAGGAGTTTGGGGCGATGACCTCTGTGGCGGCATACCCCTTTGGCTACGTGTCATTTTCTTTCTTGACTCAGTTTGGGCTGATTCAAGCGGCATCTTTACAGATTTTACCCCAAAATCGCAGGCACAGGTTCTTTAGACTTTAGTTTTGTCTCCTTATTCTTGGGTCCTTCCTCTCCCTGACCAAATATCACTTCATATAGTTTGGTCCCCTGTTCTGTTATCCATTCTAGTTGTTTTTCCCTGTCAAATTCACTAATTAACCAGGATACAATTTCTTTTTGAAGTTCATAAAAGTATGCAGTCTTCAATTCTACAGAGTTAGGATTAAAAGCCAAATCAAAGAATGAAAATGCTCTTTTCAACTTTTTAAGGTATTGCCGAGGCGACATATCTGGCCTTGCTGTCCTAGTATAAGATGCTTTTGTGGCATCCTGTATAGACTGATAAGGTGAGAATTGATGTCTAACCTCTTTCTCAATATCCGCCCATGACAAATTTTCCTGTTCATTGAGACCCCGAATGACACTAGCAGCTGCTGAATCTAGGGTTAGGTGAAAGTACTGTCTATATTTTTCCCTTGATATGTGGAGGGCTTTACATATATCGTGAACGGTTTCTAAATGGTCTTCCATGCAACAATTGCCTCCCTTTTTTAATGGTTTAATCAAAGTCTTGATAGATTTCATGATTTTGATAGGTCTACATGGTGCATTCTGGTGTTTTTCATTCTGTTGCTCATTTCTGTTCTGTTGTGGGCAGGACGGATTGTGAATATTTGCTGGTGATTCATACCCCACCATTGGGCTTTAACCAGGTGTGGCCAGAGCTGTGATTGATTTCAATTCCATTGAATGTAGTGATTTGTCGCCTTTCCTGAGACTTGAGACTAACTATTTGCTGTTCTAAGTTCTTGCACTGTCCATGCAGCTGTTATGCCTCATGACAGAGAGCAGAATTCTCATCGCTGACCTTATTGATTATCACTTGCAATTAATTGATTTTTGTCTGACACAAATTAAGCGCTTTATCCTTTTTGTCATTTTCTTCCAGTAATTTAAATATCTCCTGTTCCATAGCATGGAATTATCTATCTTTCTCCCTGTTATCTTCTCTAAGGTTTTTTATTTCCGAAATAGCAGCATCTTTGTCTTGTCTTCTTTCATCAAAAATTGCTTTTAAGTGGGTTCATTCTTGCTCACTCTCATTAAATTGTTTCTCTTTCTGAGCCAATTGAGTAGCTATATTGCTGCATTTAGCTTGCAATTCCGTGTTTAGCTCCCTCTATTTTAATTCTGCTTTTAACCGCCACACCTGATCACATTCATTGTCCAAACTGCATTGTAACTTGCAAATAACTTCAGTGTCATTCCCGTGCATCCTTATGGACCTATTTAGCAAGAACCACAATTTTGCGCATAATCTCATGATGCAGTTTTTCTACTTCTTGCGTTCTGGTGCTTGGAATATCCTCAGAAGGCACACCTGCACAATACCTCCTTCATCAAAAATCTTTACAAATGCCTCCCATTTTACTTCTGTAGTAATTCTGTCTTTCCATATTGTCACCTTTTCTGATGACCAAACTGCATGGGCATAAAGCTTTGTCTCAAGATAGTTTGCCAATTCAGAAAACTCAGCCTGGATTTGGGACATGGTGACACCATTGTGGGAGTCAAATGAGCACACAGTACTGCACTACCTCACAGCACTAATTCAATTAATGAGTGCACAATATGGGTATGCTTTAGAATGCAAGGCCATGCCCAGCAACTGTAAAGTATCCCAATGGCCAATGCACCAAATATGTTGGATATATTTTGGGGTTATACCTATTACTTTGTGGTATTTCTATTATGGTGATACTTGGTGGTATATTGCAGTAACTTGTTGGGGTATTTATTATAGTGGTGAGACTAATTTCACAATATTGCCTAATAATTGTTTTTTACCAGGGTCACTAACAACAAAAAAAATACTGGACTTGATACACTCTGGATAAATGATTCATGCTTCCTCATGGAATCTTATGTACAATACCACAATATGCCATTCTGGGTGAGTTTCAACATCTGTAAAGCAGGCAATTGAAATACTGCACATTCATTCAGACTCTCTAGCTATCTAGTTCTGCTCACGGCAGGTACTTCACTTTGAAATATTTCTTACTACACTTCTGTCTTTTTATGCGTATCAAATAAAAGGGACTAAACGCACCATAGATGCAATAAGTTAGTTTGAACAGTTTTTTTTTATCGTAAAATAGAAATATACAAGTTATAAAGAGTAAAGGTTATGTACACATTATATTTCACAATGTGAATGCATTGCAAATGCTTTCTGTTTGTTTGTGAAGTCTTGCCAACTGTCCTTGGCAGTGTGGAACTTGGCAAGAGAAATACACTTTAAAACAACAACAAAAAACTAAGCTTTTCCACATAAATGCGGGATTACATGCACGTTTACAAATAGACAGCACCTAATATGAAGTGACCTAACCTCACTCAAAACAGCAGCACCTAAATTATACTCATATTTACCCTGGTATGTCGGTGATATTTCTGACTCAGCTTGGCACAGCTATCTCTCCTAATCTTTCTGCCTGCCTCGCCCAGGGTCGCTCAGATAAGGATTGCTCCAGCATCAGACAGCCTGCCAGCCCTGAACTCTGCCTCCAGCCAGCTCCTTGTTACTCCGTCTCCCAGTGCCCGAAGATGTCTTCTGACCGGCTACTCCCTCTCAAGCCCTTTTTAATACATCCTCCTGCCACTCAAGGGAAATCCCCCCTGAGCATATCACTCCACTGAAACGGCACATGATTTCATTGCTGGACTGTAAAAGATACATCTCTCCTTGAATTTCCTGTTCAAGACCATGCCCTGTTTTCAGTAAACGGATCTCCACATTTTTATCACCCAGCGCAAATTCAGCCTGCATGCTTAACTTCCCATTTTAATGAGCATCATGCATTTTCCAAATCTGCCTTCAGGCTATTTACACTAATTTGCACTAAATGTTATTAAGGAATTCAGTTACATGCTACAGGGCTTGGATTAGTATGTTAATTTATATATTATTATATTCAGTGCAGCCCAATCCACTGAAATATCATCCAGCGGTAACGTGAAATTTCAAACCTGTGCTCTGTGCTTTGGCATCTATTTAATTCTGCCTGAAACTCACACTCTTGAGACCAGAAATGAGTTTCCCCCCATGAGCCCCTGTTGCAGTTCAAACCCACGCTAACATGTGCATCTCTAAAGTTCAGAACCCCTACAGCTACTCATACAGGGATAGCCAGGTGCTCTGGAGTCTAGGCAGATGTTTGCTCTTTAAGGAGTTAATTGATGCCATCTTTAGCTCCAAAACCCTGATTCATTTAAACCCTCCCACCCCAATCATCTGGTCCGATCACTTCATTCTCTCGTTCGCCATCCACTCACTCACCCGACCCCCCTTCCCGTACTTGCATCCGAACCTCCGAATTTACGCAAATGCTGGAAAAAACTAATGATCACCCCGGACCTAGCCGAGGCACTCCTCCAATCTCCACCACCCACCTGCCATCCCAACATCCAACTAACCCCTGAGGCCTTTGACTCATGGCTCAACGCATCTCTCCTGCGACTCACCCCCCCATGCAAACCATCAACCCGCCGTGGCCCTTTCCCCAGATGGTTCACTCCTGAGTTGAAGACCACCAAACGACTTTACAAATCCCTAGAACGCAAAAAAGCCCACTACAACACTCGAATCCTAAACTGCAAAAACCCAAGCAAAGAACTCCACAAAATCATCTCAGAATTCACCAATCCGGCTTGTAATACAACCGTCCTGACTGCCTCACAATCACTGTGCGACTCACTCTCCCTCCACTTTTACAACACGACTATCGAAAGAACAAAAACTCTAAACACCAAACCGGCTCATCTACAGCCACCGGGCAATCCTCCGCCCGTACCGGCCAGCCCTTCAGCCGCAACCTCTACGCAACCAACGTTTGAATCCTTTAGTCCAATATCACCAGAACAGTTTCTCAAACTTCTATCTGCCCGCAAACCTTCTGGTTCACCACTGGACCCCTGCCCAGCCACAACCCTTAAAGAAATTTTGCTTCCACCTGTGCAGGAGAACATGCAAGGTCTATCATAAATTCCTCCCTCTCCTCTGGTATCTTTCCCAACGCATTCAAAATGGTGCATGTCAAACCTCTAATTAAAAAACCTTCGCTCGACCCTCTTGAGCCGAAAAACTACCGCCCAATCTCAAACACCAGGTTCCTTGCCAAACTCATTGACCGAACCGCCTACTCCCAACTAAATGCCTTTGTCGAAACCAACAACCTCCTAGACCCCACCCAATCAGGTTTCAGGTCACGTCACAGAACTGAAACCACCCTAACCTCGATCTGGGATGACCTTAAAATGACAGCAGACTCCGTGGGATGAGCCGCACTAATCCTCCTCGACCTATCGGCCGTCTTTGACACGATCAATCACTCAATCCTCCTAGACCGACTCCACTCCCTAGGAATTCGTGGAACCGCCCTTAAATGGATAGCTTCATTCCTCAAAGACAGGCACCAAATAACAACACTCTCCAGCTTTACCTCACAAGCCCGGCCAGTCGACACGGGAGTCCCTCAGGGAGCATGTCTATCCGCCCTCCTGTTCAATCTCTACCTGATCACCCTCCCACCAATAATTCGTTCACACAACATCCTGTGTTACAACTACGCCGACGACACTCAACTAATTCTAAAATTCCTGAACTCGAAACCCGACTTCCGACCTGACCTGGCATCCTGCCTCCTTAACATAGAACTCTGGATGACCCAAAGCCACCTCCTATTAAACCCCTCCAAAACAGAAATCATGATCTGCGGCAACCCTGATCTTCTTCCGCACCCTCTACCCTGGCCACCCGCCATGGGCAACTCACCGACACCCTCCAACACAGTGAAAAATCCTGGATGCACCCTGGACTCTGACCTAACACTCTCGCACCAAGTCAACAATGTCTCAAAATCCTGCCACTACCACCTCAAAAACCTTAGGCGCATCCTTCCATACCTCTCCTTTCCCAACAGAGTCTCCGCGGTCCAATCAATCGTCATATCAAGACTGGACTAAGGAAACCCCCTATACCTCGGAATTCATGCCTACCAACTAAACAAACTCCAAAGAGCACAAAACGCGGCAGCCAAAATGCTACTTGCGCTCGGTCCAAGAGATCACGTATCCCCAGCCCTTAAGACACTGCACTGGCTTCCAGTAGCCCGTAGGGTGGCTTTCAAAACCTTATGCCTCTCCCATTGAGCACTGCACAAAACTGGAACGCAATATCTTCAAGACAAGCTAAGACCTTATCACCCCACTCGCACCCTAAGATGAAGCTCAGCGGCCTCCTAGTAATTCCTAAGACAAACCCAGCCAGGTTAGGCGGATCATCATTCTCAGCCCTGGCCCCAACCCTATGGAACTCGCTCCCACCCCACATCCGCCTAACTGAAGACTTAACGGCCTTCCGCAAACTACTAAAAACCTGGCTCTTCCCCTAAAACTAACCAGTTCCAAACTAGCTTCTTTACAATAAACCCAGCAATCCACCTGAAGCAAGAAATCTACAACTAAATAAAATCGAATGTAAACTTTAAAGACAAACAGTACTAAACGAGTAATGTAAATCAAAACAGTGAAGTGGATAATAGGTATAAATCATCAGGAAACTAGGAGATCTGAATCGATGAAATGGTCATAATGAATGAGGAGGGAACGTAACGAATGACATAGAAAAAATATCTAGAATGGATGAAGCGTATAGAACAGATGAATACACTGAGTGGAAGGGTGCGAGAGTGGTAGAATAGACGACTAGAAAGATCAAATGAATATAGAGATCAGAGGAAATAGATGAACATACTAGAGCCAATGAGTATGCAGAGTGGTTGCGTGTGGAGAGTGGATGAGCGTGTAGAGTTGATGAGTACATGCAGAGTTGACGAGAACGCAAAAACAGAAAAGCGAACAGAACACAGGAGGGCGTAGAACAGTCGACTAATCCGAACGGACAAACATATAGACTGGATGGACGTTTGACCAGACGAACGTGTAAAAGTGAACAAGCATGTAGGGAGGACGAGCGTGGAAGGCGGATGACAGTGGAGAGCGGATGAGCGTGGAAAGCGGATGAGTATGGAGAGTGGATGAGTGTGGAGAGCTGATGGGTATGGAGAGCGATTGACTCTGGAAAACGGATGAGTGTGGAGAGCGGATGAGTGTGGAGAGCGGATGAGCGTGGAGGGCAGATGAGCATGGAGGGCAGATGAGCATGGAGGGCAGATGAGCATGGAGGGCAGATGAGCATGGAGGGCAGACGAGCGTAGAGGGCGGAGGAGCGTGGAGAGCGGAGGAGCGTGGAGAGCGGAGGAGCATGGAGAGCAGAGGAGCATGGAGAGCAGAGGAGCATGGAGAGCGGATGTGTGTGGAGAGCGGATGTGTGTGGAGAGCGGATGTGTGTGGAGAGCGCAGAAGCGTAGGATGCAGTTGAGTGTGGAAAACAGATGAGGGTGGAGAGCGGATGAGTGTGAGAGCGGACGAGTGTGGAGAGCGGACGAGTGTGGAGAGCGGATGAGTGTGGAGAGCAGATCAGTGTGGAGAGCGGATTACCTGGAGAGCGGATGAGTGTGGAGAGCGGATGAGCGTGGAGAGCGGATGTGTGTGGAGAGCGGATGTGTGTGGAGAGCGGATGTGTGTGGAAGTGGATGAGTGTGGAGAGCGGATGAGTGTGGAGAGCGGATGAGTGTGGAGAGCGGATGAGTGTGGAGAGCGGATGAGTGTGGAGAGCGGATTACCTGGAGAGCGGATGAGTGTGGAGAGCGGATGAGCGTGGAGAGCGGATGTGTGTGGAGAGCAGATGTGTGTGGAAGTGGATGAGTGTGGAGAGCGGATGAGTGTGGAGAGCGGATGAGTGTGGAGAGCGGATATGTGTGGAGAGCGGATGAGTGTGGAGAGCGGATGAGTGTGGAGAGCGGATGAGTGTGGAGAGCGGATGAGTGTGGAGAGCGGATGAGTGTTCTGGAACGGACGAATACGTGGAGCGAACGTATGTGTGGCGCGGATGAGCTGATGGAGCGGATGGTGGTGCGAATAGGTGAATGTGTGGTGTGGGTAAGTATGTGGAGCGGATGTGTGTGTGGAGCGGATGAGTGTTTGGTGCGGAAGAATATGTGGAGCGGACGAGTGTGTGATGCGGATGAGTGTGTGGAACAGATGAATGTGTGGAGCGGACAAATACACAGGGCGGATGAGTGTCTGGAACGGATGGACACGCAGAGCAGACGAGTAGTATGTTGTGCCGACGAGTGGGTGGACCGGATGAGTGTTGTGGACTGAACGAGTGTCTAAACTGGATGAGTGTCTAAACTGGACGAGTGTGTAGACTGGACGAGTGTGTAGACTGTACGAGGATGCAGACTGGACGAACGTATAGAGCGGACGAATGTGTGAAGCGAACGAGTGTATGTGGAGCGGACGAGTGTGTGAAACAGACGAGTATGTGGAACAAACGAGTGTATGTAGAGCGAATGAGTCTATATGGAGCGTAAGAATGTATGCGGTGCTGATGAGTCGGGGGAGCGGACAAGTGTACGGAGCTGATGAGTGTAGGGAGCGGACGAACACTTGGAGCGGATGGATTTGTAGAGCAGATGAGTATGCTGAATATGCTGAATTGCGTGACATACATAATATGCTTTGGAATGCAGGGAACATTTGGAAGAGCATACATCATACCACACCCCACGCTTACTCTCTCCCTTACACCGCCACTCAACTAGAACAGAGATATTATGACACCATTTGGTATAACTGTTCTCATATCTACATTCTCCCGCTCACTCCACAGCACTCTAAGTAAACATTGCTGGTTTCACACCCCCCAGCCAGGCGTTCTCCTCAGGCCTAACGCAGCCAAACTCGTCCTGGATAAAGATGGCCAGAGCGAACACATACCCCTGATCACTCAACCACCGCACCTACCGCTAAGTAGCAGCTACCACTTGAATTCCGCACCAGCTGCACACATACCTGGTGCGCACACGCACTTTTTGGACTCTCTCTTCTCTCTATAATGACCCGAACTTCGGTTCCCAAGGGCGTTCAACCTACCAGCGCCTTCAGACCATACCAATGGTATATAAGGCGCTATATAAATGCAAAATAACATAACGTAACATAGCATGGGGGTTCACTGGGGGTTAGCCAGATGTGTGCTCATCAGAGGTTCAGCAGGGAATAGTGTGCTTTTCATGGAGTTAAAGATGGAAGTTCACTGGGTTTAGGTGAAAAGATCTGGATTTTTTAAGGAGAGAGATATGGTGAGAAGTCGTTGAGTGCTCGGAGTATACACTGCCCATTGGACACAAGTGAATGTGGGGAGGGGCATTTATAATCTGCAATGGGGAGTTTGTAGCATGCAATTGTGAGACCAAAATCAGCCTGCTGATCCCAGCAATTATGATTTAATTTTGATATAAGCAGTCTTTTTCAAGGCAAACATTGTTACTATTGGCCTGTCTTATTTTCCCAAGGGCTGGCAAGATATTGTCGTTATAGCCAGTGTGAGGCCCAATTCTTGATTCTTGAGATAGATTCCTTAATTTTCTATTGGCCGAGATAATGTTGGGTGTGTTTGTAGATTACACACCACGTTTCTACTCGTGTGTGAGAATATACACATTACTGTATAGAATTAGAGGTCCTTATCGTGGTATGGCTTTATTCCTCTCTGAGTGATGTTGGAAATATAAGGCGATACGTGGTTGGTAGGTATGCTGTAAAATGGGGAGCTCTGGAATAGTGGTGCTTTGTATTTACACGGTAGGGTTGTCTGTTGCCATTTGTGAGAATGTGTGTATATACACGGAACAAGGATGAGGTGAAATATGAGTCCACAGTGAGGATGTATACTCTGAAATAGGGTGCTGTGTACAGAGACAATATGTATGGGCAATTGTTGAAATCTGCACTGAAAAATAAAGGGCAGTTTACAGAGGATCGGCCTTGGATGTTTTCATGGCAAGGTTAGGGATGGGTCCGTATTAAGTAACTGGGGAAGGTGTAGGGTGTACTGGGCAATACTGGGAATTAGGATGCAGGCTACTGAGCAGTGATTCGACTGCAAACCAGTAAATGGGGGTCGGTTGCAGGAGGATGTTCACTTGCTGAGCATTGATAATAGGAAATGTGTCCTGGCAAAGACGAGCATGCATGCTGAAGAAAGTGTGATGTATATGTGGCAATGGGGTATGTGCAATGGGTAATGGTAGGGATGTGTATATGTTGACCAAGAGTTTGGTGAAGGAAGTTGTACTTTTAATATTAGGGTATTTATTGAGCGTGGACCATGCTTATGGAAGCAACAGAGCGCTTTATAAGCGCATTGGGAAGAACAAGGTTAGGAGGCGGTGAGCAATGGATCTACAAGCAACCAGGGGAGGAGACAGTGAGGAGCAGATCAGAATCTCAAGTAGGGTGGGGAGTGCAAGGTGTGTGAACCTTGAATAGCCTTGTGTTATGGAGCTGTTGATGAGTGCCAGGTAAGTGAGGAGTGCTTCAGTCGGAAGGGTGTTGAGCATGGAGGAAGGGAGGGTGTTGTCCACATAAAATGTGGCTTTGAGCGATGCTAGGGTGGGAGTGAGGTCTTCCATAGTAAGTGTCTTCAAAGTTGTCCAGGTAGTTGTGGTTTTGCAAGATGCAATGTGTAGTGTGCATCAGTTGTGGCCTTGGTGTCTGTGTTGGCGGATCATGTTGAACTTGTTGACGAAGAAAGAGTTGATGGCAGTGGATTTTTCGAGGGAGTGTGCTATGGGTGGGTTGAGCAGAAGGTTGATGCAGTCCTTGATGACTTTGAAGAGGGCTCTGCTTTCATTGTTGGGCTTGGCTATGGTGTTTTGGTAATAGTTGGCCTTGGCAGTGTTGATCAATTGTCTGCGTGTAGCACAGAGTACCTTGAGCAGGGTGAGGTCACATACGCTGCAGGATTTTCACCAATTATTTTCTTTTTTTGTGACGGTTCGTTTGTAGAGGTTGAGTTCTTGAGAGTACCAAGGTTGTAAGGTGTAGGCTTGTACTTGAAAATAGCTGGGAAGTACACTACAAAAAGGGGGTTGACATCTTGAGGAATCATGGGGGACACACATTCAGTAACAGGAATGTCTTTTGGGCATTGGCTGGAAAGTGTGTTGACTGAGAAACAATGAGAGGTGAAATGTGTGTGGTCAGTGCTGGGGATAGTCACTGGGAAACATAGTGCAGCGAGTTAGCAATGGTGGTGATTGAAGACGTCTTTTGGTTGGCATGTACAGTGTGATACCGGGGTGAAATGGGGGTGCCGGAATGGTGGTGATGTCTACTTAGCAGTGGGAAAGAAATGTTTTTGGGAGTGATGGAAATCTTAATATTTACATATTTCTAAGGCAACTGCGGAAATCAGAAGATCAAAGCAACTGATTATTGTGTAATGTTCAAGTCGTATTACATTTCTTCGCTCATAAGAATGTGGAATTATACAGCAGAATGTTTAATGACATGTTGATGTATCTCCATACCTATGATGATGAGGATGTTGATCATTGTATTGAGGCAAAATTATGTAGGCTGTTATTTTTCTCCAATGCTTTTCTGTATCAATGGTTTATAGAAACCAATCAACACTTAAATACTGAGCTGTTATGGTGAAGAAAATGTGCTGCACAATTGTGTAGATGTGTACTTATTAGTGATCGGCATATGCATCCTCCAATGATAGGGCTCTGTATTGGGAAATGGTATTATGTGTATATAGATTAATCAACGGTGGAGGAATATAACACATTTGGTTTGTGGCCTGGGTGCCGTGCACTAAGGTATAGTGGGAATACAGGGCTGACCTCTTGCGGCCACATTATTTAGTCTCTCCATTGCAGATTTTGAGGAAAACATCTACACACCTTTGATTAACCTGCCGAAATTGAATGCAACAACCTTATCATCCATGATGTACGCAGACAACATCTTTCTACTGACAAAAACACAAAGAGGCCTCTAGACGGCCCTCACTGAAATCGAAAAATACATGGCGATCCACCAGCTAAAAATAAATGCTCAAAAAAGCAGTTATGACACTGACCCGTAAAATCATGGGTAAACGGAATACTCCACACTTTTTCTATTTTGTTAAATAAACTTTATTTATTACTGGCATTTATGTTGATAAAACACATGGTAGGATTTACCATACAAAGAAGCGGAATCACATATATGCACACGACGAGAGTGCCCAAAAGCAATTATGCTATATACTTATTAATCTGCTCAGACTGCCATGTGACCAGTGCCCCCCCCCCCCTCAGCCGTGTCTATGGTATTTTGCAGGTATTCTCTGAGAGGGCTCCATATGACTTTCGGCGTGGAGGTGGTTGGAATGCCCCGGGTATAGGTTTCTTCGCATTCTTGGGCACTTATTAAGTCTCGCAGCCATCCCTGGAGGGTCGGAGGGTCCTTAGATTTCCACTTCTTCAGAATGTTCCGTTTGGCCACAGCTCCAGCCACTGCAAATAGTCTCCTGACCTTCACTGAGGCTTTTCCAATGCCTCCAGCAGGTGGCGTAGCCGGGATTTGAACATTTAGTATCTCACACATGGTTTCGGCTATTTCCTCCCAGAATTGCCTGATGGGCGGGCATTGCCAATACATGTGAATTGCATTTGCTGCCGATGTACCGCATTTGGGGCATGTTGCTTGCTTGGAGGGGTAAATTTAGAAAGCTTGCCGGGGGTGATATGCAGCTGGTTCAGTAGCTTGAACTGGATCAGTCGAAAATTGGCATTCAATGAGATAGTTTTGGTGTATTTGCAGTAGTTCGTCCAGTGTTGCTCATTGATGCTGATGTTCAGATCTTTCTTCCATTTGGTCTTCATCTCGTTCTTGGACGGGGAATGTGTCTGTACCACTTTGTACAAAGTGGAGATGCTACCTACAAAGCCTTCTTGTGTGAGGATAGCCGTCATATACAGGCGGCTCTCCTGGGAACGACGGCCACTTCTTCCTACAGGCTGCCCTCCATTGGTGGTATTGCAATGTAGTGAATAACCCGGGCACTATTTTTTGTTGGACCTCAGCGATCGTTACAAATCGCCCTTCCGGAAACAGATCCCCATGCCCCAGTCTGGCCTCCATCTCTGGGTTCCACCTCCTCTGCATTGTCAGGTCTTTGGTTGGTTCTGGGTCCGGGTAATGCCACAGGGGGCAGTGAGGCCAATACGGTTCTTCACACCTCACCCTCTTGAGGATCTGTGTCCATGCCC
Organism: Ambystoma mexicanum; assembly: GCF_040938575.1. Classification (NCBI taxonomy): domain Eukaryota; kingdom Metazoa; phylum Chordata; class Amphibia; order Caudata; family Ambystomatidae; genus Ambystoma; species Ambystoma mexicanum. Next base: position 362,705,101 of record NC_090936.1, read on the forward strand.
GTGCCGTGGTCGAGAGAGGGTCAGCTAAAGTCTTCTTCCTTAACCCTGGCGAACATCATGCTCTGTAGATTCGAGGGGGCCGCAGTGAACTTTTCAGCTCACATGTGTGCAAATTACTCCGTCTTGTTGGACCAATATTTGGCAAAGGGCGCCTGCGCCGAGTAATAGTACAGAAGAAAGTCTGGAGCTGCCAGGCCCCCGGTGTCATCGTTTTCACAGAGTTTGGGCCAGCTGACTCGCCACACTTTTTCTTACAGAACCATAAACTCTTGCAAGTGAAATCAATAAAATATCTTGCAGTATGGCTCAACCAATCACCAGTTGAGAAAGATTGGGTGCAACTTATGAAATCAAAGGCGCTCTCCCTTGCTCATCAAGGTTGATTCTTACACCATAAATTTGGAAAATTTTCCGTCAAACCCTTGATAACCTTTTACAGGCAGAAAGTAGCAGCAATACTAATGTATGGTGGCAAGACAATGATCAACATAGATCATACAGTATGGCAACAAGTCGAAGGGATATTTTGGAGAAAGTCTCTATCACTTCCAGCATCTTTTCTGATGCCTCGCATACGTTTCGAACTTGCAATCGAGTCTCCAGAATCCATCATTACCTGGAAACTGCTTGATCTATACCGGAAAATCCTAAGTGATCACCATACCCGGCATTGGAAATGTTGCGAGATTAACCCATCACAAGTAATGACACAGCACTGGTTACATGGAAAAATGTCATTGAATGTAAACAAATTGATGCCATGATATCAAATGAAACGCTCATAGAACAACCACAAAAAGCAAAAATAAAACTTGCTCGCAAAGACTGAATGTTAACGATGCAACTCAAATCCCAATATTCACAAGACCTTCCTTGTGCATTGGAGATGAGAGCTCTTAACGATCTTCCAAACTATTTGAAGATCTTCCATACGAGACTCGTTCATGAGTCTACACCTTAGTTTAGTTTCTTTATTTATAGCGTGCGGCGAACCCGGAGGTAACTGTGCGCCAGAGACTTAGAGCAAGATACAGCAGATTATAGGCATACAAGAGAATAACAGTAAGTGCAAATGACCGGGTTACATGGTGGTCAAAGGGCAGACACAGGAACAGCTAAAGTGGTGAGACATTAGTTAGTGTGTCAGACAGTGGGAGGGTTCTTGTTGGCTAGCCAGGACTTAGTTTTTGCTCTGAAGGTCCAAAAGGCTGGTTCTGCTCTGAGGTTAATGGGTATAGAGTTCCATAGTTTGGTAGCTAGGACCGGGAAGCTGGAACCGCCTGCTTTCTTTTAGGGAGAATTCGGGGATGGAGAGGCAGCGGGAATACAATGATCTAGTTGGTCTGGCTGATATGTGTTTGTTGAACTTGTCTGCCAGGTACTTGGGGGCGTCATTAGAGAGTCATTTGTGGACGATGATGAGTGATCTGAGGGTGATTCTGTCTCGTACAGGGAGCCAATGGGCATCTTGTCTGAAGCTGGAGATGTGCGAGTGCCGCGGGATACTCAGAGCCGCTCTGAGGGCATTATTCTGCAGCACCTGCAGTTTGTTCAAATTGCGCTCTGATGTGCCGATGAAGAGAGTGTTGCAGTAGTCCATTTTTGAGAGCACAAGTGCTCTAGCTAGTGTAATGCAACTGGATGGCGAGAGGAAGGCTTTGCAGGCATTGATGAGCTTTTTTGTATACACCGTGGAGGAGGCTGTGGCGTTTACTTGTTTTTTGAGCAAGAGTGTGGAATGCAGATAAACCCCTAGGGTTTTGATTTCTTTGGCCACTGTGATTAGGTTACCATCTATGTTGATAGAAGCATAACGGAGGTCCAGTTTGTTTAGCCGTGGTTGGGAGCCAACGAGAAGGAGCTCAATTTTCTCATTGTTGAGGCAAAGGCTGTTTTCTGTCATCCAGGCATGCATCTCCAGGTAGAGGTTGTTAATCCGTATGGAGTCCTCCTCATAGCAACCTGATAGGGTGATGAGAACCTGGGTATCGTCAGCATAGTTTGTGTATGTGGCACCCAGGTTATCGAGGCAGTCAAACAATAGCTTTGTGAAGATAAAGCTATCCGGCGAGAAGACCCGGGTGGTTTGATTAGCTAGAAAGGATTGGACCCAGGCGGTCGCCTGACTGGAGAATGGAGCTCAAGCCGTCAGATGTTCTATGAGGATCTGGTGGTCAACGAGGTCGAAGGCTGCCGATAGGTCAAGCAGCAGGAGAATGGCTAGCTTGCCTTTTCCTTCGCCTCGTCCATCTGAATTTTAAATGCAGAAGGGCTGTCTCTGTTCTGTGCCTTGGCATGAAGCCAGATTGTCTGAGGCCCAAGAGGTTGTTCTCTTCCAGGTGCTTCTGGATTTGCAGGTAGGCCACTCTGTCTATGATCATTAGGATGTGGTGATTGGCCTATATTTAGTGGGGTTGTTAGTGTCTAGGTTCGGTTTTTTCAGAAGGGGCATGACCTAAGCCTCCTTGAGGCTATTAGGGACTGAGCTTGATTTAAAGGAGGCGTTGATTAGGGCTGTTATGAAAGGGGCCAGATCGTTTGCGCCTTCCTGAATGATGGAGGCTGGGCAGGAGTCCCCTTGGCATCTGGAGGGCTTGAGGCCTTTGATGATGCTTTCCACTTTTAATAATCCTGCCGACTCGAGAAATCTTGGTAAAAAGGAAGCTGATACCTAAAGATCAACAGTTTTACCGGTTTTGTAAACAAGCGGGAATAACAGAAACTCTATATCACATAATAATGATATGCCCAGCACTGACTGAAAAGAGAAACCTATTTTGGGATTTGTACACCTTTCCTAAAACCCAACTAGACCCTGCCGAGGGATTGGCACAAATCCTCTTAGGCAATAACAGAAAGCTAGTGTTCACCATAATTCTATTCTGGAATGATATCATTAAAGAACAACAATAGGCATGACGAGCATTGAATTTACCCCAGGAGTGTTTGGATCGAAGACGCACTAACGGAGAAGACACAAAGTTACACCTCAAACTGGCCATGGTCTTTGCTAGATCTAGACAGACTGTTTCTTTTCATTTTATCTGTACATCGATATGGAAATCATTTATGTTTAATTTTGTTAAGTACCAATGAAAGGTTTATGAAATAAACCATAACATTTTAATTAAAAAAAATAGAGGGAATACGGAATGGTTACTGGTCGTACTGGGAACATTGCCTACTGTTCAGTCAAGAGCCATGATAATGTGCACTCTGCAACAGTAAGGATGTGTGTAGGGCAATGGTATGAATGTGTTTATGGTGCAAAGATGCAGGACTGTGGGTCTGTTACACCAGTAGGGCTGTGTGCTGTGTACTGGACATAGGTGGGCACTAGAACGTATTTAGTCAGAAATGTATCACAACAATCTTCATTTTATTAATGGTGATGATACCAAGAGGGCCCAAAGTGTTTCGAGTGACTGTTATTTTGAATTCCGCTTCTGACTAAATACCACATGTAACAGTGTGGATGTTACGTAATATTGATTACTTGTATATATAACCACTTAAAATAATACAAGATGTTGGTCTGGCTTTCCAGACACAGGATAGTGTGAAGGGGATGTGAGTTCCCTCATTTTGGAAACTTTTTCTTTGTTCTCTTATGCTGTACAACCTAGGTGTCAAGGTCGTCTTTCTCTCCTCTGCACCTTTTACTCTATCTTAAATACACTATAATAGTAATACGCAAGCTTACTTAACTTTCTCCAATTGGACAGCATTGGAATAAGGGTGTGCTAATAGTGTTTTTATTTTTTATTTTGGTTGGTTCAAAATATTAAACCTTTCAAAACATACAAAATCATTTTTGTTTTTAACAATTTGATTAGTGCACATTAATATCTCTGCGAAATTGCATTGAGTCATCAGTAATACATAGAACATATTAGCTGCATAAAATTCAGATACATGAGAATTAAAACAAAAAAAAAGAATAAAAAGAAAAATTGTCTATTTACCTTCGATTTTGAATAGTGCATTAAGATATTGTACAATTGCAATTCAAACAGACAATTTTGTATTAGTAAATAGCCATTGCCACGCTTGAGTCTGGTTCATAGGGAGTAATGAAAATGTCACCCTCGCAAAATGTTTTTTCCTCAAGTCCACTAAGTTCGGACATTCTATTAAACAATGTTGCAACGTTTCTTTCTGAGGTAATAGTTTACACCATCGACATCAATTCTGGTTTGTGGAATAAGCTTCCTTTTTGCTAAAACATCTTGTGTGTGCCAGAGATTAAATCTAAAGCGTAGGTATTCACTTCGCATTTGAGGAGATGGGCACTTGTGAAGGTAATCAGCCATAATTCCCAATTATTTATGGCCAAATAACATTATGTCAAAATCCTTTGCACGTGAGTATTGGTTGATGGTGTTAATCCAATCCATTTGTAGCAATTTTATTTTGGCTCTATTGGGATTTTATAAACGCGTTTCCGAAGGGATGCTAGCATCAGCAAGGGAATTTAGGGAGTGCCGAAGCCTTTTACTGGGGAACGAGTCCTTGGAATATGTTAAATAACGAGTTAGAACACCTACTACATTTGCTGATGTAAGATTTATTAAGCACTTTCTCAGGAGCGCACATCTTTTCCATTGGACTTGGGAGTATAATGAGGTTAAGCCAACTTCAAAACATATTGCTCGAGATGTACACATGGGTAATAACAACATTTTCTTCCACACTTTGGCTTCGATGACATCCCAAAATTCACGTTCTCGGGGCAGTGATGTTTCCCTAGCATATGTAAGTATGAGTACCACTTTCTGTTTGTAAAACATTACAATGTGGTTATACGAAAATTTTGCAAATGTATGCGTTAGGAGCTTTGCTTGGTTGGTTAGTGATTACAACTTCTGTTGGAATTCTGTTGCACCATCGTCCGTTCTCGACGAGTTTGTAATCATAACTCCCAAATACTTATATATTGAGATTTTTTCAAGTTTAACTAATCCCAAATACCAGTGGAAAGATTTAGCGCTTGACTTAGGTTTAGGGTTGTGCACAAGGATTTGTGTTTTCGAGGTGTTTATGACCATATTATTTGAAGAAGCATAGACATCCAACTTATTCAACATGTTTTGCAGACCACTAGGGGTTTGTGATAAAAGAATCAAGTTGTCTGCATATAATAGATAGCTAATTGTTTGCATACCTAGTTTTGGGGCATCACAGATGGTGTCTTAAAAAGCATATCTTATATCTAATACGAAGAGATTAAATAATGTTGATGCCAAAATGCACCCCTGCTTAAGTCCTCTTTGAGTTCGAATATGAAAAGATAATAGCTCATCTAATGTTAACCTCACTTGCATGGATGTATGAGTATGCAAAAGCATAATTAAGGCTAGCAATGAAGGGGGGCAGTTATAGTTGCTTAGATTCTGATAGAGTAATAAACGATCGATGGAGTCAAAAGCAACTCTAAAGTCTACAAATGCTAGATAAAGATTTTGGCCACGATTTGCATATTTTGCTTTGATTGGATTAAGGATCATGATGTTTGGAATGGTGCCCACTCCTGTTACAAATCCCGCTTGAAAAGGATCGAGCAGGTTCAAGTTGGAGATCCATCGATTAAGCTCTTTTAGGAGGATGCGCGCAAAGATCTTACCTGGCGCATCCAAAAGTGCTATCGGGCGATAGCTACTTGGAGCTTGACGGTCTCCTTTTTTGTATATGGGCACTGTTACCGAATATCTCCAAGACTGAGGAATAGTTTGGTATTTATTCACTAATATGAAGATATTGCAAAGGATTTTGGGCCCATACAACCGGATTCTGTTTTAATGCAAATTGGACAGGCCATCAGGTCTGCAAGCTCTCGAGCGGCTGATTGATTTGATGCATAATTGTATGTCCAAAAGATCGAACTTTAGATGGAACTTTATAGGGAGGGAGAAACTATCAAGACTCACATTATTTATTGGGTGAGCATAGAGAGTAGTAAAGTGAATAATCCAATTGCTTTCCGTTACGCTATTAGCTTGGACGATTCCTTGCGGTCCATTATGAATAATGGCCTATGCTCTTGAAGTGTTTTTGGCTTGTATCAAGTTTAGCATGTTTATACCATTTTCTTGATATAGAGAAGCCCGTCTCACTCCTAACCAATTTTTATATCTAGTCTTGATTCTAGCAAGTGCCAGACTTCTTATATCCACAGGTAGTTTTAAGATGGTTCTTTTCTCTGCCCTAAACTTAGATTTATTTACTTTTAGAACGTTATCATATTGATGCAGCGGTTGACTCAAGTGTATGGAGTTCTTGGACTTGCCAGCTAAGAAGAATGGCATCTTCGTGTAATATGAGGTGTCTGAAAGAGAACTATGTTCTATTGGAAATTGACGCTGTAACAAAAACGTATTGTAGTCATACAGGTGTTGCTCTGAATATCCTAGTCTATTACCTCTTGCTTTCGTGGACAAATTTGAGAGTGATGTAGCCCTCTCAACATTCCTAAATACTATACTAGGCAACCATTTAGCAGTCAATTGTTCATGATCACTATGATGAGAATTTACAATCTGAAATACATCAACCGCTGGAAACAGGGAAGCACTCACATAGATATAATCAATCCAGGCAACAGAAGCACACCGACGCCACGTCGGATTGGCGGGCATGTCAGTTGAACAGGAGCCATTGAGCATCACCATATCATGAGACATAATGAATTTGTTCCAAATTCCAGGTCTCGAGGTAGATTTTGATGTAACTTTGCCCAAACAGTTAAGATTTAAATCACCTGCAATGATGGTGTACTTGATTGAATTGTCTTGTGAGATTGTAAGCATTAGATTGTAAAGATTCTCAATGAACCATGAGTCTGAGATGCCCACAGGATTCCAATACAAATTGATAAATGCATACGATATAGTTGTGACTGTTACCATTTGTATGAATCCATTAGCTATAGGCCATTGTTTCGAAGTAGTTCCCATGTTAATTTTGATGGCCGTGAGAAGGCCTGATGTTGGGCGACCATTTGATGACTTAGAAGCAGCATTAAGAAAAACATCAAAACCATCTAACAATGGAGAATTCATAAACCAGGTTTCTTGGAGCATTATAAAAACGTAATTCACAAGATCCTAAAGCTGACTACTAAATGCTTAAAACCTCTCGTGTTCCAGCTGACTAGCGCACAGTTATCTATTGAGTCAGACTGTGTTGGCTACTTTTGGATCTGATCTCGAGAACATGAACATTCAGCTGATTTTATTTGAGCAGGAAGGCCACTGTTAGAGATGGAATTGGTTATCTTTCCACTAGATGGATTCTGTTTTGGGTTCAATTGTGGATTTTGAACATCTTCCACTGCAATGACAAAGCCCAAGTTATAGAGAGCTTCTTTGGCTAGCCATATATTGTTTTGCACAACTCTGAGTTTATCCAGAGTTTTATGGTTAAAATCTCTTTGTTTTTTGGGAATTCCACACGTGCAATATCAGACGATCTAATGTCTTTCAATTGAGGCACGTCCGAAAAAATTGCTAAAGCTGCATGTCGATTCAATACATATTGTGGCAATGGCGCTGGGCGACACGTTAGAGTCAATGCATAGGTTGCCGGCCGTTTCGTTACTGGAGGAAACAGAGATCCTTTTGGTACACATACCCTATTTTCTTTACTTTTATCTAACCCTTCTAGTCCAGCCGGATTCAATAGCCCCGCCAATACAGACTGAAGCAATTGAATCGCTTGGTTCGAACTCATCATGGCGGACTCACTGACTTTAGATTCCAACGGAACAGACGGTGTAGCTTCACAAAGATTAAGATTGGGTTTCTGGTTGATAGATTTAGACACTTCCGCTATAGAGGATGAAGCCAGTTCCAATAGTGTTTTTCACTTTCCTGTTCAAATAATTGTCAAGTTCCACAATTATTAGAACACAGTTTGTGGCATTTGCCATTCAGACAACAATATGCGCATAGTTTGAACCTATCACGACACAGTGCTAGCAGTTCACTGATGTTAACTCACTATGAGTCACCAACATCACCTTACAAACACACGAGCACACAGCAATCGGGCTGCGAGAAACGTTATATCGGAATAAGCAAAGATTTGTTGTTGTGAAATGATTTTATTGTCGATATATTTGTCAATCACTTTCAGGAAAAGCGCAAGCTTTGGGATTTATTAAAATATACGCTGTTTACTGAGCAGTACGCTGTTGGTGTACAGGCTGAAAAATGACATGTTCTGTACACGGGAATGTACTTGATAGTGGTGCGGATATGTATATGTGAACAACGGTAGGGGAGTTGTGTACTGGGAAACGGTATGGACGTGCACTGGGAAATTGGATACTTTGCATTGATTAATGGGAAGTATATGAACCAATGGTTAACATAACTCTGGGCTGTGTACTCTGCAATGTTAGGAAGTGTACCCTGCAATGGTAGGGATGTGTACTCTGCAATGGTGGAATTTGTAAAAGGGCAATGGTGGGAATGTTCTCTGTTGAACAATGGCTGTGTGTTCTCTGCAGTGGTGGAAATGTGTTCTCTGCAATGGTGGGGAAATGTGCAAAAGGGCAATGGTGGGAATGTTCTTTGTTGAACAATGGCTGTGTGTTCTCTGCAGTGGTGGAAATGTGTACTCTGCAATGGCGGGTCAGTGTGTAAAACTACAATGATGGTAATGTTCTCTGTTGAATGACTGCTGTGTGTTCTCTTAAATAGCAGAGATGTGTAGCCTGCAAGGGTAGGCAAGTCTTCTGTGCAAGGGTAAGGATGTCTTCTGCGCAATGGTAAGGATGTGTTCTTTGCAATGGCAGAGATGTGCACTGTGCAATGGTGGGGGAATGTGTAAAATGTCAACAGTGGGAATGCTCTCTCGAATGAGTGTGTGTTCTTTGCAATTGTGGAGATGTGTACTCTACAGTAGTAGGGATGTGTTCTCTGCAATGACAGGGGAATGTGTAAAAGGTCACAGGTGGGAATGTTCTCTCTTGAATAATGGGTGTGTGTACTCTGCAATTGTGGAGATGTGTTCTCTGCAAGGGTAGGGATGGGTTCTCCGCAATAGCAGAGATCTGTACTCTGCAATGGTGGGGGAATGTGTAAAAGGTCAACAGTGGGAATGTTCTGTCTTGAATAATGAGTGTGTGTTCTCTGCAATGGTGCAGATGTGTTATTTGCAATGGCGGAGATGTGTACTATGCAATTGTAGGGATGTGCTCTATACAAGGGTAGGGATGTGTACTCTGCAAGGGCTGAGATGTGTACTCTGCAATGGTGGGGGAATGTATGAAATGGCAATGGTGGGGATGTTCTCCTCTGTATCACGGTTTTCTGTTCTCTGCAATGGCAGAGATGTGGACTCTGCAATTCCCCTCTGTTTGGGCCATCCAGTATATATTATCATTTTATCTGCGCTCCAGTATTCCTCTATCATTGTCTGCGTTTTTATGTAGTTTTTCTCATAAGGAAACCTCTTTTGTGACATCCATCGTAATGTAGCCGAATTCCCTTGGAACTGGCCCCTACTTGTGCAAAGTGTCAATTGCATTAAGCACTGTGCCCTAGTTGCTGGGATTTCAGTTGCTACGAGAGTCCTGGAGGTGCTCATGGCATAGGGAATGAGAGAACAAACATAGCAGCTCTCCCCTGAAGCTTCTCTTCCCACATGGGTCATGTGCTGGTACCACATATTATTGGTGACGTGAATTAGGCATTTACATGTTTGAATGTTGTTGGTAATGCTCCATTTGTGCCTTTTTATCTCTTGGGTGGCACTGGTCAGGGGTGGGGTCATCCATTCAGTTACTAAGGGAACAGGTGTCACATTAGCATGTACTGTTTCAGGTGTGTAATAGAGTGCTACCTTTCGTAATGCTAGGAGGGTAAAGAGAGACAGCAGAATGCGATCAATACTGCGACAATTGCCTTAGTAGTGTAATTCAAGTGGGGCGAGTGGGCACGCCTGTTTCTTTGTCTGTACACTATAACTCTGCTTAGCAAATTCTACAGCATTGTGTATCATCATGTGTATCATCATCATGTTTTCCCCATTTTTTTCCTGTTTTCACCCTTTTTTTCTGATTACTACATTTCTACAGAAAAAAATGGTATCAAAATTGCCATCAGTATGCGCTTGAAAATGGATTGTGTCTTGGGATTGCTCAGTAAGGCCCATTGCTTTGCTTCAGCACTTGATAACTGTCATGATTCCTGCCCCTCATGTCCCCAGCCCTCCAAGATGTCAGGCTGGAGCCAGGCCATGATCACCTACATGGCCCTCAAGGGCCTCTCCATCCCTCCAAAGACCCACTTGGAGTCAGACTTGGCGCTTGTGGCACCAGACTCACTCACTCCCATAGGATAACATTGGAGATTGGACTTGTAGTGCATTGATGGGGACAAGATGGATGCCCCAACATATTTCGGTTCCCAGAACTGCATGTGCGGTCTAGTCTTTTGGGTGTGGTTCAGCCCAGAGGCACCTGGGATACCCAGAGACTACTTAAGCCACACCCAGGCTGAGAAACATGCTTTGCGTTTTCTGCACCTGCAGCGTGACACTCACCGTGTTCGGATCGGTCTCCACTAGGCCTGCATCTTTCTTCTGCGCTCAGCTCCTGCAAGAACAAGAACACCGTTAGGAACAGCCTTACCTTGCAGCGCTTCTGCCCATCAGTCATCACTCCTTCTGTTTTGCGGGCATCTTTGGCGGTGTCATTCCCATCCCGGCACGCCGCTTCCTAAGGAAAAGGGAAAAGAACAGAAAAAAGGCATTAGTAAGCATTCTGCAAATCTTCGCTTATTTTTAAATACTGTATGAGCTTCAAACGCTTACCTAAATCCAAGCCGCTCTGGGGGAACTGTGTCTCCGGAACTTCTCATCCATCTGCAAGAGGGAAAAGACACTCCAGGTTAGCGTGGAAACATCTAGAGGCGCTGCATACCACGCTTACCCACCGCATTTGTTCTTCATAACCGGCATCCACGCTGAAAACATTGCGGAACCTAAAAGACACAGAAAAAGAACTCTCTTCAATGCAAATACGAAAGGGGTGCATCGCGCTCTCACTCACCTTCAGCGCTACTCATCTCAGCAGCACGCCGCCATCCCCGGACGCCGGCCATCATCTAAGGAAGGAAAGGAACGAAGTTAGAGAACTGTTCAAAAGACTCATTATACTTACCTGTCGGACTCTTGCCAGTGAAGTAACTAGGCAGCAACGAGCCCGCATCAATCAACACGCCCCTGCGCTGAAGGCAGGATGGAGAGCACGCTATCCAAGAAAACAAGGTGAGCTGTGGATCCAAGGGAAGGGTTGGACCCCGGGGAAGAAGGGGTTCAAGCACACAGAGACAATAGGGAGTTAAACTCTACCAATCCTGTATTTCAGGCCCAGTCTCCAGTCGAATAGCCTCCAGGGAAGGGTTCAAGTCGTAAGAGGTCAGAACAGGCTGAGTGACGTCCCCGTGGATACCAGGTGAGCATTACAATAAATATTTGCTGCATTTATGAGAGGCATAGATGAAAAGCTGAAAGGGCACCATTTGACACTCATGCTCTGGTTGTGTCGAAACAGTTCCTTTCTTCTTTTACTCTGCAGGTAAAAGTCATCTTCTAAAGATGTAGTTCATGCATGCATGTTGGTTGCTTATGTAAAGAAAGACAATGTTCTGACACTAATTCTCAGTTATTGCTAACCTGCTTCTTGTCATGGACCATGTCTGCACCATTTGTTCTCTGTCTTCTTCTTGAGCTGCTTGGTATGATGTGTACAGCGTTTGACGTCTCCTATATCAAACCCGGATCTCTTCCCTATCAATTCAACAGCTGTGGGAGTAACATTGCCAACTATTAAAGGGCTGTCGAAGCGTGCCCTGTTGACAGTTCTCAGTTATACTGTGTCTCCAGAGTATAAGGGAGGGGATTGGATTTGAGCAGTTCTTGTATATTTGATGATTTGTTGTCTTCCTTTTTCTTTTTCGACCTCCCCTATGATGCTCAAAGCAGTTGAGGAATAAAAAACACTCCCCATCATAGTGCAAGCTACTCGTGCATTCAGTTCCCAAAATGACAGCAGCATTCTGGGCATCAGTTAGCGCTGTAGTGGGAGGAGCAAGTGGGATGCGCATGCAGCGTCCCATCACCAACTCATGAGGAGTTAAGTGGTGGTCAGAGCGGTGATGGTTGCGTTGTGTAAAAAGGGCTAGGAGCAGGAAAATGTATGCTAAAGGCATACAACTACCAACTTGTACCTGTAGCCGTTACAGTTGCGAATCATATCAACATAGTCTATGTGCAAATGTTGGAAGGGCCCAGTGGGCTGGGGTATTGCTCCTCTCACTACTCGCAACGTTTGTCCTGCTGTATATTGTTGACACTCAACATAGTTAAATACAAAGGCAGCAACATGCTCTACCAAATGTGAAGTGAACCAATCCTCCTTAATCTGCGGTGCAAGACTCTTTTTACTCGCATGAATTGGGTGATGGGGCTGTTTCAATGTTACCTGCAATATCCGGTTTACCAGTGGTTTCCTAGATCCATAGGGCATCTGTGGGAGATACTGAACACCCCCTCCTCCTCCAAGTTCCTGCTCTTCTGATGGGGCACTTCCCTGTAATTCGATTGTCTGGGTAATTGGCAGCGAGTTACCTTCCTTCAATATCTTTTTGCACTTTTATTGGGTGGGGTGTCGAATTCAGTAATTTCAAGAGAATATGCTGCTCTTTTGGCATCTGTGTCTGTGGCTTTGTTGCTGTGGGAGATTATGCCCCCCCCGCGTGTGGGCTACGTACTTCACCACAGCAATGGCTGCTGGAAATTGTTCATGAGCCTGTCCAATAGGGGCGGGTGCTGTATTGATGTGCCGTCAGCTCGTAGGAAGCCCCAGCTTTTCCAACGTGATAGTCCTGTGCGTACTGTTGGCATCATGTAGACAGAGTTGGAATACACTGTGATTTCCTCATCCTCATGTGATTCGGGGCTCCAATAAGCCCCACTAGCCCTGCTGCTCGTACTGAAAAGTGTGAGGGCAATCTTGCGCTTGCTACTACCTCAAATATCCCACTTTGTCTCACCTTCACCACTGCTGTCCCAGTGTGTCTTTCCTCTGAAGTGTGGTCAATTGTTGAGGACTTGTCAATAAAGTGTACTCCCCACCACCCTGTGTCTCTCTCTGAGGGTTTTTTCTCTGACATGGGATATGTCATTATAATATTCTGTGTATTTACGTAGTAGTGTATGTAATCCCCTTCCTCAAATGGTTCGTTACTGGACTCCAACTACTCTGCACCTCACTACTTTGAATGATGGGTTTGAGATGATCACTTCATACTCAGACTCTCTATGTTTTTATGTGCTCTTGGGCTTTTTAAGAATGGTGAAAAAAGGACATACTCTACATACAGTGTTATTCTTTAGCCCATTGGTATATTCACTGACTTCTCAAGTGCAAAGGCCGCTGCAGCAAATGCTTGTTCACAGGGATATCGACACTTCATTACTGGATCTAAGAGACTGCTGTAATAAGCTAAGGGCTTGTGTACCAGGGTAGTCTTCTGTGTGAGTCCCTCTCTGGACACCTCCCCGCTATTCTCATTCAAGGCCATACAGGAGCAAGACATGATCAACCTCATGAGAACCATAAATCCATCCAACTGTAAGGGTGACTCCTGCCCTGCCACAATTAGTAAGGACTGTGCTGATACCCTTGCACCATTTCTGACAGCCTTCCTCAACCTCTTTTGCCACATGGAAAGTCCCTTCCTGCCTCAAGGAAGCCTGGGTCTGCCCCCTCTTAAAAAACCTACGCTTGACCCTACCTATCCCAGCAACTACAGGCCCATCACCACCGTCCCATTCTTACTCAAGATACTGGACAAAGCAGCCTATCTGCAGATGCAGCACTTCATTGAAGAAAACAAGCTCCTAGGGCTACGTCAATCTGTTTTTTGCCCAAGATATGGGACTGAAACCTCCCTACTGGACCTAAAAAACAGATGGATGATGCCAGAGACCTAAGTAAACCAGCCCTACGCTTACTCCTTGACCTCTCTGTGGCATTCAACCTCGTAGACCACAATGTCCTATGCCACCACCTCTCTTCCACAGCTAAATTCTCCCCTGATACCACGGCCTGGATCACCTCCACCATGCAAGTATTCTGTGACTTGGCCTCCGCCTCACCCACCATCATGCTATGTAGAGTACCTCAAGGATCCTGCCTCTCTCCCACTCTTTATAACATCTTTACTCGCCCTCTTTTCCTCATCCTTGACGTACTGGGTATCTACTACACCAACTACGCAGATGATACCCAGATGCCTCACCCTCACAGGCAACTATGATACAGATTCCACTACTCTCAACATCTACAACACTATCAAGGCATGGATGGCAGCCAACAGACTATGCCTCAACTCTGACAAGACAGAACTCCTTCTGGTAGGATCCTCTGACACACTTAAAAACCTCAACAGAGTTTAGCCACTTCACCATTGACTCTATTAAAATCCCAGTATCTGACATAGTCAAAACCCTCAGAGTCTATCTGGATTCTAACCTATCCATGAATAGACAAGTCAATGCAATCGCCTCCTCAGCGGCGTACCATGCTAAACTCATTAACGCAGCTAGGCCTTTCCTCTCCAAGGAGAACTGCACCAACATAGACAGAGCCATTACTGGCTCAAGGCTTGACTATTGTAATGTACTCTTCTTAGGGACATCCACAAAAAAACTGGAAAGACTACAAGTCATCCAGAACAATGCGGTCCATGCAGCCCATGGCATCTCCAAAAAAGAACACATCATGGCTGCCAGAAAATCAGCCCACTGGCTCCCAATAAAAGAAAGGATCATATTCAAAGCTTTGACAATGACCCATAAGTGTATCCACCTCTCTGCAACCGACTACATATCGCAAAGGATCCACTCTTCCACTTCCACAAGAACACCTTACGCCAACATGCTTAGCGTATCCATGGTAAAGAGAGCTAGAGCAGGTGGCGCTAGCTTCCCTACCTCGCACCCTCACACTGGAATGCCCTACCTTCTACCCTTTGAGGAGCGGTATCTCTCATGGCGTTCCGTAAAGCCATCAAAACTGCACTTTTCACCTGATGCACGCCACAATCATCTGCATCTCATGTTAAACTTCAAAATGTATTTATAAATCAACTCTCTACCCTAATGTATTAATGTACAATGTGTAAATGCATTTCCTAGATGTACCTACCCTGTAACTAAGTTCCCCGCAAGTAACAGCACCTCGATACCCAAGGGCTGTTTGTGCGCTATACAAATGTAATAAATAAAAAAATCTCCCTCACTGTCTTTGGCTGTGGTGTTTTGGTGATTGAATCTGCTCTTTCTGAGGTCACCCTCCCCCTTTCCTGTGAGATCAATTTGCCAATGTATAGAACCTCTTTCTGACAGTTGTGAGACAGGCATGGTATCAAGAGAGATGACACAGACAACAGAAGTGCAGTTCTAAACACAACTTTATTAATGAGAAGGATGGTGTAACGCCTAACTAGCCCTATACTAAAGTGGTATTTTCTCTGTCTAAAGAAACTTAAGGAAAGTCTTTGAATGTGAGTCCAAAATGAAAGTCTGTGTGAAAACCTATACTTGTCCTCATAACTATAACGACTCCTGGTGTGGTGATCTTCCCAACACAATAGACATTTTCAAAAGTAATGATTAAGCTACTTTCCGCTTTATTTGCCCTTTGGTTCCCTGTTTAAAGTTCAACGCAGTTCCAATAAAGGTTCAATTTATTAGTGTTTGGTCAAGTTCTGAAATGACCTTTTCCAAGTTCAAACGTAGCACAGTTCACACAAAACAAAGGTTGCATGCTTCTCTTTCCCAAGTTCAAATATAGCACAGTTCACACAAAACAGGGATCCTGACTTTCCCATCCCCCAGACAGCATTCTCCAGTAGCATGGCTCACACAAAACAGAGATCATGGGACTCCCTTCCACAAGACAACATTCGCCGGTTATTTGACTCTCAGGGTCTCCTTCCCCAAGACTTTCACACAACATTCACGTTGGTTTCATTTTCTCAAAGTTCAAAGGAAACCACTGGGTCCATGTTGACACTTCTTCAGGTTTGCTTCACCAAGTATTTCACAATTCTTTACAGCTTATTCATCATTCAGGTTTCCTGGTCTAGGCACAGTTGTCAGACCACACGGTACACTCATCTCCGGTCACGTGCCCAGTGCCCAGTAACCCTAAATATTCCGAGACTTTCTGGTCTAGGTGCAGTTGTCAGACCGCACTGTCCACCCATCACAGGTCGCACAACCATAAGTCTCCCCAAAGTGTTTGGGTCCCTTTTTTATAGACACTTTATAAGTCGGTATTCAATATGAGTAGCATTTACATGGGTTCATTGATTAGCAGTTTTCTTTCAGTTGCGAGAAACCAAAGGGTGTCTCACTGAACTGAATCTCTCTCTCAGGTGACCAGGGCACGGCCATCGCCTTTGGATCCATACCCTGGGGGTGGACCAGTGTGGGAGGATCACCTGGGTGGGGGATCTTCGGGGCGTGGGGATGAGGCAACCGACAGTGAGATGCAGTATCCCCCCCTTTCCCGTGCCCATACCTCATCCTATTTTATTGGATTGAGTTTAGGGCCCTTTAGGAACGTGCATGCAATGGATGGGCTCACGCAGAATAGCTCTCAGTCCAAAAAACCGAACCAACTCAGGAGATGGCAAAGTACTGTTTTATTAAATGATCTAAAACGGGGAGTTACAACAGATGTAAGCTCAATTTCTCTCAACGATCTTTTCATAACATGATTATATATTAAAAATCCATCAGAAGTGACGTCATTCTACATGGCAAATAATGAAAAACCTACTGAGGATTGGGATATGCTTAAGGGGAACATCTAAGTATATTTTCCATAGGAACTAGGATTGTAATTGGCTGCCCACTGTCAGGTGGACAACATAAGCCTACCTCTAAAACATTTAATCTTCAGAAACATTAGATACACTGTTTCTCATTGGTTTTCAAACTATAAGGTCCTTCGTTATATTGGTTGGCACGCTTGTGCCACGTCTGGTACATTCACTTAGCAGCACGTAAACCCGGACCCAGGTACAAGGGGATGGGCCTACCTCCACCTTCCCACCCAATTAGCCAAGCATCTCTCATCACCCAAGCCTTCTGCCATGGAGATTATCTTTGAACTTGGCTTTGCAAAGTATCATTGTCTCGGAGAATACATGGGAGAGCGGGCACTCACTATCGTGTTCTAGGACTCCAAGTTGAAACACTATTTTCATCCTTGGCTCACATGACAGGAGACCATGATTTGGTCAATTTTGCAGGTTTTAAATGTCTTAAATGAATTAAACTTGGCAATCTTGGTGTTCTGTCTTTGCACCTTAACAAGCGATGATTCATCCTTGCACGTCCACTCCTTTCCAGTATAAATAGCCGACCTTAGCTGCTTCAGTCTTGACTCCAGGCTAAACAACCTTGCCATGCAGCGTCACGATTGAGCTTATTCTTGCTGCGACACAATTTTCCCTTTCCTCTTCATGGGTCTTGGTTTAGTAAAAATTCATGATACTGATATCCAGCTTCCAGTGGCGGCTTCACTTGCATTATATTCACTACATATAGCCAGCTTCTATGATAACTTAATCTACATTGCGTTTCAGCGTCTGTACAATTATTGAACGGTTGATTCTCTGCAGCACTTTGTGCATGTGTAATCTTCTTTTTCATATTTAAAAGTTCTCTTGATTCTTTACTTTGTCATTAGTTTCTGTAAGATCCATACATCCTCTTCAGCCAGTATCCTGAGACGTCGTTCATACTCTTATGACATCACAGGCTTTTTTCTTTGCTCTTTTTTCATATTCCTTCAGGCAGTTCCTCCCTCAAATTGTCGTCCCTTCGAGGATACATTCGATAGGGTTGTCTGAATGGGCATCTTGTTTCGAACATACGTTGCGGTATTGGCACAACTGCTGGTGTCAAACATGGGTTGATCTCAGGCTTGCAACAGATGGGGGGTAGGGGATGGGGTTTCCTGCAGAGGCATGAAGCTGCTCCTCTGCAGGATTCTCCAATGTCCCAACTCCCCTGCCCCTTTCTACATCAACAATGTACCAAGGAGGAGGGTGACCGAGAGTAAAGAGGCTAACTCTTACAGATCTCATTGGACATGTCCCGTTAATCTTGTCAGGCAAAGTCTGGCACTTGATCTTAATCACATATATCTGATACCCATTATCTCCCCCACACGGATAAAAGGCGGAATACAGAGACACACTCTGAGAAAGGTGAGACATGAGAAGGAGCAGATCTTTCGGGCAAAGGTGAACCCACTGGAGCAGGATGACCGAACGAGGGGTAGGAAAACCCTGAATTTCCCTGCAAGAGGTCGTTGCCTCCGGGAAAACCTTGAAGGAGATGCAGATAAAGCTAAATCCTAGACAAGAAGAAGACTACATTGTATTTCAAGGACACCAGCGACCCTCCCAGGTGAACAACAGAGTTGGGGACGTGAGGCCAAGCCTGTGGTATCAACCTTGACTCGTGAATCAAAGCTGCAAAGATAAGAAAGGAATGCACTCAAATGGGGAATTAGCGAAAAAAGAAATGAACGGTCGGTTTGTGTCAAGAAATGATTGATGCCACAAGAGTGTATCTCACAATTGAAGGTTGCGCACGTGCTGATGAGCCGCGAAAGAAAGCAAACCAGTACTGAACTTGTGAGTTACAGATAACTGTGAAGCCAGTGATACAGAGTAGCGGAGTGGTCTAATGAAAGGAAATAGCCCACTCGAAGGTGTCTGCTAAATGTTTGATGTCTTGTTATAAAGCAGCAAAGTGAACAAACTCTGAAATGAGCAATGGTCCAGATTAAACCTGACGAAAGGGGAAGTTAAAAGGTGACTGCTTGAAGAGGAAGATTTCTTTGAATGTACTTTTCTGATTGAGGTATAGAACTACCAATACCAAGAGACATTGCGGTTAATAACATTAAGGGAAAGCTGAAGTGAAAGTCAAAGCGGTCTGGTGCAGGTCTATGGCGAAAGCCTCGCACATTAGAAAGTCTTCGACATCAGTGAACGGTCCGAGCCCGGCTGAGGGAGACCAGAAACATGAAATAAGTTAGGGGAAGGGAACCCCTAAAGAATGTGAATGAAGCTTGGGGAAGGGAACCACTGAACGTTCTGTGATTGTGACGTCCAAGCTCGACTGAGGGAGGAATATGTGAACTATTGATGCCTTGAAAGATCCGAGCCCAACAGAGGGAGACCTACATGAACTTTTGTTGAACCGTGAAAGAACCTTTGGAAAGCTGGAATAAGTGACTTTAACGTGGAAGGCCAAGCAGCCCTCGACCCACATTTTGCACTGCCTTTTTTGACAACCTGAGCCAGAGTGTGCCATCCTGTTTATGAGGGCCGCCTTATTCCGTGCTGTGCAACGTGGGGAGGAGAGCTCACTCAGCCACATTGCAGGAACCGTTACTTATTTCAGAGTTCCTTCGGAGCACTGCGGTCTCCTCAGTGTCTCCTGACACTTACCTGTTTCGTGGCTCCTCCCAGCGGCTTTCTATGAATGGGAAATCACCTGCCAGTTCATCAAGCAAGTCTCCATACACCCCCCTGCACATCTGCTCCACATGTGGTCCAGATCCCCGGCGTCTCCCGCAGCTCCAGCTGCACCCAGGTTTGGGTGCGGACGGTGCTTCTCCCTTCTTGCAAAGTCCCTCTGGCAGATCCCTAGGAATCATTGCCGGCGTCTCTGCTTCTTGGCTTGGTCCCAACACGGCAGATTCTCTCCCCTCTCTCTCTCTCGGTCTAATTCTGGGCTACACCTTTATACTCTTTAGCCTTATTAACAGGCTGCAGGTGAAAAGGATTAGTCTCAATTTCCTGACCTTGTGTAAGCCTTGTCTGCCAAGACCGTCATCAGTTGTACTGAGTCCCTCCGGCACTGTTCTTTTGTCTCCCTGTACACCAAAATATTGTCCACATACTGAATTACTGCACTATCCATGTGTACTGTAAGGAACTCATGGTGGCAACAGTAACGACAGACACAAGTGATCACAGTTAAAGGGTGTTTATTAAACTGTATATGCAGGTTGATAAAATGCCTCATCTAACCCTAAATTTAAGATGGGAGCAAGCTACAACCATCAAATAATAATAAGGCAGTCATAATGGTGTCTTGTCAAAATAAAAGGGCATATACTTAGAAAAACCTTTTGCCCATCCTTACGCTTAATACAAACAAAGAGTGTGGGATGAGGTTCATAAGAAAGAAGTGTTCACAAATGATAAGTCAGGATGCGGTAGTCTGGGTCTCCCTTCCCCACATTTTGGGCACAGGACAAGACTGGACTCCGGACCACAGCACAGGCTCGAGCTTTCCCAGCATGAGCCAACAGTTCCACTCTCAGCTATCGGAGCCTTCGTTGGTTAAGTCTCTTTTCTACAAAAAGTCTCTTGCCTCCGAGGACCTGATGTATTCCAAAAATAAACAAAAGTTCCTTTTTGCTTGTAGGTTGGGTGATACCTTCTCACCCTTGTATCCCCCTCTTCCGGGCTCAGATCCTTCCCTCCTCTGGGTTCACTACAGCTTTCAACATAATCTCCTCTGTGAGATCAACAACTCTTAATGTCCTTTTAAACAGTTCAATGTGGACATTCCTCTGCCGGGTTCACTCTTGTCAACACACTGTTCATTGGGACATTTGGCTCTGCCCCCTCTCCATCGGGTTCACTCCTGCCAACTTTGTCAATCACACAGTTTCTTAAACAGTTCTTACGATGCAGAATTCACTTCCCTTAAGCTTCAAAGACTTTCGACTGTACAGAGAGCCCTGTATGACTATTTTGACCCCTTTCGTGCCTTTCCCAAAGCCTTCTCGTAACAGTAGTTTCAACATTGGGGTAGTCGTACAGAGTTTCCCAAGTGAACACCCACATGCTTCCTGACTCCTCTGTAGCTGGTTTTCCCCTTTCGTATCAACAGTTCTTTGTACTTTCTTTAATTAGCCGCTTGCTACTTTTGTTCAACAAAGTTCGGTTTCTTATCAGCTCTCCCCTTGACTCACCGGCTGTGATGAACGGCTTAGCCTTTCTTGTCTCTGGAGTCAAGGACCGTACCACAGTGGCAAGCGTCTCTCCCTGGCTTGGTTATCAGCAGAGGAGGGCCCCGTGTACCGTTGACATCTCCTGCAATACACACTGGCTTTTCTTGTTAGCGGTCTTATGATTCTTTCCATGGAGGTTTCACGGGCCTGGCTTGAAAAGGGCAAGGTTGCTTCTCTCCTTGTCACCCTCTCGATTCGGTCTATCTTTCTCCTACTATTGAACTGCCATGCTGAGTTAGCTCTCTCCTTGTGCGGTCTGCCTTGCTCGTATTGTGCTCTGATGTTCCACCTTTTATCCCTGTAGGGAAGGCAAAGGGCTGTCAGGTGTGTGTGATTCCGGTCAATTGCCTGACTTTGCCTAACCCTTGTGGTGGGACATGTCAGGTAAACAGCTCTGGTGTTTGTCCATCATCTTTCGTGGTGTGCGAAAGTATTTGTGTCGGAAAATGGGGAGGGGGTAGAGTGACTGAGTATCCTAGGGGGTAGGATGGGGAGAAGGTGTAGAAGGGGGATACCGCATCTCACACCATCCAGGTGATCCTCCTGCACTGGTCCACCCCCAGGAACTGGATCCAATTGCGATGGCCGTGTCCTGGCCACCTGGATGACAGATCCCTGGGGACTAGTCAGGGAGACACCTTCAGGTTTCTCAAAGTACATTCCCCAAATCCATCTGAAGTACTCTGTTAAATATAGAACAGGGTCAATCTTGTATATTTCCACTTTTTAATTCTATATGAAAATAAGGTCAAATCTTGTGACTTCTCACAAAGGGGTACTGAGAAGAATGTATTTTTCAGATCAATCACTGTACAATGTGTAGCTTTGGATGGGATGTTGCATAATATAGTTGCTGGGTTGGGAACCAATGGAAACTCTGCCTCAACAATATTGTTTAGAGACGCAAATCCGGAATAAATCTACATGACCCCCCCATTGCTTTCTTCAACGGTTACACAGTCGTGCTACATGGGGATTCTGCTAGCACTAGAATTTCCTGTTGTACCAGCGCTGAAATCATTTAAAAAATGCCCTCATCTGTTTCTCTGGACATGTGATATTGCTTTACTGTGAGTAGAATTGCTTCTGGCTTCAATTTAATCTTGACTGCTCCTACTCCCTTCAATTGACCTACATCATAAGGACTATTGGTCCACAAGACAGCTGGCACCTGTGACCAGTTGTCTTCAAGAAACCATGGTGTCTTTTTTATGTGGGCCATCTGCTGTGGTACTGCCCTGTTCTCAATCCTCATCCAATAAGTAATGTTTATGAAAAACACAAATCTATACTCACAATATGACAGCCTGACTTGATGTGTTCCATCCTATCTGTCAAAACTGACCCGTAAGAGGAGCCACGAGTGGGCGTGACCATAGGTGACACAATGTTCTCTTTTCTTGTAGATACGGGGGCCACCAGATCCTGTGTCAGGGAAGGGAGATGCCCATTGTCAGGCATTACCATGATCGCACAAGGCTTTTCTGGGGCCACAAATGTGGTTCCATTTAATGACAAGTTGCCTCTCACTGTTGGAGAACACGATCTTACCATGCCACTATTATATTCCCACCAGACCCCAGTAAACATAAAGGGAAGGGACATTATGAGGAAACTCCACATGACCATCTAATTTTTCAGCGGATGGTGTGCTCCGCTCCAGGGATCTACTACATGCACAGGAATGTATTCTAGCATTCTGTGGTCAGAAGGCACAGAGGGGGGCACCCCTAGATCCCGAGATGTTCCAGTATGGAGTGAATGTTATACTAGCATTGCTCCCTAGGATACAAGGCAAAGTATTGCGACTACCCACAGAGATTCTGTTTAGACCGGAGATTCCCATGGATGAAGAGGAGGGACATGTGTTCGCACTAGAATTGCAATTGGTCATAATAAGGGATGAGAGAGTAATTCTTCATGGGATGGATGACAAGGGATATGCATGGTGAGGAGTAATCGCGACAAAGGACACAGACTGACTGATTTGATGGATGAAGAGTTGTTTTGAGATGACTATTCAGATAGCAAAGTCTCTGTCCCAGTGAAAGGATTCCCTCCCACCACCGTCACGTTCCCTATTCTGGGTGTAGGAATCTGTACTGCATTGTTTGGGCTCCATTTGGCCATTGCATTCAGCTCCACTGGTGCCTGCGGTTGTGTCAGCAGTTGTCGTGTCTGCATGTGTGGTTGCGTCTGTGGCTGTTTTGGCTGTACTGGTGCTTGAGGAGCTGGTTGCATTTGTGGCGCATGTATCTGATACTGCATGTGATCTTGGGCATAATAGTCAAGTGGTTCTGCAGTGTATGCGTGTGGATTCATACCCACCCCCCCGGGTCTCATCAGTTCTGTTGCATACCTCCCCTGCTCCTACACACTTCGGCTATGTGGCCAATCTTCTTGCACGTCCAAAATTGCAGTGGGGGTCCCATGGGCCTGGGCTGTCCCTCCTGTTAAATCCTCCTGCTTGCGTGGCTTGAAGTCCAACCCCTCTGGGCATACTTCCTCTAATCCAGGGCCAATGGTTCTACTCTCCGACGGAGGACAAGGATCTTAGACCATTTTGTTACTTTCGAGGAGGCACAGGACATTTCTGTACGTCATCCACCAGGGTGTATTGCTTGCATAGGTCGACATTGGCGAACCAGCCCTTGGCAAGGTATCAGCAGTCCTCGACAAGATACAGTGCACAAAGTGACTCACAGAGTCCAGGTCAATCGAGACCCCATGCATCCAAGCAGCACTCACTTGCCATAGGTTTCTCTCCAACTCTGCAAACCAATGAGAGGGAGGAAGGATCAGCCACCATTTAGACCAGTAGCGAACATTTACGTCAGACAAATGGGTGCTAGAAAAGGTGGACTGAGGACACACAATAGAATTCCCCCAAATCACTACCAATGTCACCAAGCCACCTCATCTGTCACAGCTGAAGGTGGAGGTATGCACGCTTTGTGGCGGGTCAGAAGAAGGACATGGACTATCAAGTGACATGTTTCAGGATGGTTTATTCAAATAAGAAGAGTAAGGTCTAGCTTTCCCTATTACTATGGGGTACGATGTCCTTTCATCCACACCTGTTTTTACGATTGGTGTTTTTCCACAGAATTTTAGCCGAAAAAAAAGTTTAGAATTTTTTTGGGGGGGTGGCAAAGAGCATGTAAAAGCTTGAGGGGGAGGGGTTTGGGAATAAAAAAAAATAGGTAAATGATGGGTCTTGGTGGGAACCCCCCTATACATAATTTTTTTGTTAACAATCAAAACGTTTTTTCAGCAACAATTCCATGGAAAAACCCCTGTCCTAAAAACAGGTGTTGATGAAATTACATAGAACCCAGTATGGGTGGTCCCTACGTAACTTACTAACTAAGGCGCTCATCAGCCTGCCGTGGAAGTCCAAATAATGAAGTCTGCTGTCTACTACTCTAACTGACCCTACCACTATAAACTAACTTAGCTTCCGAGAATGACTCCCTAGTATCCCTATGATACTTCTAGTATTTTACCTGCCTCTTACATAGCTTAGGATAGATATGTTTAACTGTTCCCCCTCCCATCCCTCATTGTCCCTTCAGAATGTTAACGTATATCCACTATTACGTGATTATAGGTTTCCACACAGTTTGATTGGCTGTGAATCTTAACCCAGACTGGGGACTGGGCTCTGGGCTCTTAACCAGGTCTATCCCTGTTTTGGGTTGTTTCCCTCTTTGTGTGTCTCTCTTAATCTCTCGTTTTGGTGAACCCCTTTTGGATTATTCAAGTTCACTGGGTTTGGGAGTTCCATTTGCTTTCAGATTTCTAGAGACCCCTAGATGGTTGAAGCATTCAATTTCATCCTCTTTGGATATTTGCTTCACTTTCTGGAGTCTAGTAACTTCTTGGGGCTTGTGGTGTTCAAGCACACCTCTATTGGGTATTGTTCTTGCTTTCTGACTTCTCGTAAACCCTTGTGGGTTGTGGCTTTCAGCTTCACCCCTTTTCGGTATTTCATTTGCTTTTTGGTTTCGAAGAACCCCTCATGTATTAGGGCTTTTACTTCACCAACTTTGTGTATTTTCCTCAGTATCTGTTAGTTTATAGGTCCATTGGCACTTGGTTTGCTTTCTCAGGATTCTGTCTGCCTGTAAGAGCTCAACTGCCCTCCTCCCTGTCCTTGCCAAAAATTGCATACCTGCTTCTTCGTAGTGGCCTTCTTTGCAGGAGGCAGACACTCTTTCCACGGTGGAAGCGGGCTTCTCAGTCCGTTGGTTCCCTGATGCTTTCTTTGGGTGCCACGGTTCAGGCACGCTGGTCTTCCCATTCTGCCATGGTTCTGTCTCATTCCTCCCGAGTCCTTTGAGCCTGGAACTTCCAGTGCTCATGGGCTCAGCAGCATTCTGAGGTCTCTCTGCCCACCACATATGCATCGTGGTCCTGCTTCCAGGATGTGTCGGCTCTATGCTATAGTGGCATCTTCCATCATACGCAGCCTCTCCCTGGTTCTTCTGCCCCCTGCAGTCAACTCATTCCGCATCGGCTTCTCCATGTCAGTTAAGTTATAAGTCTCACCCTGTAACGAGTGACATAATTCAATGCTAAAATGTATCTTGTATGGTTACCAGAAACATTAATGTTATACCTTCATTGGAATCTACCTTTACTTATAGTTTATTAAATAAAGATGTTCAGCCGGGCAAAAGGCATAGACGCATTATGCTGTCAATATACAGTCTGGCGATCAAACTGCAATGCTTATGATTCAGCGTTACATAGTATCACAATGACTCCTATGTGATGTAATAACGTCTTACGTATTTCAAATCTGAAATATAAATACAGACTGATTAAATCAAAATAACCCAATCAGAAACAGGAATAAAAACAGACCGTATCTGAACATCATCTACATATGCAATCTACAATGCAGCATACAATCAGTCTATTCAGCTAAGTTCCGGACTTCTTATCTGAAAAATTATTCACATAAGATGTTCTCGGCTTCTATCGTGATGATTACAAAAACATTTTGTCACAATAATACAAAAGAAAATATGATAATAGATAACCGACGCCTGGAAGCCTTAACCTCTTGGACATAAACCCATATCTATACATTTTGTGCCGAGTGCAAATTTTGGCAGCAATAATTAATTAGTATATAATCCTGTGGAAAGCGTTGCTACGTCTAGTATCTCCAACCTTGTCTGGTGCAGTTGGTGGATACATTGATTCCAATTCTCTTGTGAAAGCAGATTTCTAATAACATTCATTCACAGTATTGGGGTCCATGTACTTTCTGGGGGATCTACTCAAGAAGTGAAACCTAATTGGACAGAACACGGATATGTTATAAGACGAATGGTTCAGAGATCTGCGTTGACTTGTCACTTTTTATCGATTTAGCCACCAGCTCCATCCATTGAGATTGCAGGTATTCAAGGTAGTGCAGCCTTCCACAGGAGGGTGAAATCTATGTCAAATTAAATTCAGGATAAACTTGATGTTTTATTCCCTTCCTGAATTAAGGATGAATGGAATAGCCAATGTTTTTGTTTATTTTTTATTCCACATGAGTTCGTCAACAGAAATATTCTACGTTTTAATGTTTTTGATTGTATTATTGTGATTCAGTTAAAGTTACTTTGAATATGGTGCTTAAGTTGCATCCACTTTTCTGTTTATAGTTTTCATTTGAAACACACACGGCGTCAATGTGATGATATGTAACTCTGAATGGTTGGGGGCGCTAGAGAGCCCACGACCAAGATAGCAGTGTTTTTGTGAGCTCTCTGCATACCTGCAACGGAGGAGGACAAACCTCGACCCTTTGGGGCTAAAACTGGCAAAGCACTTGTGGGAAGAGCTACGGGAGCTGTGGAGAGGCAGTAGACAGGCTTTGGACCAGCCTGCGTGCCCAGCGAGGTTGCTGGGACATCGCTGTGTAGCTGCAGGGTCTGGGCCTGAGGCGTGGCTCAGGGCTGTCACAGCCTGAGTGCTCATGCGCCGTCTGGCAAGCGGAGACCTGTTGAGAATGGAGCCGCTGTGGAGGAGGAGGGGAAGCAACACCAACTGGTGGTGTTGAGGCGGAGCAATCGCGGGCCGGAGTGTCAACGGTGAAGGGTGCTCTGAGAGCCCGGACCTGGGTGCCAGCTGACAACTTGCCCAGCCAGTAAGCTGAGACCCAGGGAGGCTCGAACGGAGGCTCGAGGCAGCGGAGACCTGACGCGGGGCTGGGAAGAGGTGCCGGTCCGCGTGCCCCTCCCCCATCCGCGGCATTGGGGGCGGGGGCCTCAAGTGTAAGCAGATTAAAAGGAAAGGGGATAGAAGGAGGAATCGGAGCGTCTGACCAGGACGGCCAGGACTTAATTCTACACGCCCCGTTAAGAGTGGAGAACGGTGCCCAGGACAGGGGACCAGTGGGGCTGCATTCAGTCAGTGGCAGCAGGCTGGAGCTGTAAGAAGAGAGCCAGGGAGAAGGGTGCTGGCCAGGCAGAGCTAAAGGCATCACTTGCAAGGGTGCGGTGGAGCCGGGAGGAGTGTGGACAGGCCAGACGGATACCAGGCCCATCCAGTCAGACTCGGGGTGAGACTTGCAAGTTAACTCCTGGGCGGTCGCACCGTCTGAAGGACCCATGCTCCGGGAGCGTGCCGTGGAAGGTAATTTGGAAGACCTTGATGGTGAAGGGGGGCAAGAAACAAACCTGCTTGCTGTTCACTCACAAAGAGGGGCTTCGGAGAGACAGAGAAACACCTGAAATAGCACCCGATCCAGCAAAGATGGTGCATGCCATACCCCCGGCAGGGACACCAATGGGCCTGGGCAAGGAGGCCTCTGCATCAGAACTGAGCATGATCCTGGCTGAAATGCGGTCCGGGTTCGCCGCTTTTAACTCCAAATTAGAGGGGCTAACGTACAAGGTGGACAGGATGCAGGAAAGGATCGATAAGGAGAGCAGCAGAACCTCGGAGGTGGAGTCAAGGGTAGGAGTGCTGGAAGACACAAGCAATGAGACAGTCCAGGCGGTACAAGAACTGCAGAGGGAAGTAAAGGCCATCAGGGATAAAAATGAAGATCTTGAAGCGAGATCGCGCAGGAACAATATAAGGGTGGTTGGGATTCCAGAGTCCATCCCCCAGCAGAACATGGAAGTGTTCATGGAGACTTTAATCAAAGAAGTACTGCAAGGGCCGGCTTTGTCGTCCCAATTCTTAGTAGAAAGGGCACACAGGATATCGCAGGTAGCTCCAAGGCCTGGTCAAAATCTGCTGCCTGTCATAGCTAAAGTGCTTAACTACTGAGACCGCCATCCCATACTGAGGAGGGCTAGGGAGCTCGGAGACCTCATGTTTGAGAACAGTAAGGTGTCCTTCTACCCTGATTTTACACTAGCGGTCCAGAAGGCCTGTATGTCGTTTGTAGCAGTGAAAAGGATGTTGCGGGAAAAGGGCTTGTAATATCCCTCCAAGCTCAGAGTGCAGTACAACGGGAGAGCTCACTTCTTCACGGACGTGACGGCAGCCCATGAATTCATTGAGGGCCTGCCGAAATGATACAATAAGTGACTTTGGACTTTGAGAAGGAATAGATTGACCAGCTTCGCTTGGGAAGCGGCGAAACCCAGCGCTGCCACGTCAATGGAAAGAAGTCAATGAGAGGCGGGTTCAATTGAAGTTCGGAATATTCCTGCCAACAAGCTGCTTTTTTTCACACACTCCCTGTTGGAATGGCTGCATACGCATATCCCATTTTGAGGGGGAGATGTGGGTGAGCAAGAACGAGTTAGATGGTGAGGTCAAGTTTGATGGGGGAGAAGGGAACAGGGAGGCGGACTTGTGAGCAGTGGTCGACAGGTCGATCGGGAAATTTCCCGGTAGGCCTCTGCACCCTGAACCCCTATTATATTTCAAAATGTTCTCATAGGAAAAAGAGTGAGCTTGCTGATAATGTGTAATATGGGGCCACTTTGAAAGTTATTTCCATGGCCTCATTTGGAGAGTCAGATTTAGCGGGGCATTATAGGTTGTCTTGGACTGTGAGAGTGTCCCTCACATAAGAAGATGGTCAGGAAGGGGAGTGTGGGGAACAAGTCCGCAGAGCACGCTGCCCGATCCACGTCCACTACGTGCTACAAATAGACATCCGACTCCACTTCTTTTAAAACCTGCGGCATGCAAGGCATTCGGCATGAACCCCAAGCAGCAAAGCCTGTGCAGGTCAAGGGCACGGTGTTGAGCACTGCAGGTCCGCAGAGCACCCTGCTCAATCCACGTCCACTACGTGCTACGCATCAACGTCCAACCCGGTTTCTTTTAAAACCTGCATGTCGAACCCCCTGCGGCAAAACCTGTGCAGGCCAAGGGCATGGTGTTGAGCACCGAAGAGCATGCTGCTCGATCCACGTCCACTACGTGTTACACATCATGTCCCACACCGCTTCTCTTAAATCCTGCGTGCTGAACCCTTTGCGGGAAAACCCACGCAGGCCAAGGGCCCGGTGTTGAGCAATGCAGGTGTTAGGCATCGCACACAGGCACCGCTGTAATCGACCCCAACGTACCTCGCATCGCATTTTCGGCCGGACCACATCTCTGGGGTCCTGCAACAACTTCAGGCTGCACGCGCACCAAGCGAGTGCACCGTTCAGTGCTGTTCCGCTGTTGGGAGACCTTCCCGAAACCTCAGCTGAAGTTTTGCTGTGTTTACTTTTCCCCTGTAGGAGGTACTTTGCTGATATCCAGACTATCCAGAGACTATATATTGGACACACCTAAGATATATACTTACTAAATCTGGTTATTCTGCTTTTCTTTAGCAGACTTTGTTGCCGAAAATTGGCCACTCCCCCAAACATCAGGTCACAGTATTTAAACAGTAGGGCATGCGCACCTGCACACCAAGCGAGTGCACTGTTGATTGCTGTTCCGCTATCCGTGGTGTGAGGTGGGGGACTGGGGGCTTCTTTGTATATCATTTTGTGGCATTTCTGTAAACATGCCGGCTGCCAGAAAACACCATCAATTGCGGAGTAATGCTAAACTGGCCTGTAAATGCTCGACAGGTGTACTGATTGGTAACAAACCACGCTTTGTTAGAGCCAAAACTACAGCCTGTATGCCTTCTGAGGATATGCTGCGGGGGTGATTGAAACAGTCTGTGATAAAAGATGAGAGCCCGCTATGGCCCAAGAGAAAATTACTACTTACCTGAAACCTGTTAATAGACCATGTAGTACTGCCATGTGCACAGTCAGAGATTCATCCTGGTATTGATGGCTGTAATGATATAGATTTATCTGAGGCTGACCAGATAGATGACAACTCACTTCTTAATATGGTGATACATTTAAAAAATCCTAAGGATGCTGCGAACGTGAATACTATCATGGTAAACCAGCTGCTGATGCTAGAATCCCCTGAGGCAGGGGTGCACAACCTATGTTGCCAGAGGGCCGAATGTACCTTACATGCTGCCTATAGTGGGCCGAAAAGTCAAGACAGGCAAGGGACAGTAGTTGGGCGTGGGGACGGGGCATGACAGAATGCTTTTTTGACCCCCAAATTTAAACACCTGGAAAAAGAATGTGTTTTGAGGCGTACTTATCTTTATTTCTATATCCCATGTCCCTTGAGACCCCACCAAACTGCATACCCCCTGCTAAACAGCATGGCCCTGTTCCACCTCTATTACCTCACCAATGGCATTGCCCAGCCCCCCCCCGATTCCCCCACCAAACAGCAAAGCACTGGTCCCCCTATTCCCCCCCCCCCACCAAAGAGCATAGCCCTGGTCTCTACATAGTCCCCCATCAAAAACATGGCCCTAGTCCCCCCACCCCCAACTAGCATCATGGCTCTGGCCCCCCCTCAAGCCCCTCCAACAGCATAGCCCTGGTCCCTCCCCATCTCCCCCACCAATGATATGGCCCTGGTCCTTCCTATTGCCCCGGCCCCCAAGCAAACGCTATGCTCCGTCACCCCCAAAGCAAACGCCACGCCTCATGACCCCAACACCCATAAGCAAATGCTATGCTCCCTCACCCCCAAAGCAAACGCCACGCCCCATGACCCCAACACCCACAAGCAAATGCTATGCTCCCTCACCCCCAAAGCAAACGCCACGCCCCGTGACCCCAACACCCACAAGCAAACGCTATGCTCCCTCACCCCAAAGCAAACGCCACGCCCCATGACCCCAACACCCACAAGCAAATGCTATGCCCCCATGACGCCCACCCCTCAATCAGACCACCTCAAGCAAAGATGTGAGAGGATAAAGAAACAAATTGGACAAACGAGACCGCCACAAGCGGGGGTGTTAGGGTACAGATGCAACACTGCACAAGCAGGAGCGAGAGCAAAGAAAAAGCAGACTAGATAAAACAGGGGTTCAGCAGCTGATAACCCTTGTATGGGTTTCCAACTTCTGCATCTGACATATGGGCTCTCACTTATTTGAGACTAATCATGCCATGGCTCGCTGTGCTCAGTAAGACAGCTCAGTGTGCCGCGCGCTTACGGTTCAAGTTCAGCCCCACCCTCTCGTCATTCTGCGGTCGTAAAAACAAATAGCAAAAGTGTGGGCAATAAAAGGCTCTTTTATTTACTTTGCAGTGTGATCCATGTAGGGAGGCAGTATTGTTTCACATTGTTCATAACATGCTCCATAAAAACCCACTTACCAATGTCATGGCTTGGTATGCATTTTTTCTGGGTATAATATACACAGTATTTGCACGAACGTACGATTTTCGGAAAAGAAAATAGTCATTTCTGATACCAGCGGAGCTGACATGCAGCTTCCTTTTGCTAGAAGCCTGGTTTAAAAAGTTCCTTTCTATATTTCAATGAAGCCTAGCGAGCTGCAGCTCTAATATTTCAACTCCTCTACCTGCAAGGCTACATCGGTTAAACACGAGCACTGCAAAGGCGACCGAGAGCCACAGGTTTGCAAGAAAAGAAGTGCAATCCCCTTTTTAGACAAAAAAATAAAGGATGCTTTTTTATGGAAGGCCACCCTGCAAACCCACAATACGGAATTCGAGCTGCAGCATTGTTTTTCATCTGGCGATTGCAGTTTGTCAATTGGCAATAGCAAGTAGTCGGTGTGTGTCTGCCTCTTTCGTGGAGGATCGGCTCTATTCCTTTGTTCGGTGTGTTGAACCTTAACATTAAAGATTGTATCATCAGATCGACACTTTGCAACAATCCACTGAAAATTCATACTATGTGGCTGTTCGCAGAGGGGCACTGGGTCTGAGATGGGACACTGAGTATTTACTTGCCAGGACAGTGCATGGCATGTCCAGCAAGGCGCGTTGCTGTCCTGTCTTGTGCGGGTGGCTGGGTGCCACCCGCAAAGTCAGACACAGTACTGAGGCCACTCACCGGTGCTGTGATATGCAAGAGCGCAAGTGACTCACAGCACGAGGTCAGGAGTCTCCGAGAATACGAAGACATCTCAAGGTCTGAGACACCAGCATGTTCGCACGTGTGCCTTCTGTACACAGGTGCAGTTTTCTTCAGCCGCTAAGGAGGATTGATAATACCTCCCCATGAGAATGTGTCGCATGGGTTTCTAGGTATGGTGAAAGGGGGTGATCTGTCTCCTGCATACCCCTTGACCTGTTGACTCTCCCAGGAGAGGGAAGGGAGATGTGTTTATCCTGCAGTTGGTATGGCAAGACTGAAATGCTTTCCAGCAACAAGCCTCATTAGCCACGCCAGCCACAGTACTGGCCCTCTATTGGTGCAGCACATGCACTACATGGCTTGTAAGAGCTATTTACCGAATGCACTGAACCAATAGCGGATCAGTATTTTTCCCGGCAAGGCAAACAAAGACTTTCCTTATGGAGTGCGGCCGTTGCTGCTTGTGGGTCGCCCTCCATTAGGAGGGTCTTTTATACTGTCGGCCGCACTTGGCCCACAGCCCGCATGTTGTGCACCCGTGCCATAAGCTAATAAACTTAGAGAAATCACCCGATCTTGAAAGAATTGTAGCAACGGCACATTGACCTTCATCCTATTTGGAGTACTACTCTTCCTCCTCCTCGTCTGTGACATCGGACGAGGAGTTGGGGGGTGATTAGAGCATGAGGATCCTGAAGGCCCTTTTTACTATGTGCAATTCCATATTCAAAGAACAATTTCTGAAAGTGGGCATGGCTAAGCTGCTAGAGGTGGTGTTAAACAATACTGACTATAGATCTATCGGAACACAGGCTGATCCAATAGGATTTCTGTCAGGTGATAAGTGAAATATATCACAATCAGTGTACTAAATGTGGATGATTCCATCTTAACCGGAAGGGACGCTGAAGGGGCCTGAGCAATCCCCTCAGCCAAAGAGGGCTTTAAGCAAATAGAGAGATAAGGCAATTGTGATTGGAAAAAAAGAAACAGGCCTAGGAAAAAACTTAAGGTAGTGCCTCAAAAAAGGACTAAACATTAAAATAACAGGGTGAGGCAGACACTGGCAACCGCGTCTGTGGAGAAGGTTGAATGTGTGGAATCCCCTCATGTTTCCACTTAATGGAAGAGTGCGATGGAGTGAGTGAAGATAAATAAAAGCAGCCAAATAAATAGCGAAAAAAGGGGTAGAGTATTTAAATCGACTGCAACTAACAAAATGACTATAAAAGTCAAGCTTAAACCCTGGTTGGGCAAGGGAAAGAAGAAAACAAAATAATAGTGGTATAGATCCTGCACCCAACAGGGTTACTTTCGACCACTGTGTTGAGCCTGACACTCTACTGGATGAAGAAGATTGGGATAATCAACAGTGGGGTTCTACACCCACCCATGACTCGGTACAAGATAACTTGACGAGGGATACTATTAAAGTTGGTACAGCAAGCTTGCAGGAGAAATGTCTGCCAAAACTGCAATCAAGTAGGATTCGATCAATGATCCATAGGCTTTAGCACAGAGTCAGTTTCTGAATAGATCCAATGTTCTGGAACTCTTCCATGAAATGTCTGACCTAAAAGCTATTGGGTCTCATGATCTAACCAGGGTAGAGGTGCCCAAATCGGTATATGATTCGAATTGGGCTATTGTCCATTTAGTTTCCCCAATTGCTAATGAATGTATTCTATCATATGCCCCACGGTTTATGGAACTGGGTTATGAGATATGTAGAATTTAAGAACATCTGTCCACAAATAAAAGGAAACCAGTAAAGAGATGCTTAAAACGAATCCCGATATTGATTTGGAAAAATTAGTTACTCAATTTAAGAGCCTAAGGGGGTGTGCCCCTGGTGTTTGTGGACATGATATTGAGAGAAACTATGGGAATTTGTGTGAGGTTATTGACGGATGTAATGATGGGGAGGGGTGCAGCCTAAGAATCATTTCATGGAACACTAGAGGGTTTCACTCTTTTGTATCGAATAGCATTGGGATGGCCTTCCTATTGGAGGTGGATATCTTTGCCTTGCAAGAAACATGGATTATGAGAGAATATAAATTAGATGGCTATCAAATTATCCATCTAAAGGCCAGATGCCATAAGGCTGGGAGGCCTTCAGGGGGACAAATCCTGAGAGGACAATCAGACTTGTCTGACACTTTATGTTCTTACCCCACCTTCTATCAATATATTGGCGGGAATATTAGAATGTAAAATTGATGGGTACAAAAAATCCTGATCATTAATGTATGTAATCCACAGAATAATGTCATGTGGCAGCATATTAGCTCAGATCTTAATAAGCTATTGGAGGAATGGTCTAAGGATAATATGGATCCACTATACTTGATTGCTGGTGACCTAAACTATGCAAGATTCCACTGAAAAGATGTGAACAAGAATTTTGAACTCGTATCAAATAATAACGATGCTACATTTGTTCTAGCGGATGAGGACCTAATAAGTAACGATGATCTTTGGGACATGTTTATCAACTCTAATGGTGTATTGCAGCTGTACCCTGGAAGATGTTAGTTTGATGGTCATCCATATACATGGCTTGCTAGGAACTGTAGGTCATGGATTGACTATATTCTGGTTCCCTTTGCTATGTGTCATATTGGAAAACTGCAGCTCATTCCCACCGCTGCAAGTGACCATGTGGTAAAGAAGTTTACAATTACTTCAGGTGTAGATATGAAAAAGATGGTTGGAGATGTGGGGGCAAACTTGACTGGTAACAGGACACAGTGGTCGATAAACATTGAGCGGTACATCTCTTATTTTGACTACTTTTGCCCCTTTTGCAGGTAACCACTGCTTCCAGCGGCAGGACTGCGGGTGCTGCTCAGCTGCAGGTAAGCACTGCTTCGAGAGGAAGGACTGCGGGTGCTGCTCAGACGCAGGTAAACACTGCTTCCAGATGCAGGACTGCGAGTGCTGCTCAGGCGCAGGTAAGCACTGCTTTTCCAGATGCAGGACTGCGGGTGCTGCTCAGCTGCAGGTAAGCACTGCTTCGAGAGGAAGGACTGCGGGTGCTGCTCAGCTGCAGGTAAGCACTGCTTCGAGAGGAAGGACTGCGGGTGCTGCTCAGATGCAGGTAAACACTGCTTCCAAAGGAAGGACTGCGGGTGCTGCTCAGACGTAGGTAAGCACTGCTTCCAGATGCAGGACTGCGAGTGCTGCTCAGGCGCAGGTAAGCACTGCTTTTCCAGATTCAGGACTGCGGGTGCTGCTCAGACGCAGGTAAGCACTGCTTCCAGAGGCAGGACTGCGGGTGCTGCTCAGCCGCAGGTAAGCACTGCTTCCAGAGGCAGGACTGCGGGTGCTGCTCAGACGCAGGTAAGCACTGCTTCCAGAGGCAGGACTGCGGGTGCTGCTCAGCTGAAGGCAAGAACTGCTTGCAGATGCAGATCTATGCGTGCTGCTCAGACATAGGCAAGCACTGTTTCCAGATGCAGGTGTGTTGGTGCTGCTTAGACATAGGTAAGCAATGCTTCCAGATGCAGGACTGAATGCTGCTCAGACACAGGTAAGCACTGCTTACAGAGGCAGGACTGTGGGTGCTGCTATTATCACAGTCGCAGGACTGTGGGTGCTGCTATTAGGGTCACATTCTTCAGCTCCACACCTGGAAGCCAAGAGTAGCAGAGAACTCGGCTGAAACCAGCATCCATTCACTACAGCCACAGGGTGATACACCCTCTGCTTGGTCTCCGGGTCCCCTCCTTCATAGGTAGCAGCAGTGGGTAGCTTCTGTCCCTAAATAAAAGTGCAGAGCTCCAGTAATGGGGACCATCACAGAATAGGTAATACGACATTGCATGGTGTCATTAGGCAGGACAACTAGCTCTACCAAGAACCCCTCTGGAAATCAGGGACGGAGGAGGCATGGACCCAGATGCAAAGTCAAGATTGTCTAATAAGTGGGGCCTGAACCTAGCGAGTTGGGCTCAATGGCGCCGAGTGGACATTTACAGATTTTGGGTGGGTGTTGCCTGCTCAGGTCCCACTCTGTCTACGCCTCTGCATGGATCTAACATTGCATCTGTTACACTGGGAACTGAAAAGGATCCCTGCAGTAGCCCCACTTGGAGCGGGTTGGCAACAGATTTCCAGATCTGGCAAAAGGACAGGCTGGGAGCAAACGACAATATGAAGCACCCTCCCTGCTGCTAGGAGCAGGATAACATTACAGAACTCCTGCATTGCCACCCAACAACCCTTAACAGGCTTAGGCAGCACAGAGACAATTAAACCGAGCTGGTAAAAACAGTCAGTGGTGTACTTCTGGGATCTGGGGCTAAGGCAGCAAGGAGTGTTCCAGCTTCACGCAACTGCTCCTTAAGGAACAACGGGATTGAGATTCAAGACGCATCCACCTTAGTGGAAACCTCCAAGTCACAGGTGTGAGGGAGGCAGACGGGCCTTGAAACCAGAGGAACATTTAGGGAGTCCGGTGAAGGGAAATCTAAAATCATCAAGTACAGGCTCTTGGACAACCTCGAATTTGCAATAGAATGAGGAATATGGCCAAGTGACACCAAGTAACTGGACAATGTACCAGGGCAGTCAGTCAAAAGGAAAAGTCAGGTGATGACCAGGGGGCGTGGACCAAGATGGCGATGTAGAGACAGAGCTCTGCCACACAGTCTTCAGGGAGGGATATTGGCTCCCCTCTGCCCCAAGAGAAGCACTCCCTAGCGTTTTCTGGGCAGCGGAGATCAGCAGCACACACCTGGAGCTGAGCGGCAGTGTGGAACGTGTCCCCCGGCAGCTATGGAAGCAGGACAGACCCAGTGGAGCAGGCAGTGTTTACAGGAGCCCCGGGTTCGTGGAAGCACCCGGGGGACGAACCCGGTGCAAGCGGCTGTGGCACTCGCACAGTGTGCCAGTCTGGTCCTGGTGTAGCGGGCCGCTGTGGAGCTGCATGGGACACAGGAAAAACTGGCGCTATGGGCCACGCAGAGCTCTTGAGGAGAGGAGTGGCTCTGGGCCCTGGAGGCGAGATCTGGCTGGGGTCCAGGCACCAGCCACTGTGGTGGTAGTGCGGAGGCATAGTCTGCCTTGGAGGGATCAGTCAGGGAGAGACACCAGGTGAAGGCCAGTTGCGGGAGGTGGTGCGGACCCACTAGAAGGGCCAACTAAGAAGTGGAGATCGGGTAACGAACACCCCCTTGCCCCCGACCACGGATCCAGTGGCACCGAATCATAAGACCGACAGGCCAGCCCAGGGCAGACCTGGGTAGCAGTGAGTCAGAGCACCGGAGGTGGGGGGTCAGACCCCGGAGCACAGGGGAGTATAGTGCATAGGGCTGCCCATCCCCTCGATGGAGTGTTCCGTGCAGCTCAGCCCACGCTTTGGTCTCATAGATTAGTGTTCCCCTAAGTACACAGGGACAAGGAAGCATGAGGGGCTCCCCCTAACAAGAAGGCTCGGCGGGGCTAACAAGAGAGGCCATCGCCAGCGAGGGTCAGGCTACCCGTGCCAGGATATACTGCGGGGAAAGAGGGGGCTACACAGGGCCCAGGCCAGCAAGGCATATCAGGGACCGGTACTGGAATTGGCCTGAGACAGCCCTGTTGCACTTTGGCACACCGGAGAGACCCCACGGCCTGGCCCCACAGCAGAGAGGTCTGGGTCAGAGATAGTGTCCCTACAACATTTCAGGAGACAATCAGGGAGGGATCCAGGTGACACCCTGAGTGCGCAGGACATCATAGCTGAAGGCGGGGCGCACCGGCCCTGACCAGAGACTATTTAAAAAACATTTTGCAGGAAATTAAGGCCATTTGAACAGACATTCAAGCATCGATATGTGATCAAGGGACGGGTGGACAAATTTGAGGACAAAATGAATGTAAAATAATCATCTGCAGGCCGACCTCCTAGACATGAAGTACGAAGCGTGGCTAACAGACCTCGAGTCCCGTGCAGAGGACACTGTTGAAACTGGACGACCTCGAAAACAGGGAGCATCGCAACAACGTACGCAGAGGTGGAGGAGGTAGGGGCCAGACGTTCATAGTGGTCTGCTTTCTGCGATACAGGGAAAAGATAGAAGTGCTTGAAAAAGCCAAGCGCCTGGGAAGTGTT
This sequence comes from Ambystoma mexicanum, assembly GCF_040938575.1. Taxonomy (NCBI): domain Eukaryota; kingdom Metazoa; phylum Chordata; class Amphibia; order Caudata; family Ambystomatidae; genus Ambystoma; species Ambystoma mexicanum. The sequence continues at coordinate 362,743,722 of NC_090936.1, forward strand.
CAATTCAAGGGAGACACAGTCAAGGTATTCCAGGATTTATCAGGTCTTACCCTGTCCCGGTATAGAGATTGCCACCCTTTAACCCAATGGCTCACAGAGAAGGGCATTAGATATCGCTGGTCCTTCCCCATTGCACTAACGTTTGACAGAGGAGAGGTGGACTACGGACTACTGAAATCACCAGTGGCCAGGCGGCGCAACGTGTTGTACAATTCTTGAAGGAGGAGATTTCGAATGAAGACCCCAGAGAACATTTGGTGGGGCATCGATGGAACCTTGTCAGGAGGGTAAACGTAGTCTAAAGAGAAGAGTGCTGGGGGTAGAAACTACAAGAAGCTTAACACCTCCCTCTGCCCTCCCCCCCCACGGCGAAATAAGGTTGGTGACTGATGCAAATACAGGCCCTAGGTGGCCTGCAATGTTTATGTTTAGACGGTGGGCGAAGCATTAGTCGCCTTAGGTGGCCCATCAGAAGGTGGGCATCTCGCAGGGAAGGAGGGGGTCCCAGGTTGAGAGGCATCGGGTGGGGGCAGAGACGGATCAGGTGGGGGCAGGGAGGGATCAGGTGGGGGTTCGGTGGGAGCTGAGAGGGGTAAGGGAACAGTGGGTGAACGTTTCAGACAGAGGGTTAGGGTATCTGTGCTCGCATGGGAGTACTTACAAGCCCCATGGGAGCTGTAAGGGGGTGGCCAGGGAGGGGGTGGATTGGGGTGGGGCAGTCAGCGAACAAGTGAATTTCTGTGCGTTATTCGGAATAGAGTGGTCATGACATTTGTTCAATGCCCTGAATGGTGCACATTGACACAGGGGGGCCGGGCCGATGCACTTAATATGGGGAACTTAAATGTGAAGGGCTTGAATTCACCCACTAAGCGATCCCTACTTGGAAGGGAATTTCCTAACAGTGGTCTGGATATATTGATGGTACAGGAAACAAGGTTGGTTCTAGGCGAGGAAAGGTGCATCCCAGGGGTTCAAATTGGTCACGTCTTTTGGGTGTCAGGCCCACCAAGAAGGGTGGATTGGGCAGCCTCCTTAATCAAAGAATCTGCCTAGGTGAACCATGGGTCTGGAGGAGGGTTAATCGGAGGACCGTAGTGGTCTCCGGGATCCTGGAGAGAGTTCAGGTGACCCTTGCCACAGTACATGACAGTCCCAGTTCCTACAGGAAGTCATGGGAGAGATACTTACCCGAATGGTGGGGCTACTCTTGCTGGGGGTTAGGGGGAGAGGAGGATTTTAATATGTGGGCGGACCGGTCCATGGATCACAGTGGTGGTCATGGCCAACCGGGGGGTGAAGATATGCAAACAGAGGAGGGCCTCCTTGGGTATGTAACCGATCAGGGTTTGACTGATGTGTGAAGGGAGTGCCACCCGGCTGTCATAATAATAATACCCATCATGGGTTTTACTTTCTTCTCCCCAGTCCACGAGTCCAGAACAAGGATCGATTACTGGTTCGGGCATCAGCAGCATGTTCAGAGGGTTACCACCAGTGAATTTATACCTACCAGTTGGTCAGACCACGACATGGTTGACGGGTATATTACTGACAGGCCTCAGACCTCGGGAATCCTTGTCGCACTGCAATGACATGTTACTAAAGGATGTGGCTTTTGCTAAAGGAATGAGGGAGGCGATAGATGACTACTTTAGCTACAAAGACACTGGGGAGGTTGACCTGGGAAAGGTCTGGGAGGCAGCCAAGGCCACCTGGAGAGGCCACCTGATAAGAGAGGGCACTGCCAAGTGCCCACCAGATGGAGAAGTTGAGGCGTGAGATCCGCGGGTCGGAAGCTGTAGAATTGGAGGGGGGAGAAGGACAAGGACAAACTACGGATTGCAAAGGAAAAATGATGGGAGTTGAAGGAACTGGAGTTGGTGAAGGTGGTCTCTGGAGATATCATGAGAAGGGAGACAAGGCTGATTAGTGGATTGAAGCTGGGGAAGGCCCCTGGGGACAACTGGTATACAGCAGGGTTTTATAAGGCATTCTCGGGCTGCCTGGCCCAACACATGGCTAAACTGTTGAACAAGATCTTCGCCTCAGGGAAGGCTCCCCCCTTGTTTGGTAGAGCGCTAATAAATGTCATACCCAAGGTGGGGAGGGACCCCAAGAGCTGCAAGTCATATCGCCCCATTTCCCTTTTAAATGTTGATGCCAAGATCTTTACCAGGGTTCTGGCCACAAGAATGTAGGCGCTTGTTAGGAAAGATTTCATAACTGTATGTAATTTTCCCTCCATGTGGCAGCCCCCAATCTTTTTGCTGTTGTTTTAAAACCTGATATAGACTTTGCCAGAGAAGCGCAGCCTTCCGCCGCACTACTCTGGGCTTTCGCTCAATTCTTATGGGGAAACTGACATCCCCTTAAGTCAGTCAGTACGGGGAGACATCGTTTCCCTTAGTCCTATTCTCATGTTGCAGATTTTGTGCAACATAACACAAGAGGGCACTGTAACCTAAGTTACCGCACTCTTGGGTCTCTAGTCATTCCAAAGGCTCTAGAAACCTCCCGCTGGACTTATTATGAATGGTGCAAGTGTGTCACAGACAGGACTGGTGTAAGCTATCATTTCTTTTGTGTTTTTAACCCTTTTTTGCCATGTTATCCGCACTTACCGCGTTTGGCACGAGTAAGTGGCCTGGCTCCAAAATGGCCATGCCACAAGGTTCTTTGTCCTGTCCGCTGACCGTCTTGCCCCTTCACCTTCCCCCAGGTTGAGCCGACCCGGGGCCGTCCTTATTTGGTCATGCACTTTCCCGCGAAACCCCAAAGCTTTTGCGGGCTTCTGTATGCCTTGTGTGTGCCTCCAGGATGTGGGCTGGGATGTCTGTTCCCAATACACATCCTGGGTGCCAGAGAGTCTGGAGTGTCCTGAATGCCTGGGACCACCGTGGTCTGTGATAGGTCCACGTATGGTGTGAGTGTTTGTGAGCAGATCTCCCATTGGGTCCTCTCTGTTTTGGCGCGAAGGGAACTTTGGATAAGAGGAGGCTGAAAACACCACTACCATGTCGATCTCCTGAGTTCACACCGAACAAGGGATAAGGAGCCAAGTATCCTGCAACAAGAAGCTGAGTCGAGGAACTGCTGGTGACCCGCTGAAGGTTTGGCACCCTGAGCTGCTGTCGTCCTGCGAGGCCCCTCTGCATCTGATCGTCCTAGAAGGTCTGCGAAGGCGCTTCGACCCATTGGAATAGTGGGATCAACTATTCCCGGCACCTTCATAAAACCCTGCAAGTAAGCCTCTTCGGAAGTGTCCCTGGGCCAACCAGTGGGCTGACCAGCTTGCGCAGGAAGCTTTGCTGTGTCACCGCCACCGTTTCGGGGAAGCCCTCGAAACTTGGCCTACTGCTTGCTCTGCGTCCACGGCACCCTCACACTGAATTTCGTACACTTGGCATTCCCAGGTCTGAAGTGAGACGAGTGTGCCCGGACCAGAGTAAACGCGGTTGCCGTGTTCCCCTGCTGCGGTAACAACCTGTGCACGTCCGCTGCATTTGGGACACCCTCGACCCTGCATCCTGCTACGCAGAATCTACACCGTGTCGAGAAGTGCTGATCATCGCAGCTGAACCTGCCAGCAACGTGAACTGAACTGGAGAAGTCTGGGACTGCCTGCGTCGGGGACCGGTGAGTAGTCCATACCCCAACCAGTGGCCCCTCGCGCAGGAGCCAGTTTCTTTTCTACCACTGTTGCGAAATAGCGACTCTATCCCGCACTCTCAGCCAGCCTCTGCCCACAAGTGGAGGCCTTGCTTGAGTAGTGGGGACTTGTTCTGCATTGCTTCATTCACCTTCCTGAACTGCCTGATATCCTTGAAGAGGCCCTCTTTTGTCCATTGGCACCAGCGTGTGCAGGTACTTTTGAGCATAAGGCTCCTCTCTTCGTAGGGCTCGGACCTCCTCCTAGTTAGGTGTATTTCGGATGTCAAACTGGGTCTAATGATTACGTGCACTGCCTGTTTTCCTCCCCATCTAGGTGGTCTACATATTACGTGCTCCTAACTCCTTAGACCCCTCGGTCTTGTATATATATTGTATTGAATGTGATGTGTTGGTTTACTTTAGTATTATTGTGATTCTTTGCTATGGTCGACGTTACAAAGGCCTTGTAATAAATGTGTCTATATTTTTAATATAACACCTGTCTGTAGCAATTTCTAAGTGTCCTTGCTTTGTGTGCTCATTGCGATCTTTCAGTCACCCTCACGCCTTTTGAGACTTAGTCTTGAACGCCACCATCGCTAACCTGATTGGTCTGGCTTGTCCAGAGGTTACCCTGTTCCAAGAAACTAGGCTGGCCTTCTGAACCTCTGCCCCTCCAGGTCCGAGTTCAGAAATCCATCTTAACAGCGCTCATGCCAAAATCCGTCTATTACGACCAGGTGGAGTTTATCCAAGGCAGACGGGGGTGACAGATTGTGCAAAATGCTGCATTTGATGGAGGCCGAAGTGAATAGGCAGGGCAACCTGGTGCTTATCGCCCTAGATGCTTAGAAAGCATTCGATCAGGTGGACTGCAGCTTCCTCTATGGGGTCCTGCAGAAATATGGGTTTGGAGACCAGACCCTGAGGGGGATACAGGCATTGTACACATCCCCGGTGGCTCGAGTGACGGTCAATGGGAGATTGTCAAAACCCATCAACTCTTGCCACTCCTGTTTGCGCTCACGATGGAGGTGCTTGCAGAACGGCTCAGGAGGGCTCCCCAGGTGGAAGGGATTAGGGTTGGGGAGAGGGACTTCAAAGTGGGGATATATGTGGATGATGTCTTGCTGCACCTGGTGAATCCATCGAGTTCAACCCCGGCAACCCTAGAAATAATTGAGGAATACAGGCTCTTCTCAGGCATCAGAGTGAACAGGGAAAAGAGTTCTGTTCCCCTTCGCAGGAGATGACCAAAGGGATGTTGAGGCACTCCGGCCCCTGGGATTGGAAATCCAATTGGAAAGTATACAATACCTGGGAGTCACCATTGTCAGGCCAGGGGAAGACCTGGGTGAGGCCAACTATCCCCCCTCTTTAATACATTGCTCAATGAAATGGCAAGATAGGGTAAATGGCAAATCTCATGGATGGGGGGGCTCAACGCCCTAAAGATGAACCTTCTGTTCAGGGTGCTGTACCCATTTCAGATCTTAACCATCAGATCCCCGGAGGCCCTCCTGAGGGAGGCCAAGGCCCGAATGATGCGGCTCTTGTGGAAGAACCAGAAACCCAGGGTGGGTTATGATACATTGATATTGCCAAAAGACCTAGGAGGTGTGGGGCTTGCAGACCTGATGTTATATTATACAGCCGCACAGCTCAGAGCAATGGTCCCACACCTGAGGGAGGACCGAGAGAGACCATGGGTTTATTTGGAAAAGGGAGCAGAACCAGAGCTGTGTATTGCTGCAGAGCAGGCCCAAATGCACTCTTCGGGGAAGAAAATCCCTCTATTAAGGTAAGTAACTCTAATAGTTTTAGCGCCGTATAGGCGAATTTCTGGGTACTGGAGAACCTGGTTGCATTCAAACATTTAGTATTAAAAGGTAAATAGCAATACCTTAGTTAACAGACATGACATTTAGAAACTTCAGTAGAAAATGTACATATAAATCAGAGCCTGAATTATAGAGCTAACTCTTTAATTTTTAATTTGTCAAATCCAACGAGTTATTAGAAGTAAAAGGATCACATTTACACAGTGTCCTCTATTAAAGCCATAGGGAGCACATTAGTTCATGTAGCATACAATGTACAGAACTTTAATCAAACATAGGAAATGCCTTACAACGACTGGCATTGTGTAAATCAGTCACAAGAATTAATACACAAAAGTGTCACTTCACACATTCAGAATCAATCATTTAAAACAGCATAAACTTCCAGTGCAAAAGTCTCCTTTTTTTTGGATGTTAGAAAAAGGGAGATGACTGACGCGTTTCGGTTAAAAGAACTATCTTCAGGGTATAAACTTTCACTGTTCCTATTTCACATTAATATTCATAACATGGACCCTGTAGGGTAATAGAGAAAAGGCACTAATCAGTCTAATGTCTTATTTCCTTGAGTCTGTTAAAGTGATTGGGAGGATAGAAAACACTAACCTTGCTGATACAGAAGCGAGGCGTCCAGTTAAAAGCCAGCCAACTGGTGGAAAAGCCAGAGGATAGAGCCGAGATGGGATGCGGCCAATAGAGTATCTAAAATAAAGATCATAAAGGACCAATATATCAGAAACAGAAACCAGCCTAGCGGGGACAGGTTACTGGTCAATACGGAATAGTGGAAAAAGAGATACTGCATGTAAAGGGACAGATAGCCATGTGCACGGCAGAGCTGCGCCATGGACAGAGCTGCAAGTAAAGAGGATCCAGCGTGTACAGGGAGCTGCAACAGAACCTCACGGACCAACGCACGTCCATCTTTAAAATGGGCCGAATGACGAACCCGGAGTAATCTGGTGGAAAAGTAGCTGCATCAGCTAGGGATGCTAGCAGGAATAAAAAGAAACGGGTGTGCTGTGAAAAACGTACCTCAGTGTGCGAGGATCTCCGTGGAGTCTGGCCGCTGCAACGCACGTCCAGACTGGAGTATGGCATTATGAGTCATCCTGGCAACCCAGCGCATGCGTGCGGTTCACCAGGACGACGTCCATCTTGAAGTGGGCAAAGGCGGAGCTGAGTAGCCACGGCAACGCTGCAAACACTACGAGGGATGAACACTCAAAGGAGATAATCTCCCGAGTCAGACGAACTATGGGAGCACAGCAGGGGAGCATAAACGCAGCCTACATGGGACCGCAGAGTGCTCACAAGGTGCAATCAAAGGTATGGCATGTATGCGGGCGCGCATGGGGGCACAACCACAGCTCAAAGGAACTGCGGGGTGCCCCCATGGCGCTAGAGGGTAAATACGGAAAATTATCATATGCGCCCTGTAACGGTGGGGGAATGGCTCTGGGTCCCAAAGGGGCGGCTCCCGAGGAGAATTAGGGAACACCAATTTCTGGGGTCTATTGGGACGTGTTGAGTAAGGGAGCCAGGGCGCAAGGAATCACCACATGGCCCTCTCCGATGAGTCATATTTGGGTCCCCCCTGTGCGGGACGAGATCCCTGAACCTGAGAGGTATCAAATGGTTTGAGGCAGGACTCTCTAGAGTTAGTCAACTGTGGGAGCAAGGGAAATGCATAGGCCTGAAGGAGATGGAAGCCAGTTTGGGCATTGAAAGGCCATCCGTGCTTCTCTACCTCCGGTTAAAAGGAGTTTTCACCGCAGAGAAATGGAGGTAAAGGATCCAAAGAGACCTCACTCCTGTGGAGAAGGTTCTCAATGAACATAGAGATGAAGGGTCTCATCTCGCTACTCTATAGGGCCTTGCTATCAGGGAGCGCAGAGGAGGGACCCCGGCTGAGGTGGGAATGGGATCTGGGCCTGGAATTGAATGTCCACCTTTGGCAGCTTATGTGTAGGAGGGCTTTCAAAACATCAATATCCTGTCAGTACAAACTCTGTGGCTTGTAGCTACTGCACCAGTGACAATATGACCCGGTGCGGCCGTCTAAGATGTTCCCTACAGTGAAGCCCCTGTGCTAGCATGGCTGCAGTGACAGTAAATAAGAACAAGTGAAAGATTCAGTGTTGAAGCATTTACAGAGCGCATGCACCCTCCAGTTGGTTGTACCTTTAAATGTTACCTTGAAATCAATAAAAATTAATTTGCAAAAAAAAAAGGAAAGGTCAAGAGTCCTACCAACTCATCAGATACACTTTACAGTAACCCAGCACTATGGAACTCACCAGAGTGCACTGCCCAGCAGTATGGAACTCACCAGAGTGCACTGCCCAGATGTTCAGCTGCAAGCACCTCCATCAGGTGTCCAACTTCAGGCTCCAGGGGGGTCTGTTAAAACAGTAGAAGACAAGTTCAGCTAAGACCAGGATAATTCATATAGGAACATTACAGAGTGTTGAGATCATACCAATGGTGAACAGTGCTATATCAAATGACCATTACATTACTTCAGGGAAAGTGTGTGTGGAAAGCTTGACCACGTCAAGGAAGAAAGAAACGCCACATCTCTAGGGTTGACTGCTTTATACTGTAAACTATCCTCTCCTTGGTTCAGGGGACTGGGCACCTGCCCGAGCTGGTGGACGATGGGCAAATCTGGTAGATCCCCTGGTGATCCTCATGTAGGCCCCCCCTCCCTTCATGAAAGTCCTGGTCCTTCAAGGAGATATCTACCAACATTAAGTCTCCCCTTCACCCCAGAAATAATAGTGCCCTGTTTAGAAAGCTATGTCCCCTCTAAGAGCAGGTACAGTGACATTTATTCAGACATCCAACAAGAGCACCCACTTAGACATCAGGAGCTTTAAGTTCTCGTCATGACCTGCCCAGCAATGCAGACATTTAAAAGAAATGCCTTTTGCAATAAGGTCAACTCAACACAAAGTTTTGACAAAAGCATTTTTGGGGGGAGGAGGGGAGACATTCAAACCCTGTGTGCACCCTCCTAAAAAGCATGGAATAAAAAGCACCCTTCAATTCAGAAAAACATTGCCTATGAAAAGAAACCGTTGTAGACGGACATTGAAGGGCAAAGCTTCATTAAAACCAGCGACATTCCTCCACAAGAATGTCCCTGTGGTTTGCAGATCACCCAGGGCACCGGAGACTAATCAATGAACCAGGTCTACTCAGAAACGGCACCACCACAGTGAAGAGCAAGAATAGAACGAACATTACGGCATATTGAACGGATCTGGGTTGTCTGCTCGTGAACGTTTTGTTTGCTGGTGGACTGGCTGCAGTGTAACTGCTCGGGCCCCCGTTTCATCCGTTCATTGAAAACGGGAGCCCGAGCAATTTCTGTCCTCCACCGCCAATGTTAAGGATGCAGGGGACACTGTCTCAACACAGAGGCCGAAGATACCAAACAAGGGGAGCGGGGGACATCTGTCAAACCCCACTCTTCATGTTCGGTATTATTGGCTTCAAACTGATCGCAAACATTTGAACTAATGGTAGTGCCCGAATTCGGTCAAATCTACCATTCGTTCGAAAAGATTCGATCAATTTGGGTAAAACCTATTGAACCATGCGCTATGAATGACTCGGCAAAAGTATTTATAGGAAACGTCCTTACTGATAGTCTTCTAAACTGGCAATAAAATGGACCTAGGCTAAAATAAATGATGGGGAAGGTTGCACTCCCTTGCTCTAGCTAACAAGCTTGAAAAACGTTTGCTAGTGCTGTTCCTTCACTTTTAGTTAGTTTTTGATAGCATGAAAAGATTACATCCAGACTTTTGTTCAGAAAACACCAAACTATCAAGTTAAAACAACCACTGTGAGCGGCCTAGACCAATCTGACAATGCAGTTCAGACTATTCGTCCATCATCAGGACAAGTACCTGTACATATACACTGCTCTCACTTCCGTACTCAATTCCCTCCTTACTGCTCGCTACGATAAGCGATCCTCATCCTCCTTGACCTGTCCGCTGCCTTTGATACCGTAGATCACACTTTACTCCTTAGTACTCTGTCCTCCATTGGCTTCAAGGGCTCTGTCCTCACCTGGCTCTCCTCTTACCTCTCCAAACATTCCTATGCTGTCTCCAGGGGATGGCAACACCTCTTCCAACATCCCCTTGGACTACGGTGTCCCCCAAGGTTCTGTACTCTGACCTTTTCTTTTCTCTCTTTACACCTCCCTTCTCGCTCCCATCATCTCTTCCTTCGGCATTTCCCACCACTTCTACGCTGATGACACCCAGCTCTTTATCTCCTTCTCCTCTTTCACTCCAGATCTTCATCACTCCTTATCTTCCTGCCTTACAGCTATTAAAAACTGGATGTCATCCCATTTTCTCTCCCTCAACACTGACAAGACGGAAGTCCTTTCTTTCCTTCTAACACACTTTCCCCTACCCCTCCTCCTTGCATCCACTTTCCCCCTTCCAATCTCCCCATCTCTACCTATTCTTGCAATCTTGGTCTCCACTTCAACTCCTCCCACCCCTTCTCCCACCACATTTCTGTCACCTCTCGTTCCTGTTGGCACCATCTCTACAACAGTCGCAAGATCCGATCCTCCCTCACCTTCCATGCTTCTAAACTCTAAATCTCCTCCCTCATCTTCTCTCGTCTCTTCGACTGCTCTTCTCTCCTCTTTGGATTCCCTGCCTCTCATCTGACCCCCCTCAAATCCATTGACCACTCCTCTATCCATACTCTGTCTACTCGGCCCTCGCAACACTATTTCCTCCTTGCTCTCCCAACTTGGCTGGCTTCCCTTCCCCTCCCAACTTAAATTCCAATTCCTCTGTCTGGTCTCCAAATCACTCCACGACCTTGCTCCCCCCTCTCTTCTCTCCTCTCATTTTACACTCCCTCTCGTTCTCTCTGCTCTGCTGACCTCTTCTTACTCACTGTACCCCCGTCACCATGTGCCGCTTCTCGCTTCCATTCCTATCAGCTCTTGGCCCCCCTACACTGGAACTCCTTACCTCTCTCTATCTGCTCCATCCCCACCTACACCTCCTTCCGCACCTCCTTGAAAGCCCTTCTTCACCGCCCCCTTGACCTTCTACCATCTCTCCTCCCCATCTCCCTGTCCCCTCTTACCTTCCCTTCCCCTTCCTTCTCACATCCACTTGACCTTATATCACATATTTGAATTATTGCTCCTCTTCCCTTTACTACCTCTCCCTTCCTTGTCACCTTTCCCTCACCTCCACTTTCTAAGGAAACTGTTCTACATATTGAATTGCTGGTTTGTCTCATGATTATTAACTTGCTTCTTCCATTATTGTACCTTGTTGTTATATTGTAAAGCACTTTGGATTAAAGTGCTATATAAACTAAATAAACAAACATTTTGGAAATAGTAGACTGGCCCCAAGGACCCAAAACAAACAACGGTACATCAGAGTTACCACAAAATGGAGGATAGTCATCGTTTCAAGAGATGTAAATACTGTTGTAACAAGTCATGTGATATTGTGCAAGTGTACAACCAGCCACCAGCATGTTGCGATATCATGGTTCAAAACATGACACATAGGTTGTATTGCGCGTAATTGTTAAAATATAAAGTTCCATTGGTGCATAATCGCGATCAATCAGCAATAAATCAATATGAATCATTCAGGCAGTTGGATTGTAGCATCAAAGTGTTCGCGAGGAGAGAGAGAGAAGTATAGCTGAAAAATTAGCCCCAGCAGGTTTTCATGCGGAAGAGCTGCGTGTTCACTACCCAAATTCAAAAAGTGCATGCGCTAACTCTCTGCTGCTCAATGATTCAGTACTCCACCACAATAGGGGTCAAATGTGTCGAAAACATACCAAAAACAAAAAGCCAAACCTGGACTGGGTCTTGGAGCAATCAGTGTGCATGTCTACACAGATGGTCAAAGTCGATTAAACATGCTGCAAAAGGTATTTAATAAAGTTGGGGCACACTCCATGCTGTCGAACCAGTAGAGCCCAATAGGATGTACGTTATCATTGCGAATTCCGAAAATCTCGAATTACAAAATAGTGAAGCCCACTTTGCCGCATTTTGCAATTCGAGCTTTTCGGAAATAGCGCAATTGTCTCCCGCTTTCTTTTCCATGTATGCAGGGGGATACCCCCGCAAACCCCATACCTGAAAATACCGAACGAGGGGAGCGCGGGACATCCGCAACCCCGGCTCACCCAGTTCAGTATTTTCGGACCCAATCTTTTTTACCTGTGCTGAATGCGATGAACACTTGCATTCAGCATTTTGTATTCGATCTTTTGGTGCAAACCTGCCCAATAGACATGAAATGCTAATACCTGTATAGTCATGAACAGTGTGTTCTCTTCGAGAGCACGCCAACGCCACCCACTTGACAGACGGTGTCCAAACTTAGGATTCAAACAAATACGGGGATGGTTTGAATAAGAATACATGAGCTTCAAAGCTATCTATTAATCCAACACAAAGTCCTTCACTATGAGTATGCCGTGCCTGTACCGGTAAAGGGATGCTCCTGCCTACATTCTGGAGAGGGTATGCACCCCAAACTCGATCAAGAACAGCGTCTACTCACCATTAAATTAAGGTATAGAATTTGAATTAATCGGTGCCCACTCATAATTCACAATTCTTGTAAACTGGACCATTGCACAATGGGTTATCTACTCCATGTCAGGGGCAAAAGGCAAGACTACAGCTGATAAAGGACAACCGGCTTCTGTACTTGTGGGTCACTGGGGTCCAACACAAGGTTCCTGCAGAGATGGAGCTAAAAGATCAAATATTGCATGGGCAGTCCTGCTTCTACATGCGGCAGCAACCCAAGTTCCAATGTAGACGCAGGCATCCCTCTTCAGAACCTGCATTTTTCGATGAGCTTGTTAGGGGAGTTTTTCTAAAGTCCTACTGGCAGTACGACTTTAGTAGGCTATACCAGTGGTTTGTAGATCCCAAACTCTTAGTATCAGTCTGCACTAGGTAGTGTGGCTGAGCAGTCAGTCTTATCTTAAGAGAAAGATGTGAGCTGTAGTTAAGTACACTGAATCTTATCTAGACAGGCACAACAAAGAAGCACTTACACAGATTTATATAAAAAAAGGTATATATTTATTCTATTTACACCAGAAACACTTTAAATACTTCAGACATTTACACTAGAACACTTAGGAATACTAGATAATGCACTTTCACTTTTGTGTTTGTTCGCGGTTACATTTGTAGCAACGCTAGAAAGGGAAAAGACAAGGTTATTGTATCATCGATAATTGCGCACTCATGCTGTTTTCGACATGTCCTACGGTAATGCATTTACACTGCAAACGCATAGAAAAGTCACTTAAAGGGAGGGAAATAAGTGGTTAGTGCAACATGAGCTTGGTTGAAGATTCTAGAGACTGTTTCTTCGCATGGCAAGTCCAAAAACACAACCCTAGCTAAAGGAGGTTGAAGTCTTGACAGTGAATAATGAAGAGTTCCTGCAGATTTCTTCCAGTGTCTAAAGTTATTGAAACAGCAAGTTAGCAACTAACAAAGGAGACCTTAAAACAGACTTAGGAAGGGGACACAAGCAGCAGCTTGGGTCAGAGGTTAAGAGGGGGTGCACTGCAAATCTCTGGAGTGACTTCTTGGAATCAGGTAAGCAATACCTTTTTCCCCACAGTACCTTAGGTTTGAAGGAAGTGTTTGTGCTGGATGCTCCGCGATGTTGTTGCTCTGGGCCCGACCTCTGGATTCCTTGGTCTGATGATAAAAGGCAGGACAATGTCTCTCAGCAGCAGTCTCGAGGGAGGACCTGTAGCATGGCTTTCAGCAACTTCTTGGTTCACTCTGTGGTTTTTGTGCCTTTTCTGCAGCACCAACAAAAGGACAGAGATCGCCCGGTCAAACCTCTGCGCTTCCTGCAGTCCCACACTCTGGTGAGGGGGTCTGGGTAAGTTGGATCAGATCTTTGGAGTGTCCTTCTGGGTTCAGCAAAGATTTGGACGGATTCAGCCTTTCCACGATGATGCACTTGAAATGGGCAGCAGGTCTCCTAGTATTGGGGTTCCGCAGCTCTTAGGACCTTGGGAGAGGACTTGTCTCAAAGTTAGTCTTCTTCGGTTACTTCCGTTTCCTGTGGTCGAATTGCTTTACACTCCAGAAGCCTCACTTTTTATACAGTTCCAGCACACACACCTCTGCAATCTCTCTGCATTTTACAGAAATCAGGACAGGCAGACCCCCTGTGGGAATAGGACCTATCCAGGCACTCCGGCAGATGAAGGACTTCCTGCCTGCCCAGAAACTCTGGAGCCTAGGCAGGAATACAGACTTGTTCCCACCAAAGGCAAAACACACACAGACCTCCCCCTCCCTGAATGGTAGCAGGGCTAACAAAGAACAACCACACTAGTAATGGCGAAAAAAGAAGGGAGGCACCATGTTGGTACTTGGTTGCCCCTATTGTGCACTACTGAGGCTATGGACAAAGCCTGCGGTATAAAAAATACACAACAGTTGGTAGAAAATGCCCATTGCCTCCAGCCATAACTAGGGGATTGTCTTTGTGACTAAAAAGTCACAGGAGCAGGGGGAAGGGGGATACTAGGAATCCCTTTGTCACTCCACTGAAGGTGGTGTGTGCCAATCTCTCAGACTACAGAGTCTGGCAGAGATACAAAGTACTGTAGTTTACTTAAAGATATAGGAAAACGAACATTAAAGGAGGGCACTAAGGGTCCCCAGCAACCCTGCCCATAAGGAGCGGTGTGCTGCAGTAGTAAAAACACAGATGCCTTTAAGAGCTATGGAGCAGACAGACTCCATAGTACAGCTAGAATACAAAGAATAGAGTTCCAAAAGAAGAAGGAATGAGTGGAAAAAGGCTCCACTCATTCAGGATTAAAAGAAACAGGTACAGAGGTCCAGCAAAAAGTGCTTGGAGTCTCAAAAGGAGAGGGGATAAAGCACAATAATGTTAAATCTCACTAACAGAGCTCAACCCTCCATCTACTGGCATTTACTCCAGAAAGAGAATGGCTTTGTGGTTTGGGTGAGCAAGAAGCCTGCCAGTTAGGAGTTACTAGTAGGACTGCTGCATCAGATGCTCAGCCCCAGGTATTGGACCACCATAAAAGCACTGTTGCGATATCATAAGCCTGCGAGATCAACGGAATGGAATCTCGTGAGAGTTTGGGTGTGGGAAGACGGTTAGTAAGAGAAAAGAGTTGGTCGAGGAGGAGCCTATGGTTGTCATCTATTGTAAATCAATCAATACACCTACAACTTGATGGATACCACGGATTCCGAGAACTACATGGAGAAGCTGTACTCATAATATGTGGCAACAAACTCCACTCACTCTGGTAGCCACGGCCTTAGCAGTAGATCACCGTGCCTCCAAGAATCAGCTGCCTGCAATACGGGAAAGTTTGGGTGCCTATATGGTAAAGCTGCAAATTTATTTAGCCTCAGTGGTTAACGTTTACTTTGCAGCGTTAGAAGAAAGCACCTACCTACTTGGTATGACGTATGTTGCACTGCGAGCTTGGGGAAACAGATGTGTTTTTAAGCGTCTGTTCGCAATGGCCCACTATGCTCATCGCTATCCAGTTTGCACTGCTTAGGTTTGTTCACGGCGGATCGCAGAATGTATAAACAAAAAGGTATGTGAACATTAGCAATAACCACGTTGATCACAAAACAGCAAAGTTAATTTGGTACTATTTATGCAACTTGTCGATTTGCAGCATCTTGATCCACCACCCAGTTTCTTACAGAAGCCTGGTTGAGGACCAATCCCTTGGCTGAGATGGAAGGCAGAATTTGACACGCATTTAGAGGCCCTGGATGGGAACAGACGCTCTGCAGCTAGGAGAAAGGATATTTTGCCACACAAGCTAGGCTCCGAAGGGCAGGAAGTGTGTAGAACTGTAAGGACATGAAGGGGAGGGTTTGAAGGTCTATGACGAAGTGGTGACCAGCATAGAAAGGCAACACAAGAAAAAGGACAGGGTTATTCTGGACAGACGTGTTCTATACTAGGGATCAACTTCCAGGAGAGTCAATTTATGACTTCTTGGCAGCCCTCCGAGGGATAGCAGCACGGCACAACTTGGTGAATTTCTCAAACTTTTACGTGACCAATTGATGGTACATACATCCAATGATCAAATGGGAGAACAGATATGGGAAGAATGAGAGCCCTCCTTGGATCAAGTCATTCGGCTAATGAAGAGCAGAGACAGATCGTCCGAAGCATGCAAAATAAATTGGCATGGCAAAGTACCAGATCACATGCAGGTATGTGCAATAGATATCAGGAAGGATAAGGGAGTAGTTTCTTACTTGTAACTCCATTTCTCCAACGTTGGTATCTTTCATGGATTCAAAAGCTGTGAATATTTCCTGTCATCAGGTTGGGAAACCTCTAACTTTAATTTAGCGTTTTCCTATGGAAAACATGACACTTTAGTGTCCTATCGAGGTTCTTTTTGGGTGCTTTAGGCTACACCAATAGGACGTCTGCTATAAATAGCCCCGCCCCTGCGGCTTCCCATCAGATTTAACCTCCAAAGTAGAGGGAACCCCAAACCAAGGTTTGCCTGCAGGGGGGAACGGGCGGGCGCATGTGAATCCATGAAAGATACCAATGCTGGAGAAATGGAGTTACAGGTAAGAAACTACTCCCTTCTCCAGCATTGGATCTTTCATGGATTCACATGCTGTGAATAGATTCCATAGCAGTACAACCAATGTGAGGTGGTGTGCCACAGGTAAACCAAATAAGAACATCCATTAACATGCATGAGAACAAAAACCCAGCAAGTAACACGAGACATCTGGACGTGGAGTCAGGAGCCTTGAATTTCATTTCCAGACGACCCTTCTCCGCAGGTTCAGAAAACAGGTGGCACATTGTGCTTAGACCCTCCTGCCACACCTGGTCGAGAATTGGAACTGAGAACACCGCTTTCCGTCGCTGCCCCATATGGTCGAAGAGAAAGCAGTCCTTACGTTCTTCCTCAGGCGCCAGACCAAACTCCTGACACGCTTTTGCCATCATGGCGTGGAATGCCCCAACATCATCCGGAGGAGACGGTTGGGCCAGGCTACCGATAGGCCTACAGAGTAGACTGGCCAGCTTGCAAGATTATTTCGCTAAAAATGGCCTCCAGATCAATGAGGCGAAGTCGAACATCATGATTCTAAGGGAAATGAGAGGAAGGAACAGAAGACCCCATGAATGGACTTTGAATCAGACCGAGCTGCCCCTCCTGAAGGAGACTGCTGTTTTACCTAGGAATAACAGTAAGCCCTAGTATGGAAGATAAACCCAGACAAATCGAACTAAGGATAAGAGCAAAATCTTGCCGGCTCATGCCAGGATAATTCATAAAAGGAATTGACATTTTTTCAATGCGTCCTGTCCTGAACTTTTACAAAATGAAAGTAGTCCCGATATTGACATATGGAGCCGAGCTCTTCTCTTATTTCCCTGGGAAAACTGGTCAATATTAGAGGGCTTATTTTAGAGACGGGTACTATGGCTTCATCGAAGAGTCTCTTTGGCAGCCATAAGGCATTAATTGGCTTGGATTTCTATTCAAGCGTTTGGGAAACCTTGGCCTTATAGAGAAAATGTATTATGCCAGGTACTAGCTCCATAGCAGATATTAAAGAAGTCCGGACTACTAGAGACCCCTCCTTAGAACAATGGGAAAAAAGAAGTGAGGACATTTTGGACAAGTTAGGTACAATGAAGGAAATATTGATAACTAATCGAGCTCAAGGGCAACGAAAATTATGACAGGAGGACTGGATCCAAACAGAACAAGCAAGGCAGACTATACCGGGACGTAACTATTGAACATACAGTGATCCTTTGAAATAAGTAATAACATTTCCTATACATGACAAACCTTTAATGGCAAATACATTTTATGGCGTAGGCAACGAATAAGCGTCTAATGTTTGCATAAGTTGATTTGCACACAAAAAACGAACCTTTTAAAAGTGTTATAGAAAATATTACTGGTTTTATGATTATATTTTAAACATTTCTAATCAAATGGTTTAAAGCATTATTTTTCTGTTAAGGCTTTAATGTATTTCAATTTAAATTAATTGTTGTGATATAAAAAGTAAAATTAAAGAGTTGATTAATTCAGCAGAAACAATTTTAAATTAAAATAAAATTCATGCACCACTGCTCTGAAAAGAATTTCTGAAATTCCGATTGAACATCTTATCTATGAAATAATTTGACAATATTCAGATTCTTCGCCTGACCTTTCGTGCAGATTTTACAATGTGAAGGAAGAGGTGGAAACAATGAAGCACATTGTTTTGACGTGTACAGGAATCACACACCAAAGAACCAAACACTTGGGAGGAATGTTGACTAAATGATTGCAAAACAAAAACATGTTTTTCAAACTTTAATAATTATGTAATTGTTTGGATAAAGTTTTAAACAAACTATATTTCTTAAATAACAATTTTAAAAAGCATTGCTTGTTGAACCCACTGCACTTTGCGTTTAACAATAGCAGTGCGAATAAAAACTGGAAGGGCCAATGTGGAGCAAAACACAAGGGAAAGTAAATCAGCTTCATAATAGAACAGTCACAAGGTTCTCACTGGTCAATTAGCACAAGGTGTTACCTTGTGAGCAGTAGCACCACGACAAGGTTTGACCATTTGCTACTGGACTGAAAATAATTATGGCACAGGTTGGATGGAGAAGCTCCATTTGTGTTTTTTTTGGGTCAGGGGGAAGCTCCCACAGTTCCCGTTACACACTTGATGAAGACATTTAAAACCTAGAAAGGTTGGATCAACGGATTCCTGGAGCAGAGGGACAGCCAGGTAGAAGAGGTCTGCTCTCATATGGTGTTCCGTGAGGAGATGGGAACTTCAACCTCTGGCAGGTTGAAAGTGGAAATGTATGGAGAGACAGGCCACGCTGATAACCATCATCAGGATCTCCATTTCCCGCCTCTTGGCACGGTTAGTGGGCAAGGCCAACATTTTAGGAAATAGGAACAACTGCCTCTGAGATTCAAGCATACAGAAAATTGGTGAAATGCCCCATAGAATAAGGATAAACATTTGGTTGGCCTGGTCCCCAAGACTAAGCACCAGCCGTATAGCCAAATGCCAGCATATCAGTCAGGCTATACCCCACTCAGATTGTACATTCTTCGTCAGGAGTTAAACAGAACTGCTGTTTCTCTTGAGGGACTGCAGCATGTTTGGTAGGAATAATATTGGGTTCCATAAACCTCCCTGCCAGCCTACAGGAAAAAATATACACAGCTAGGGAGTAAACATGTCTCAGAGAGCCTGGCAGCTGCAGGACCTGCTAAGCGTAAACGCTGAGAATATGCTCCCTTGTTGAAGGAACGCAAGACTTAAAATCACAGAAGATGCCATTTAAAGTGGCTGTATTATGGGGAGTGGTGCAGTTGATATGAGTGCACAGAAGATCATGTTTGATTAATTCTTCAGATACCCCAGAAATACAACGTACACCAGCCCCTTTGCAGCAAGGATAGAACTGAGAAGTTATATCTAACCGATAGGACATCTTGCCTTTGGAAGGCCGAGTAGGGAGGCCATAAAACAGCGTGGCCTGCCTGGATCACTGTGGGGTAGAGAAGGGCATGGCCTTTACCCACATTGGCCCAGCTCTCACTCTCCTAGAGACTTCCAAGTTGGGCACCCCTAACTGGATAATTCCTGGGACCATGTGGACACAGGCTGTAGCGGCACACGGGGCAAACTATTACATGCCGTGAATATCTATCCAGTCCTGCCCCTGCTCAAGGACAGCATATAAAAACACGTCAGGAAGAGGACCAGCTCGAGGAGTACAGCTACACCATCCAGAAGAGATGCATACGATTCAGCCTAAGCCGAACTAGGGGAGTCAGAACATTAGGGCGGTAAGGAGCAGTCTCTGCGTGGAGCCGGTCTAATAGGGTGCTGTGTAGGTTGAATATCGTTGCCAGAGAAAGATCACCAACAAACCCCTCTTCCTCTTTCCCCACCTAGATTGAGCCAGCTACAGGAACAGCGACTCAATGACTTATTCACCCTGCACCCACCTCTCCATCCCCAATAGTAACAACACTGGTTATTGATCTGGTAAACTTAGCAGCAATAAGCAGGGTGAACAAATCACGGGTTCTAACTCAAGTCTTCTGCCACAACGTGCAACCGCTGATAATTGGTAGCATTCCCTTCACAATACCCACTAGTCCACCTTCAATTAACTATTTCTCAACCTCTTGCACCAATAAGAACACAGCCATGACATTTATTATTACCAGCTCAGCAGCCAGTCACTCCATAGAACCAAGACATAGACCACCTGCTGGAGCAGAAGTTACCCGAGACAGAAGAGGGAAAACATTCTCAAAATCCAATGAATGCCACTGATTGTCACCATGAAGGCCACTGTCCAAGGGAGCAGCCAGCCTCATCAACCAAGGGGGTAGTAAGCACTTCTAAACCTGCAGGTGCCGGTTCAAAGTTTCCAACCCAAGACTCCAGCAGTGTGTAAACCTAACACGGAGGACAGGTCATCTATACCTAGCATGAAAAGTGAAATGACTGAAAAGTGAGCAAGCTGCAGAAATGAGCACTTGCATTGCCAGGTAAAGGGACCAGAATAGAACAGCTTCAAAAGCACCAGCAAACAGCAACTGGTACTTTTGACATGGTGGGTCAGAAGGATCTCTACAAAGAGTCACCCATCAGGACCCCACACAAGAGAACCATCAAGAGTGGATCAAGACCCATAAATGAATGCTAACCTGCAGGGTGACCCCTGTGAGAAACCTAGGGGTATTCTCTCATTAAGACCCCAAGAGCCCTCTATTCAGGTGGCCAGAGAATGGCCATTGCTCTTGGATCCCAACCCTGGGGGTGGACAAGTGAGGAAGGATCACCTGGGTAGGGGAATCCAGAGTTACCTTTGTGGGAATACCCCAGGCTAGACACAGTATTCGAACAGGGTGATAGAGGAAGAAGTCCTGGACGCCTTCATAGGATACATTGATTCCAGTTACCCTAATACAGGTCTCACTTTCCCGAATTCCAATCCTGTCATCCATCACCCAAGATGGGGGACGGAAGAAAAAAACAACTAAAAAGCCAGGAGTCTAATATGAATATCCATTCATCCACTACTAGTCTAGATCACAGGGAATACCATCATGGCCCATGTTTGTATAATCAACCATCTGGAATATGGAAGGGGGTAACCACCCCTTTGAGGGCAAACCAGGCTAGAGGATTTCCCTATTTCCATTGTCGATTCCATGATCGAGTAGCAGGAACTAGATCTGTCGTCCAAAACCCTTCTGTCACCCTCTCCCCATTTCCAACCAATACTGGGACGAAGAAAATGCAACCAGTGTTTTTTCCCCCCAAGGAGGAGAGTGTGCTGGGGAGCAGAGAGCAGCAGGAGTGGAAGCCAGAACAGCGTGCCGAGAGACTGGCCCAGTGTTCGTCAGCGGCTGCAGCATGGCTAGGGAGGTGTGCCTCAAAAAAGCCGGAGTAAGGCAGCCTGTATCCTGCTGGTGGCATTTGGCAAAGTGCTCATTACCTTGGGATGTGTGCTGGTCCCAGGCGTATCTGAGGGACAGGTGGTGAGACCCTGACCTCATCCTGGTGTATCTGGAGAGACCACTTGTTAATGCAACGCTGCCCAGTGAGTGAGATACGCACTCGGGAGTGTGCGTTTCACTGAAGCGGAGCGGGAGAAAAGATAGTTCTAAAGTGATACGGAGCCGAAAGTGAGAAGGTGTACTAAAGTTGTGCTAGCAGCACAGAAGAAAATTAAAGTGAAATAAAGAGGGTGCACAGTAAAGAGGACAGTGTGTCAAGTGTGCAAGAGGCATGATAAAAAGCAAATGAAGGTGCAAGAGTACAAAGTGGAAAAAAGGAAAGAAAAGGGAAGATGCACGTGTGCACAAGGGAAAGGGAAAGAGAAAGAGAAGGAGAGAGAGATTACAGATCAGAGTGGTCACGCATAGGAGGAGTAAAGAACCAGGTAGTTGAAAAAGTCTCTGATTGTCCCCCCACAAGTGAAGTGTATGTGAAAGAAATGCATCTGAAAACAGAGTTACATCCTAACAAGCTGAACCTGTTTTTGAAACTAAAGGGCCTAAACTTGGGGAAGGGAACCCTAAGAGACCTAACAAGGTGGAATGTCCATTTCATGATATTGAAGGAAAAGCAAAGTGCATCCTGACAAACTGAATTATGTGCTGGAAACTGAAAAGGCCCGGAGCTTGGGGGAGGGAACCCCAAGAGGCCTAACAAAGTTGGAGACTTGTTTTGTAGTATTGAAAGAATTGAAGCTTGGGGAAGGGAACCCCAAGGAACTAAAGACGCTGAAAGTATTTGAGAATATTGCAAGGGCTCTGTAGCGAAGGTTATGAGCCTCCCTTTTTGCTTGAACTCATTTTTGTAACATTGCCCGAACTACAGCAGGTGAGAGGACCACCTGAAACCAAACTTGGATTCCTATTTTTTGTTGAACCACTTTTTTCTTTCTTTTTTGTTAAAGACTACCTATCACATTTTCGTAAAGAGTGAGGGCAAGCATAGGTTTAAAGTAGACATAGACAGACTTTTATTATTGGACTATTAGGCATTGACTGCCTTTAGAAGCATCAGTTAAGGGAACCATCCCTTTAGAGTTGGGGCCAGTCAGGCATTACACCAACCCAGGAACCTTAGTAAATAAAGGATTTGAAGCCAAAATCGTGCAAGTCTGTCTCTCTTGATACCATGCCTGTCTCACGCACCACTGTAGATCTTGGCTGAAAAGGTCAGCCATGGAACCAAACCAAACCTTGGGAATAGGAGGGGGGATGGAAGGGAACCCACAATGCTTGCCCATACCAAGGATTCCTGCTACTAGAAGGCCAGTGGAATTCAGGGGTTCACATGGTGGTCCCACTCAGAGCAAAATAAAACACAGCCAAAATTCAGTGTATCGAGAGAGAGATGACAGGCTGGTGCCAATTTCCGCCATCTTTCCATTGCTGTCGGAACCAAAAAAATAAAAACATTGCTGTGGTATTGAAGGCAGGCTTTAAATGTTCATCTGTATTTAAATTTGGTTCCTCCTACCCTTCCCCCTCCTCCCAAAACAAAGTGCTTAGCGGATTCAAATTTGGTTCGGCATCCAAAACACCATTTTGAATTGATATTTTATTTCTATTGCGCTCGTACACAAGTGTTTCAGAGTGCCACAAGGCAAGAGAGGGGAACATGGGAGAACAAAACAACGATATTACGAGGCCCAGTGACATTGAGAACACCCAAGTGCATGGGGAAGGGGAAACGTGCATGGAAGGGGGGAGAAGTGGAAAGTGCGGAGCAAAGGAGAAACAGATAAATAAATAAATTAATAAAGGCAACAAACGGAGGTAGTGCAGCCAGCAAGTGCTGGGTTTAAGGCAACAGACAGGGTAGGTCTAATAGGTGCAGGAAGAAAAGAGGGGGCTGTATGGGTACAGATATAGACCCCAGTGCAAGGGGTGACCCAAAGGCAGTGCGGGAGGGTGGCAGGGTGAGAAGGTACCTGGGCCCGGAGGACAGAGGGTGGCCAGGTGCACAGTGCCAAGAGAGAACAGATCTGCAGGGAGGTCAGGGGGGGCGAAGGCAAAAGCAAAGAGGAAGGTCTTGCGGTGCTTCCGGAACCAGAGATGGTTCTCCTCAAGTTTTAGAGTGGCAGGGAGGCTGTTCCAGAGGGAGGCCCCAGCTGAAGACAGCCTCAGCTCATTTCTTTGAAAAACAACTGACCCTGAGGGAGGTACAGGAGCGAAGAGCTCGACGGGGGAGGTATTTGCAGAGGGATAGCTGAAGGTATTTTGGACCCAGTCCCCAGAAAGCCTCGAGGACAATACAGAGGGTTTTGAATTTAATCCTTGCATCCACTGGGAGCCAATGGAGAGATTTCAGAGCTGGAGAGATACTCTCCCAGGGCTTGAGGTCAAGGAAAAGTCTTGCAGTCCTGTTCTGGATTAGTTGCAGAGGGCAGAGAGTACAGGCAGGTAGATTTAGAAAGAGGCTGTTAAAATACTCCAGAGTGTGGGAGACCATGAGCTTTTGGGGGAAGGAGAGGAAAGGCAGAGTACCTCTGAGGAGGTGCAGTAAGAAGATACAGAGGGTCTCACCAATAGGCTAGAAACTATGCCGGTGTATAGAAATAAGTGTATATTTAATGAAATGTCCACAATGAATAATAAACTTGCAACACCAGCCACCAACACCGTGGTACAATACAATAATCACAAATTACTTGCATCAATTGATTGACATGTATTGCCTAATACTTTGTTACCACAACAAAAACAAACAGGTTGAATTTGAAGAAACGCAGGATTATTTTGTTTTAGTTTTAAAAAAGTGATTTCCTAATGCTTTTCTCTCCCAGCAACCCCCCAACCCAGGCAACAGTTATATATGGTCCCTTTGGTTTGGAGGCAAGGTACAGGGAATTTTGTTTGGGTTTTTTATTTTATGTTAAGGTCTGGGAAAGGAATTCAATGGGAAAATTGTTTGGGGAACACATATTCAAACGCAATGGAGAGTTTGGGGAATTCGGAATGAATAGGTGTGTGGGTTCAAACCATTGCCAAAAACACCACCGACAAGCAACCCCCACCTACAGAAAAAAGCAGGCGGAGTCTGGTGCACTCTTCTACCCCCCCACACCAGTCCCCCTCACCCCATTTACCTTTACACCCCAGGGTTCGCCTGGGAGACCTAGTGCCAATACAGAGGATTTCACTCTTATGAAATAGCCCTCCTGCAAAGTGCAACTATTCCAATAAGCCACTGATTGAAGGGGTGGGATCGTCTCACGCCTACTAAATCCCCACCCTCCCTCCAATAAGTACACACAAAACCATGAAGTTACATTTTTTTTATTGTTCATAGGACAATGAAACATTCCAGCAGCCAAGGTCATGCCACTGAATTATATACACCTCACCCAACAACAAACATTCTGAAAATCAACATCAAGGGCAGTGATTTTCACCATTAGAGTCAAGTGCAAGTATCCAATCAACTCACCCGAGGGATCTTCTCAGATGGAGGTAATCTCTGCTTCCAGAACCCTAGTCAAGGACTCCAGCTCTAGAAACCAAAATCAAAAGCAAGAGACTTTAACCAGCAATCTAAGGAAACCGTTACCATAGGAGGATGAAATCTCTCACCACCCCCAGAACCTGGGAAAGCCAATGGAGAAGGTCCAGGAACAAAGGAGCCCAGCACTGCCATCAGCAAAGAGAAAAGTTTCACTTCTACCAGCAGTGAGCTGCTCCTGTGGGTCTCAAAGAATGCCACCTGTTGAAAACCGCCTGCAGTAGAAAACCAAGCCCAAGAGTGGCGCAAGACCCACCAATGGACACTACAATGGAGGGCGACACCACGGTGGACTTCACCTAAGCAGCACAGTCTAGGAATTGAACTAAACCTTGGGTTACAGGGATGGAGAAACTGGGACTGGGAGAAACCCTGTGCCCCTGACAAGGAATGCAGCCCCAGGTGGCCAGTGAAGCAGTGAAAGGGTGGCCACTCGGACCCAAAAAACTAGAGCCAAAAATCAGGCTTTCTCGAGAGATACGACAGAATGGCGTCAATTTCTGCCATCTCTCCATTGCCCTCAGGACCTCAGCCCGGGGTTTCCACAAATGCGCCCCACCCAAAAAAAGGAAACACCTGGCTATGGTGTTGAGGGCAGGCTTTCAAAAGCCTTTTTTTGTTTTAATTAATTTAGTCATACCATAAAAGAAAGCAGGTAAGAAATGGACAGGAGAGAAAAGGGAAGAATTTGAGGAAGAATTAAAGAGAACAGATGCTGGGCGGGGGTTGGGGATGGGAGGGCGTCTTGATATAGGAGGAGGGGTAATTAGTTGAGGGCCAGCATTGCATGAAGAAGCTACTGGTCTAAAATAGCAATGCTTAACACATCAGGGCAAACCTTGAGCTGGAAGGACAAGGGCCAGGCCTCTGGCTTGAATCCTGGCCCTCCCCACTCTGCCCATAGGACTGTTTCCACCATTTTACATGGCTGCCATCACTGCAAACCAGGGAAAGGGGCATAGGGGCTTAGCTGCCAGTGAGGAGGGAAATAAGCCAATTAGCTAGCCCCCCACTGTGCTTTTTGCTTTCTTCTTTATTTTTGTATCCCAAGTGGCTCCGTTTTGACCTATGCCTTAAGAGGCTTTATGACTCCTAAAGGTATGGGTCAAACGTTTGTCTTCCAGAGGAGGGCCAGAATATAATGAACCAGTCTCCCGGCCCTGCTAGTGAGATCACTCTACCAAGAACCTTAGCATTTATTCCTTTCCGCAAACACCTTTAGGCCACCCACTCTTTGCTACTGGCACTGCTTGCTCCACTATGGCCTCATCCATGCAGGTTGTCAATGATGAAGGACTACAGGTCTCGCACCAGCCAGTATTAACGGAGGGTGAAGGTTTACGCCCCTCATCTGATTCGCTTGCCTGGAAAGCATTACCAGGCTCCTTATCAGGATATGGATGAAGGACTAAACCATTCATGAATGGGACATGGTTGTGTGGGAGACGGGACGAGTGTGCCGAAGGCCTAGCAGTAATGTTCTAGAAATGTCCCTAGTCAGGCGATTGGTAACCCATAAGAATGGAAGAGGTCTGGATGGTGGGTCAGGTATGCAGAGTCCTTTTAGGTGAAGGAAGCCTGGCTCCTTGACTAAATCCTGCTCCATTTTTGATCACTGAAAATTGATGCACAGGCTTGGTTTCTCAGACACTTTCTCCCACCGTTCATCATCTACCTCGTAGAGACAGTTTTACCTGGATGGGTCACAAAGGCAAGTTCACGGGACAATCCTGCTAGTGCAGCAGAGTTGCCATCGTAAGCATGATCTAGGATGGAGCAACTGCAGGGGAATTACCAGTTCTAGGTCAATAACCTTCTGTACTAGTCCAGCAGCCGTTATATGGGAAAAGATTGTTTTGGGCCGCGAAATAGGCCTGTGTGTTTCCTAGTGGACTGGACTTGCCAGCCCTTAAAGCAGAGTAGTAATACCCTGGAGATGGATGGGGAAGCAGATTTTATTCATACATCAACAATCAAAATGACTCAAGTAGTTTGGCAAAAGTCTAAAACAGGGAGTACAACAAACATCAACGCACTCGCTCAATCCTCTTACTCAAAGCTTCTTATAAAAAAAACTGGGTTCTTATACCCAAATTAGTCAGTGACGTTAACCTGCGTCACTACCAACGTCATCCTACATGGCAAACTACAAAAACCGATGAGCAGTAATGATAGATTCTAAGTGAATATCTATGCATACACTCTATACTAGTGATAGGGTACATCAGGTGAGGCAACTAAGCCCTCCCCTCAAAATGGCCACTATGAACATCACTAAACGTACAATGTCACATTGGCTAGAAAAACTATAGGAACCTTAAATACGCAGTCCTCTACAATTGGTTGGCTTCTAACCGTCAGTACTTTTCCACCTACGTCTAGCAGCAGGCAGGCTGAACATCCAGGTGCTGGTGAGCTTGTCTTAGTACCAGTTTCCCACCAATTAGCATATCAATCCATCATCCCCTCAATGGTCTAGTGTCAATTAGGACTTTGAAGCTTGTCCTCGAGAGTGTTCTTAACTCTGAGAAATTCAGGGAGTGAAGGCACAGTCTGCTCTCGTGCGTAGGTGTGACCATCTTGTTCGTCCAATTTCATCCTTCCACATGACTAGAGACCATGGAATCGAGCTTCTGGTGTATTTAAAAAACACATTTTTAATAGACTTCCGACGTCTTTTGTTTTGTCCATGCCTTCTGAACAGGAGTTCTGTTCTTTCACGCGATTTGTATCCAACGTTAGTTTTCTCTGGTTTGATAAGGCCTTGGCTTTTTTGGCTCATCCGTCTTTGCCTTCCGAGATTCATTTTGTTAATTCAGCTGCTTTTTAACTGCGACACACTGAAGTGAGGACTTCTCTTTACTGTTTAGCACTGCTTTAATGTGTAGTGGAAACTGTTAGGGAGAATTCTCAAAAAATGTGCTAATTCCCTCCACCTTAGAGACCCCCAGCAACTTTGCTGGATTTTGAGGACTTGATTCTGTTACCTGGAGAGAGCAAGACCCTTTTTTCCCACTCTCTCATGTATTTTAAATGTGATTTTATACATTGTGTTTCTTTTGGTTATGGAGTCTAACCAACTCCATAGGCATCATCTTTTAAAACTGTGTCACAAAGCACCTTCAGTGCAGTGCCACAGGGAAGTCTTCCAGATTTCTCAAGGTTTAAATACCTTCTATGGGATCAACGACTGTTTCCCAGAGCAGTAAAGTGAAATGGACTTTACTTCGCATTGTAACTTTCTAGACCCAGCACACCCTATTTTACAATAGGGTGCTGGAGGGGTTACTTAGTATCCCCTTTGTCTAGCTTCTTGTGTAGCATATTATAGTTTAACCTTTCCTCAATTGACTGGCTGGTGGCAGTGGTTTCGTTTTGAACGACCTTGGTTTGCATTTACCACAACCGTCTCCGGTAATGTAACCGCTGGATGGCGTGCAGCCATCTTTGCTAAAATGGTGCCCGGTCTTTTTTCACCAGGTCTTTGTGGGAAGGTCCTTCTAGAGTTTTTCTCTGCGTGCCAAACCAGGTTTGGTCTCTTTGTTAATTTTGCCTTTGGCAGGCTTTTCTGAGATACCCGCTTCTGGCACCCAAGTGTCTGGGGTAGGCGGGAAGTGAGTGAGGTGACCGAAACTCCCTGTGCGCAGTCTCTTGTGGAGACCCAAATGCCCTCTGTAGTGATTGGCGGGCTGACTGTCCGGCAAGGACAGCCACCCTGCTGTGCGAGTGACAACTAGGCTGGAATCAATGGTAGAGAACTGAATAAAAGGAGAGTCTTTTGGCTTGGAAGGCACAGTCGATCACTGTACGAAGGAACCGAAGAAGAGCTTGAAGAGGATGCCTGCTGCAACTCCTGGACCGTTTGTTTGCCAGGTGAAGCCCTACTGCAGTGACTACTTGCCAAGTTCGCATCGACAGAGAAGCCCCTGCAAGGACAACTTCTCCCTTTGAGTTGGTGGCAGCAATCAACTCCAAAGTAAGCCACGTGGACACCCATCTAGGAGCTCGTTGAATTTCCTCAGAGTTGCTGCAGGAAACCATATAGCCAGGGAGAGGGACACCAAATTGTGTGTGTTACTTTTAAGCATGCCTAAAGCTTTTGGAAGATCCTGCGGACTCTTACGAAGCAGGACTGACCAAGCCTGAGCCCCCTCAGCAGAGTGTGGGACCCCAGAAGCAAGGACAGTCCAACTGGACAGCCAGGAACCGCCCTTATTGCTATTTGCTGTACCGCAAGGAGCTGAAACGCGAAACAGCCACTGAAAGTGAAGTTTGCAGGTTGCCAGATTTGACAGTGCACGAGACCCCCGATGTCCTCCCTCTTGTCCCCATGAGTGAGGCCCAGGAACAGTGAGATCTGCAGAGCTGCACAGGAACAGAAGTCTTCAGCTGCATCTTTTCTTCTTCTTTACCAAGGTACTGTAAAACAAGTCGAAGAGAACTTACCTCTTACTGTAGAAGTGCTTGTAACTTCCACAACTCAAGTCTAATCAACTTGTGGCCCTACATTTGATTCTTCTTTTCATCAAAGATTCCTAAGAACTTGTGCAAAGACTGTTCCATTAACTTACCTGAAGTGCTGCATGGTGTACAAAGACTTTTGCCTATTGACTTCGGCTTAGCCTATTGAATTGAATGACTCTTCTAATTGCTATCTGAAAGTATTTGCCCTACTGATGAATATTTGTAAATTGTGTTCTAATAAACCTTTGCCTTTTACCAACTTTTTAAGAGGGTTCTGAATGCCAACAGTAAGCTATTAATGTCCCCAGCACCCTTGTAATTGAAGTCACCTTTGGGTGTAGGTTGCGTCTGTGGGCCATCCTTAAAGGGTCTTATCTGATTCAGAAACTCAAAGTGTACAGTATTGAAGTGTATTTGTATCTTTGTGTAACTCCACTACAGCTCACATTTCCCCTCTTGAGATGAGCTTGGCTGCTCAACCCATTACCAAAACTGTGTAGTACAAGCTTATATCAAAGGTAGGGTTGCTTATACCTGTAGTCATAGTTGTTTGTAGTGTACTCAGACGGTACTGCATTCAAACTTTGCCTAACAGAGAGTATATATATATGTATATACACATACACACGCTTGCCGCAATCTATTCACTATAAAGATAGCCTCATGATTACTTCATCTGCTTGCGTTTATTGCATCTGTACATGTGTAAAGTGACTTTATTTCTTCATCAGTTCTATGGCATAAGCTTCTTCACCTTGATCCCAAGATGTCACTTATCCTCAATACTTTCTTGATGCCTTATAGAAGATCTTCTTTCTCTTATGTCTCTGCATGTTTTATGTATGTCATCTCGACTGTGTGACATCACCATCCGTCTTTCTGCTTCTTCAGGAATCTCATTTAAACGACTAATATTTCTTTGAATGCAGGTATGGTGTCCTCAATGGGAATCTTGCTTCTAGGATTCTCTTAGGCATTGAGATACCTAAAGGTGCTGCACAGTTTTCATACTCTGCCTTTTGTCGTTTTAACTGCTCCGTGTAGGCCACATACTCTGGTTTCCATTCTATAGGCAACATAGGTGACGTGGTTGCGGTGGAGGGTACTTGGCTCCTCCTCTATACTAGCCCCTAGTGCAGAGGTCCGCCGAGCTATCCTGCTTCGTTTAGCATCCCTCAGCATGGCAGAATATTTGTGGTCCTGCTAATTTGCTTTGCCAGGATTTTCGCTTGTGCGTCGCTTCCGATAAAGATATCAGTGCAATGGGCTTTGAGACATCTACGATTGACTTGCTCTGTGCAGTTTGTTTTTGATTATTCAATATTTGTTTTAGTTACGATACACTTCGTCCTATAAAAATGGATGATGTACTATTACTAGTCGGAATCAGCCGAACCTTCAATCCAAGCACACTTGAGCCTCTACGAGAGCAGTCACCTTGTTATCGCAGACATCTTGCCTGGCGATTTACCTTGGAACAGGCAGAAAAAAAAAAATCATCAAGGCTGAACTTTCCAATACCAGAACAGAGGTGCGGAAGCGAGACAATCATAGAGGTTGAGTTTGCAAGATTAAAAAAAAAACACAAGAATAATCTGAAAGTTGTATTAATCTGACCTACATTTCACACATTGCTGCTTTACACATTGAAGATGACAAATGTCCTCCTTGCTTTTGTGGTTGATTAAACATAAACGTAATCTTTCTCTGGGCTTCTGGTGGTAATTTCTTGTGTGAATCGTTACATCATTTCACCTCTGCAATCACAAACTTGTAGTCAGCGACTGTGCCGTTATATTCCCCTCCTGTAGATCCTCAGGCGGATTGTTGGGAAAGGGGCAAGACAGACAAGTATGGATGGTCCTTTTGCAGCTAAAACACTTCTGGAGGATGTTAAACCAATGCAGTATCTGAAGCTATGGCCACCAGCCCAAGACCGAGCCTCCCGCAACTCAGGAAATAAGAGATTGGCTCCTACTAGATTTGCTACTAAAAGTTCTAGTGAAGACCGCAACCAATAGACTCACTCCAAATTACTGAGTTACCAACTAAGCAAAACAACCTTGAGCTGCAGGCTTTTCAGGCAAAGCTCTTCCGTGGTTGATCACTCAATGGCAAAGCAATGTTAAGGGTAACAACATAGGTAATTGCAGGTGTTTGGGCGACCCCCAAATAAAAAAAGAAATACACAATGAGTTTTTTTCCAATGGATTTTTTTCAGCCAGAAATCTGCCGAAATATCAATCGTCAGTAAAATGACATTGAACCAAATGTATGCATTGCAGGAAAGAAATGGCATGTGCGACTGTGGGCGCCCCTGTATTAGCCAGAGCAGCTACAGCCCATCATGTCACTTCAGGCTGAAAGACCCAAAGCATGGTCTATTTCTGCAAGGCTCTGCCAATTCACACATCCAGGATCTTTCCCAGACTTCTCCCCTACAAGTGGCAGAAACCACAGCAATGACAACTGTGAACCTGTTCCACAACCAGACAAGAACCAACACTCAACAACCATATGTCCCCCTCACGCCACTCACCCTCAATCAGGGAGGTAGATCATGTTCCAGTACATACAAGTGCTCCCTGCCGCACAGCGCAACCATCTCAAACCTGGCCAAACTGACCATTCTACCTTCTGATGGCTGATGCGTGCTCTACACCATATTGAACTCCAGAAGCTGCTAGTTATAGAAGCATACCAAAATCGTCCGTTCGCCGTCTCGAGAGCGCAGCCCAGTGTCACAAAAGGTAACGCACAAAAGCAACACGAGCTGTGCACCCAGTTGCTCATTCTAGATGGCAGATGGGAGCAGTCAGTCGGAAGCCGGAGCCTGCAGCAGGTAAGTAGGGGACGTAGCAGGTGGTGCTGCAGAGTGGTTACGGAGTTGCCCCTGCCTATCCCTACCCCCTCCTCCCCCAATATAAAGCTGGAGAGGACCATACACAAAAGGTTGCAACTCGGAATCTGGCCTTTTGTGCTTCAAGCCCAGGTTCAATCTTCGGACATAGATCCAAATCCACACAGCTGGTTTGCAGTGGTCTCAAAAGACTATTGCTCTAGATGGGAAATAGTTTTCCTTACCTGCAGACATACCCGAACACTAAACAGTTGGAGAGGAGCAGTTAGAAGCATTTACCCTAGCTCCTGCCCCCTCAACACCATCGTACTGTTACAGCAGGAGATGTGCTGTATGTGGGACCCCCTGACAGCATTAGTGTATGAGAGACTATATGCACTAAGACAACCGCATCGAATGTACCCTCACACTGAAAGAGGGTAAGGATGTTACAAGGCACCAATGGATATCATGTAGTGCAGAGTGAAATCTTGCAAAGATTCATTCCAGCTATTTCAGAAACAGAGTAGGGCTGCAGAGTCAAGAGCTTGCTGGAAAACAGTTTTGTGTGCAGAATGAAGAGTTCAGGTTGGCCTGGGATCAAGGATGCCATTTCAAGTAATAGCTGCAAAGCACAAAGTGAGGCAGGCGGATACGTCATGAACGCGAGACATTTATGTATTGGACAATTTGTAATGGATAAGGTTCCTACAAAATGGAGTGAGCAAGTCTTGAGAGGCCAGAAGGAGCAATAACACCCAGCATGATTGATCTGGCATGATTCAAGCACCCGGGTTTCGTCCATTTATATATAGACATCAACACACGCAAGGGTTCATTCCTCTATGCAACCGCATGCCTCAATGTCTCCCACAACACGCTGCAGCTTACAGAGCCTTGACACCTTCCAATGGCAGGCTCACTGACCGAAGTCAACAACATTGCTTTTGACGTACCAATGCTGACAAACTCTTACCACCCCCCATGCAATTGGGGGTAATAGAGTTGATGCTGCGTCAAACATGTTTTTCATGGTTTACATCCATTGAAGAATCAAAGCTACACCGACAATATCAGGCCCACAACACTGAGGCTTTTTTCAACATTAAGCGGAAAACACACTGCATGCTTGGGGAGTCACAAGACTTCATTGAACCTGCTCTTGCCCCCCCACCCCAATTGTCCATGTTCTGAAAAAAGGTTTCAACAATTGTCTCTACATCTGTGTGGATACAAGTACACACCACAGGATGTAAAAAGAGAAAGCCCACAGATTCTAAAGAAAACAGCTCCAATGCAACAAACTTTGAAACTGGCTTCCATGGAGTGCTACCAACGACAGGAACTCAGCCCTCCGCTGAGATCTCACGTTTGCTACATAGCAAGGACTCTTTGTAGCAGAGTTTGTGGTATTTCATCAAGTGTTGAAATCTTTCAACGCCAGTCACAAGATCATAAGACATCCAATTCCCTTAATTACAGGGGCAGTTAATTATACGCTGTGGTATGCATGGCTTGCGAAGACGACAACTTGACACTTATAGTCAAATGCGAGCTTAGCAAGCACCCAGGTTCTTCATGCACCATCTCCAAGAAAAGTACCAAGAAAAGAACCAGACTGGATCCTGACAGCTTAGCTTCAACCTGGACTCCTAGGCCTCATGAGTAGACGGCCAATGATCACATGTTTATGGACTTATGGAGTGCCAAGCCGCATTTGATTAAATATGACTGCGGTCTGCATGGTGTATTTTGGGCCAGACCAAAGACACGCCAGTAGACGTAGGTGGTACGCTCCCTAGACAGGCCAGGGTCCAAGTCCACAGCAGCAGATTGCGTCCCATGCTATTATGACAACGCATACATACAGGCTGGCAACAGAGGCCCAGCAGCTTTGTGGCTTGTGAAGACTACAGTTTCTGTATGGGTAGTTCTTCAGAGGTAGCACGTACCATGTATGGCAATCAGAGGGTGAAGAGACTTCCAAAGTTAGCCAGGTTGCGATCGTGAGGGGTGTTTTACCCCCCTTCACAATATCATGCCATAGAGCCTGGACAACGTTGATAACTTACATCGTCTTCTGTTACTTTCTGATCGGATACTCTCGTTCCTTACAGAATGTCTCCAGTCAGACGAAGGAAGGAAGCCGATGAGAATGATATCAGGACACTCTGCGTAGTCTCCCAGAAAGTGGAATGAACAGATATCCTGCTTAAAATACCCAAATGTCTGATCTGCTTTCATTGCATCATCTACTGCTCAATTGCCCCTCCCCCATGCCCACTCGCAGCAGGGATTTACCTTAAAAAATGTATTTGACCAAGATGGGCCCAAAGACCCTCTTTTCTTTGTCCCATTGGCAGCTGGGGGGTGGTGGTGGTGGGGGGTGCTGGTGTTGGTGTTGAAGGGACCATGAAACAGCACAGCATGCCTCACTACGGGTTAGAGGAGGACACGGCTTGACTGACTGCAGCGTTGTCAACGTCAAGCTTACTTGTAACTGACTGGAGAGTGTCTTTGACCATATGGACACAGTTCTCTAAGAACAGTTGCCCCAGAAAAGTGTCCAATGATCCTGATCCATCCTCTTCTCAGGTGCAAACATAGCATAGCATAGCTACACCACCCTCAAGACGCATGTGCTTCTGTGAAAGCCTCACACAAGGCTTCCAGAATGTGCCAGAGGCAAGTATCCATCTCGAGTCTGAGCCAGTAGAGGGGGGAGCTTTGTGGGTTAAATTAATTGCCAAATAAACCCATGCCCCTATTCACTTGCCTCCTGCTAGATTGCTGGCACCCTTCTGTAGCTGGATCCATCAATTACCTTTACTTACAAGCAGTTCATCGGGTAAACGTGCCAATAGATTCTACCCCAGTGCAACCATCCCAATCCACCAGTGATTAGATGGCAACAATGCCAGCTAAACCACACCCTCCTTCCTACTCCTCCACCGCTTGCTCCAATAAGAACACAGAAGCATCAAGCGAAGATTTGTTAGCGTTATTATTCTCAGCACAATGACAGTCCAGCGGCAATGTCATTGCACTGGATTACAGTGATAATGTCACACACATAAGCAAGACAGTCACCCAAGACTGGCGAGGGCAAACATTGTCAGAGCCAACATGAAAGGCAATGCATTTCACCTATCGCTATGAAGTTCACTGTGTAAGGAGCCAAATCTGCCCACCAACACCCAAGCGTGCTGCCCAGATGTAGGTCATCTCTGCTTCCAGGATTCCAGCCTAGAACTCCATCCCTGGAAACCAAAACAGAAAGACCCAAGATGACTCCAGGGTGGACACGAGCTCATACTGCTCATTGGCAAGGTTAGGGGGCATGGCCCCCCACAGCACTGGTGTAGCAGAAACATCAGAATCACTCATCAGAACCCTCCCCATTTGTAGAAAACCATACCCAAACAAGAGACAAGCAAGACCCTTTAATTGCCACCAACATGCAGGGTGACAGCGCAGGACTATAATCAAGCAGCAAAGCCAGGGAACTGGGCCAAACCTTGGGATTTAGGGATGAGCGTCAACATGGAGTGACAGACACCAGAGCCCTACCAAGGAATGTCACCCATAACTCAGTAAATGTTTTATAGCCTCTGCCAAACCCTCTCGCCCCCAAACACAAAAATCCAGGCTCTCTCCATAGACAAGAGAAAGACGCCAATTTGCACAATCCCTACTGAGTAGTGAGCCCCGCAGGACAGGATTCCAGGGAGGCCTACAAAAAGGGGATGCACCCTTGCTTCCCCATACAATTTCCCTCCTGATGGGGTGTTAAACCTGCATTCCAATGTAGTCATATCTTAAGAGATAAAAGTTGGGATGAAAGAAGACTGAGAAAGTTGAAGGTGAGGCGAGATTCTGCCTGGTCAGCTTTACATGAGCAAGCCACCTGGTCTGTTATAGCAATGTTCAGCCAAGTCTTCGGCAGGCAGGATGGAGACAGCTTCTATGGGATACCACCACATGTCATACTAAGGCAATTCTGCACCTCTGCCTGAAAAATGTAGCTGCCAGGAGGGCTATTCCCGCTAACAAAGCCTGAAAGGTGCGCAACACAGGAAAGGGGAAAAGAAGGTCACTTCCTAGCCCAGACCGTACCAGCATGACGGATGTTGGGTGGTTTTATAGATAAGGTTCAGTTTAGCTTTAAGCAGTGTGTTCTGGGGCAGGCTTCGGCTGCAACAGCCCACCCGCTGGAGCCAAGGTCAGCAAGTGCTTAGGGCCATGGCCACCAGTTCGGTAGATAGTCCATTTTGGACTATACGCAGCTCCCAGTGTTTTTTCTAATTCCCAACCCGTCTGAGTGGGGCTCGGTGTTATGTTTAAGATTTGAATTAAAAGGCAAGGGTAACCGAAAAAGGAACCTTAGTGTCCCAGATAGGACAGGTAACCCCCCCACCCCCATCTGTTCAGTCAAGCGGCTAGGAACATTGGTGGAGAGGGGGGCATTGAGAAGCAGAAGGAGTATAGCTACACCATCCAGAAGAGCAAGCAAATCGAGCAATAGCAAACAAGCCTAGCCAGCAAATCCTGGCAGTAAGAAACAGTCCCGCCTCAGCAGGAAGCTCCGTAGGTTCACTTCCTGCCAAATCACTGCATACTGAAACCAACGGCAGCCCCACCGCTAGATCAAGCCAGCTACAGGAGCATAGCAACACAGATGTGCTGTGACACAAACACGTACAAATTCACCAGCAGTAGCCCCAGAACAGTACATGATCCACTCAGACCTGGTGGGTCAGACGCATCTTCATAAGGAGTCAACCATTGGACCTCCCCCAATCAAGAGTGGCGCAAGACTCAATGGGACGCTAGCCTGCATGGTGGCACCACCAAACTAAGATCCCACAGGGAATGGGACCTAACCTTGTGGTAGAGAGGTGAAAAAACACAAAACGGGTGACTAGGGAAACCCCATGGCCCTACCAAGGAATCCAGCCCAAAAGTGGCCAGAGAAGCGCTGAAAGGAAGCCCACACGGACCAACAGGCTCTCTAGGGATGACAGAATGGTGCCAATTTCCAGAGGGTGTTTCACAACCTAGTCAGGATCCCGAACTCAGGTTGTCAGGGAAAGGCCATTGCTTTTGGATCCCGACCCTGGGGGTGGACAAGCAAGGGAGGATCATCTGGGTAGGGGTGAGTGGGGGAGAAGCACCCGATGGGGAGAAATGGTATCCTTTTCCCACTGCCCATCCAACCCATATCCCTACCTATTTTTTGGGAAACTACAGCTCCCATAATTCCTCCCCACTGACAACATTACTGAGCCGAGAAAGATGAGGAATGAGGCTAGGAAGATTACTTCATGACTTGCAATGGCTCTGTCCCTTTAATGAGATCAGGCAGACTCAGGCATATAATCCTAACTACACACACCCCTGCCTCTTGTTAGCACTCCCTGTCAGGATAAGAGGTGGCTCGCACAGGCACACACTGAGCGAGGCTGGGTACGAGAAGGAGCAGCTCTACCAGGGCTGATGCGAGCAAGGCTAAATTGGAAGGCGAAAGGGATGATCGGCATTTGAGGGGAACAAGAGCACCAGGCGAGAATTCTATCGGCAGGCCTTAAGCATTCCAAGACCAACGGAAGGATTTACCTTCAAAGTGCTTCTAGGCGGCCGGCTCCCCTCCCGGGAGAGTGATGAGTGTTGGGGAGGAGCAGAGGCGGTGTAAAGCCTTAACTGCTACATGAAAAGCGGTGAAGAAAGAAACCCAATTAACATGGCTGGTGAGTTATCAAAGGCAACAAAGGGCCGGTTGTGTAAAAAGCAAGTGGAACTGTAGCAACAGTTGAAGGCTGTGCCTGTGCTGATGAACACAATGGAAAAACAAACCCTGAACTGTAATGAGAGCATACAAAGTAACAGTGGTCCTGCGAGGCAGAATCACACATTCGAAAGTCTCTGTAAAGCATTTGAAGTTGTGATAAAGCAGAGGCAAAAAACTAACGGCGAACATGGTGAATAGAAAACCGAAGTATAAATACGCCAAGTGGGCAAAGGAAAGAAAGGGCAATTCTAAAGAACTACAAGTACCTAGAAGCATTGGTTTTAAGAGTTGATGAAAATGGTTAGTTAGTTCCTGTGTGTCTCTCCTCTCGGTAATGGGGGGTTCTTTGTTCTTTTTTGATTTAGTAAGCCTCCCCTCTCCCGGAGTACATTCATCCACTGGAACGGCGCCCAGTCCATTGGGATGTCTGCATTGGAGCGATTAGGCACCACAAAAAAGGATACAGCACCCAGTCTCTCAAAGATCTAGAGGTGTACCTTTTTCGAATTCTTCTCGGATCAGGGGATAATTAAAAAGGCGTGCAATTGCAAGATGTCTCTTGTCACACAAAGAGGTAATCACATTTCAAGATTCACTGTAGTATGTATTTAACACAGATTACATGTCCCAGAGTACAGTGACATGGAGAAGATAAAGTGGAAACCAAACTGCCTCCTTTGCTGGACCAGGCCATATAAGCCACTCGGCACGATCATAAAGGGAAACGTGACTAACAGTTGAGATTTCCATGAATCCAGACTCCTAGCCCCTACAGCCCAGCACTAGGACAACTTATCAAGGAGTTGATATCCATGCAAAGCTACAATACCAATCTGCACGGAGTATTTCAACCCAAACCCCTAGGGTTAGCAGGGAGCAACAACTTGAAAACTACACAGGGGGACAGTAGAAACAAAGAACACGCATTTCTGAAAGAATTGAAGTGCTGTGAATTTACCTCACCAACTTGTGTAGATAGATGGTGTACTCAATTTCAGTTTTTATAGATGTATACGACTCTGGTTCTAGTAGGAATCTTCGATAGTGCCCATGAAGCGAGAGACATGTCAGACATCTAGAAGTCAACCAGAAATAGGTTGAACACACAACAGTAGTACATTATATTCCTAAGAGCGCAGATTGGATATAGGAAGAGTCTTTATTAATGGGGAGGTTAATCTGTTTACTTGTATCCTCGTCTATTGCCAGTTGACTGCAAGTAGTGAATGATGTAAGTGGGGAGAGGTAGATCAACCCAGACCCATGCACCAAAGTTAATTGTAGATTCCAGTCTAGAGATCAATGGGCAGGGGTGGAGAAGTGTTAGGGAGAATTCTCTGTTTAGGCTGAATTTCCTAACCTAGTGAGTCCCCCAGAAGCTTTGCTGGATTTCTGGAGTTTGTTTTTTTTCTCCTGCCAAGAGTGAGACTCTTTTTCTCCCACTCTTGGACATGATTTGTGGTGTTCCTTTGAATGTTAATGTGTTTCATGCGCTATGGGGTCTTTTACTCCATAGGGTCTCATATGTTTTTTTCTATGTGTTACACAGCACCCTCCGTGCAGTAACACCGGGGTGTCCTAGTGACCCCCCCACCATAGACTCCATACCCTGGGACTGACTACTGTCTCCCAGGGCATGTAAAGTCACCATTGGCTTTACTAGTCCCAAATTACTAACAGAACCAGTACAAACCATCATATTGTGGACATACTGGCAGGGGCAATTTGATTGCCCCTGGGTCTATTGTTCGAGGGGGCACTGTCCCATCCCCCCTCGTCGGGTTTCGGCTGGTGGCAGTGGATACTACTTTTTAAATTCAACCACGAATATATCTCTATGGGATTTTCCCATTGTTCGAGACTAATCGTTTTTTAACATAGCCTCTAACATACCGCCAGTTTATTTATTTAATATTAATTCACCGGTTGGTATTTTCTGCCAGAACTCGGTTTTAAAATGGCGTTTGTGTTCGCCTCTGTAACTCCAAACCAAAGGTCGAGCCCTTTGTTCCACTTTTGGCGGGCTTCTACACAGAAGCCCTCCAAAGTGTTGCCACTCTGTCTGGGTACCACAGGGGGTGTGGGAGGGGGTTTAGGCACCTTGGACTAAGTTGCCTTGCCAACGCAGGTCGCACTCTTGCGTGATTGGCCCAAGTGGTGAGCCACCCCACTCACCACTTAGCATGTTTGATTGACAGCTAGGCTGAATGAATGGGGGTTTCTTGCATAAAAGCAGGGCTTTTGGAACTGGACCTTCAGAAGTCACCACAGAACCTGAAAATCCAACGAGGGAGAAGCTGAGCCGACCTGCTACGACGACACCACCGGTGGAACCCTGCTGAACCGACTCACCACTTCCAAACGACAGAGGAGATCTCCCGGCTGGAGAGTCTTCTTCCCTTGACTGGTGGGCACAACCAGTTTACCTTCTTTCTCGCACCCTAGGACATCTCGTGGTCGAATTGCCCGTGCCAAGCACCCCGGCAACCGGATAGCCACTTACCACTGGACCGCGGATAAAAGGACCGCTCCTTTTAATTGAGAACTCCGCGGCTGGTTTCTTCCCTGGCAGTGCAACGGACTCCTGTTTTCCTCCACGACGAGGTCCTCTCTTCCCCCGGACGAAGCACTGACTTGCACCCACTGCCAGGAACAACTGCCTCCGCTGGAGCGTTCTCACCATTTTAAGGTACCGTGTCCGCCAGGCCTCCCTTTCTAAAGATTGCTACAAGGTAACAATAACTCCTTAACCTTCTGGACTGGGCTGGCTGCCTTGACCATCTAACTGGTCCCTTTCCTTTGGTCCAACTCTTTCTGAACCTTTTGCGAGACTTTTGGGCACTTTCAACCGTGTGACCTTGGACACATTTCGACCGTAGCCTCTTAAAGTGGGTCCGGCCTTTGTAACTTTGACTGGACGGTTTTAACCTGCCTTCTTCTCCTACTGTGTTCTCCGAAAGTGTTGGGATCTGTTGCTATCTTTGCTCTGCCTTTCTCTCTCTCTTGAACCGATTGATTAGAGTGCCATCTTCGTTAAGCGCTCACCGCTGTCTGAAAATAAGTGTTGCTTTAATTAAGACTTGTCTAATAATCGTTGAAGGGAGTGTATATCTTTTAGAGACCGTGTTTTTGAACTGCTTGATATTAGTGCCAGTGTGTTTAACTAGATGTGTTTTTAAATAATTATATCTCTTTTACACCAAACTCTGGTCAGTGTTTGCTTGTTCTACTGTTTTCTTTTGACCTATTGTGAATACTCTGTATACTGCCTAACTCTTCTTGAGAGAAGTCTGCTCAGCCACAGCTACCAGGTAAATCTGGGTGGTACAGAATGCTATCAATTGGGTTTACTGCCAACCACCTGTAGTCTTAAATCTTTTGCAGTGGTCCCAGAGGGAAATGCACAGGTTTCTGCCTAACAAGAAGGCATGAAACAGCACAGCAGCCCACCCCCAATCCCATCCGGGCACACCATGGGGCAGAGAAGGCGCAGCTGGCCCTTCACAAGGATGCCTAGTCCACAACCTCAATCGGACCGAAGTTGCTAGACCACCAACAAGATGTGAACAGGGGATCCAGACATTGGCAGAGGCAATTAAGAGCCAGTCACTGCTCTCAGCTTTGTGGGTTGAAACCATTGCCGAAACCACCACTGACAAGCAACCCCCCTACAGATAAAAAAAAGCAGGCAGAGTCTGGCCCACTCTACTACCCTCACACCACTCCCCATCACCCCTATTTACCTTTACACCCCAGGGTTCACCTGTGAGACCTGCACAGTGCAACTATTCCAATAAGCCACTGATTGAAGGGATAGGATGTGCCAGACCTACTAATAAGTACAAACAAAACCATGAAGTTACAGTGTTTATTGTTCACAGGACAAAAACTGTCCAGCAGCCAAGGTCAAGGCCACTTAATTATACACATATCACCCAATAACAAACATATTGAAAGCAAATATCAAGGGCAGTGAACATCATTAGAGTCAAGTGCAAGTAGCCAATCAACTCACCCGAGGGATCTTCTCAGATGGAGGTAATCTCTGCTTCCAGAATCCTAGTCAAGGACACCAACTCTGAAAACCAAAATCAAAAGAAAGAATCTTTAACTAGCAATATAAGGAAACCGACACCATAGGAGGATGAAATCTCACACCACCCCCAGAACCTGAGAAAGCCAACGGAGAAGGTCCAGGCACAAAGGAGCCCAGCACTGCCACGGGCAAACAGAACAGCTTCACATCTGCCAGCAGCGAGGAGCTGCTTATGTAGGTCCCAAAGAAGGCCACCCGTCGGAAACCTCCTGCAGTGGAAAACCAAGCCCCAAGAGTGGCGCAAGACCCACCAATGGACACTACAATGGCGTGTGACACCACTGTGGACCTTACCTAACCAGTCTAGCAAATGAACCAAACCTTGGGGTACAGGACTAGAGCCCAAAAAGGGTTACTGGGAGAAACCCTGTGCCCCTGGCAAGGAAAGCAGCCCAAAGGTGGCCAGTGAAGCGGCAAAAGGGTGGCCACTCGGACCAAAAAAAACAGAGCCAAAAATCAGTCGAGAGAGAGAGAGGGAGAGAGAGAGAGAGAGAGGACGGAATGGCGCCAATTTCCGCAATCTCTCTGGCTGTGGTGCTGAGGACAGGCTTTCAAAAGCCTTTTTTTTTAAATTAATTTAGTGATACCATAAAAGAAAGCAGGTAAGGAATGGACAGGGGAGAAAAGGAAGAATGTGAGGAAGAAGTAAAGAGAAGAGATGCTGGGCGGGGTTTGGGGGCAGATGGGGCGTCGATGTAGGAGGAGGGGTGATAATTAGTGGAGGGCCAGCATTTCATGAAGAAGCTACTGGTCTAACATAGCAATACTTAATACATTGGGGCATGCCTTGAGCTGGAAGGATGGGGCCAGGCCTCTGGGGTGAACCATGGCCCTCCCCACTCTGCCCATAGGACCGTTTCCACCATCTTACATGGCTACCATCACTGCAAAGCAGGGAAAAGGGAGGGGCGCTTCCTAGCCCAGGCACGGTCCCTACATCTTTATGATCTTTGGGGCAGTCTTTAAAGGGTAGGTTCACTGCAGATTTAAGCATGGAGTTCTGGGGCAGACTTGGGGGAGTTACGGTCCACCAACCAACCAATGTCAGCAAGGACTCGGGGGGCATAGCTGCGAAAGCGGCATAGCTGCCAGTGAGGAGGAAAACGAACTTTTAAGCCAATTAGGTAGCCACTGCTGTCCCTTATTGCATCTTGAGTGGCTCTGTTTTGACCCATGCCTTAGGATGCTTTATGACTCCTAAGGTATGGGTCAAAGGTTTGCGTTCCAGAGGAAGGCCAGAATATAATGAACCTCCATATCCCTCCAGCCATGGCCACCAGCCCCAAGACCAAGCCTCCCGCAAAACAGGAAATAAGTGTTTGGCTCTGTTAAGATGGATTTCTGAACTCGGACCTGAAGGGGCAAGGACACTTACAAATTACTTCAGACAGGTGTTATATTAAAAATATAGACACATTTATTACAAGGCCTTTGTAACATCGACCATAGCAAAGAATCACAATAATACTTAAGTAAACCAACACATCACAATCAATACAATATATATACAAGACCGCGGGGTCTAAGGAGTTAGGAGCACGTAATATGTAGACCACCTAGATGGGGAGGAAAACAGGCAGTGCAAGTAATCATTAGACCCAGTTCGACATCCGAAATACACCTAAGTAGGAGGATGTCCGAGCCCTATGAAGAGAGGAGCCTTATGCTCAAAAGTACCTGCACGCGCTGGTGCCAATGGACAAAGGAGGGCCTCTTCAAGGATATCAGGCAGTTCAGGAAGGTGAATGAAGCGATGCAGAACAAGTCCCCACTACTCAAGCAAGGCCTTCACTGGTGGGCAGAGGCAGGGTGAGTGCGGGATGGAGTCGCTATTTCGCAACAGCGGTCGAAAAGAAATTGGCTCCTGCGCGAGGGGCCACCGGTTGGGGTTTGGACTACTCACCGGTCCCCGACGCAGGCAGACCCAGACTTCTCCAGTTCAGTTCACGTTGCTGGCAGGTTCAGCTGCGATGATCAGGATGTCTCGACACCGTGTAGATTCTGCGTAGCAGGATGCAGGGTAGAGGGTGTCCCAAATGCAGTGGGCATGCACAGGTTCTTACCACAGCAGGGCAACACGGCAACCGCGTTTACTCTGGTCCAGGCGCACTCGTCTCACTTCAGACCTGGGAATGCGAAGTGTACGGATTCGGTGTGAGGGTGTCGTGGACGCCGAGCAAGCAGTAGACCAAGTTTCGAGGGCTTCCCCGAAATGGCGGCAGTGACAGAGCAAAGCGTCCTGCGTAAGCTGCCTGGCCCAGGGACACTTCCGAAGAGGCTTACTTGCAGGGTTTGATGAAGGTGCCGGGAATAGTTGATCCCACTCTTCCAAAGGGTCGAAGCGCCTTCGCAGACCTTCTAGGACGAGCAGATGCAGAGGGGTCTCGCAGGACGACAGCAGTTCAGGGTGCCAAACCATAAGCGGGTCACCAGCGGTTCCTCGACTCAGCTTCATGTTGCAGGATACTTGGCTCCTTATCCCTTGTTCGGTGTGAACTCCAAAGTTCCCGTTGCGCCAAAACTGAGAGGGCCCAATGGGAGATCTGCTCACAAACACTCACACCATACGTGGACCTATCACGGACCATGGTGGTCCCAGGCATTCAGGACACACTAGACTCTCTGGCACCCAGGATGT
Source organism: Ambystoma mexicanum (assembly GCF_040938575.1). Lineage (NCBI taxonomy): Eukaryota > Metazoa > Chordata > Amphibia > Caudata > Ambystomatidae > Ambystoma > Ambystoma mexicanum. The sequence goes on from NC_090936.1 coordinate 362,788,213, forward strand.
GTATTGGGACCAGATATCCCAGCCCACATCCTGGAGGCACACACAAGGCATTCAGAAGCCAGCGAAAGCGTTGTGTTTCGCGGGAAAGTGCATGACCAAATAAGGACTGCCCTGGGTCGGCTCGACCTGGGGGAAGGTGAAGGGGCAAGACTGTCAGGGGACAGGACAAAGAACCTCGTGGCATGGCCATTTTGGAGCCAGGTCACACATTTGTGCCAAACGCGGTAAGCGCGGATAACATGGCGAAAAAGGGTTCAAAACACAAGAGAAACGATAGTTGCCACCAGTCCCGTCCGTGACACACTTGCACAGTTCATAATAAGTCCAGCGAGAGTTTCTAGGGCCTTTGGAATGACTAGAGACCCAAGAGCGCGGTAATGTACGTTAGGATGCACTCTTGTTTCATGTTGCACTAAAGCTGCAAAATGAGGAAAGGACTAAGGGAAACAAACTCTCCCAGTACTGACTGTCTTAAGGGCATGTCAGTTTCCCCATAAGAATTGAGCGAAAGCCCAGAGGAGTGCGGCAGAAGGCTGAGCTTCTCTGGCAAAGTCTAGATCAGGGTGTAACACAACAGCAAAATGTTTGGGGGTTGCCACATGGAGGGAAAATTACATACAATTCTGAAATCTTTCCCAACAGGCTCCTACTAGGTTTGCTACTAAATGTTCTACTGAAGACCGCAACCAATAGAGGGGCGCAGTTAGATCTGCACTCCAAATTACCGAGTTACCAACTAAGCAACACAACCTTGAGCTGCAGGCCTTTCAAGCAAAGCTCTTCCGGGGTTGATCACCCAATGGCAAAGCAATGTTAAGGGTAAAAATATAGGTAATTGCAGATGTTTGGGCGACCCCCAAATAAAAAAGAAATACATATCAAATGAGTTTTTTTCAATGTCAGCTAGAAATCTGCCGAAATAACAAACGTTGGTAAAATGACATCGAACCAAATATACACACTGCAGGAAAGACACGGCATGTGCGGCTGTGGACGCACCTAGATTCGCGAGAGCAGCTATAGCCCATCATATCACTTCAGGCTGAAAGATCCGAAGCATGGCGTGTTTCTGCGAGGCTCTGCCAAGTCCCAGAAACAGTGAGCAAACATTAAGAGGGATGTGCCACCCTAAATACATAAACAAATCCAAGACTACCGTTCCCAGACTCGTCCCCTACAAGGGGCAGAAACACCAGCAATGACAACTGTGAAGATGTTCCACAACCAGACAAGAACCAACACGCAACCATATGCCCCCCCCAACTCACCCTAAATCAAGGAGGTAGACCTTGTGCCAATACATACCAGTGCTCCCTGCTGCACAGCGCAACCGTCTCAAACCTGGCCAAACGGACCATTCTACCTTCTGATGGCTGATGCCCGCGCTACACCAGATTGAACTCCAAAAGCTGCTAGTTACAGAAGCATGCCAAAATCGGCTGTTCGCTGTCTAGAGAGTGCAGCAGGAAGCCCAGTGTCACAAAAGGTCACGCACAAAAGCACACCGAGGTGTGCCCCCGGTCGCTCCTTCTAGATGGCAGACGGGAGCAGTCAGAGGTCAGAGCCTGCAGCAGGTAAGTGGGGAAGGGGGCAGGTGGTGCTGTGCAGCAGTTAGGGAGTTGCACCTGCCTCTCCCTACCTCCTCTTCCCCCAATAAGGAGTTGGAGAGGGCCATGCATAAAAGGTTGCACCTCAGAATCTGGCCTTCTGTGCTGCAAGCGCAGGTACAACCTTCGAACATAGATCCAAATCCACACAGCTGTTTCGCAGGCGTCTCTAAAAACTATTGCTCTAGATGGGAAAAACATTTTCCTTACCTGTAGACATACCCGAACACTATAACAGTAGAGGAGCTGGTAGACGCATTTACCCTCATTCCTGCTCCCTCACCAACGTTGTACTGGAACAGCAGGAAACGTGCTGTATGTGGGGACCCCCCTGTGTCGTCCCTATACTGCATTGAGTGTACTCCGACAACCGTATCGAATGTACCCTCACACTGAAAGAGGAAAGATGTCACCACGTACCATTGGACATCATGTAGTGCCGAGTGAAATCTGACACAGGCAGAGTGACCTCATGAAGATATAGGAGGACATACAGAAACGTTCAAAGGGATAATTGACTGACAGGCTAATGAGGTGGGAAGCTATGGTTATGACCAGCCCACACCTAGGTGCCTGCCTGTGTGGTGCTAGCATGTGTGGATTAGTACTGAGGGGTGCAAGGGTGCCAACCAATTGTAGAGGGACACGTAATAGAGAGCCCTATAGTTTGCATAACCAATTGCACGTCGTGTATTTGATGACATTCGTAGTGACTTGCACTAGAGGAGGGCTTAGTTGCCCCACCTGATGTTAGAGACCCAATCACCTTCCCAACAAGTATGAAACATGCCTAGATGTTCCCGTTAAGCCAATTACTTTCCCAAATAGGTTTTTGTAGTTTGCCACGTAGATTGACGTCAATGACGAGTTTTTACCATAAATGTTGTATTTATTAAATTTGCTGAGTGAGAAGATCGAGAGGATGTTCGTTATAACTCCCCGTTTTAGATAATGGATCTTAAAACATGTACTTTGCCAACTTCCTGAGTCAGTCTTTGTTGAGTATATTCTGCATCTCCATCCATCTCGAAGTATTGCTACCTCGTTTTAAAGGGCCTTGTGTTGGGTACACTGGTTCACTTCCATAGGGAGAAATAAGGGGTGCATACTCATCATCCCTCTCTTATACCCTAGGCCATTTGACCACTATTCACATGTGGTCTTTATAGCATTATGTATTATTTTCTTCAGCTCTGCTTAGGTCTCACTTCCTTTAGCCTTCCATTGGCCCCCATATACATTCACGGATCCACAAGAAGGAAATCCTACTCTGATTGCCCCTCTACTAAAACCTAACCAGAGGTTCCAGGGCAACATATTGTATGTTTTTTTGTTGGCCCACCCGGGGCTTGGACTTGCTGGATTAGGCCCTTCATTATTCTGACATGCTACGTGCCCCTGGAATGTGGGTGATGTGCTGGTTTGGAATGTGTCACACACCTTATTTAGGTAGATAAGGTTTATATTTTGAGATACATGATATTTAGTTTCTGCGTGCTTCTGTTTGTGATGGCACACCTAGTGGGTTTCCAAATTTAATATACATGTACACCATTTCATTTTAAATCAACAAGGGCTAGTAACCCATCTCTTATAACTTAAATCTGTTCTTTCACATCCACAGTGCTCCAGATCCCTGGGGTCCTGAAGAAGGCAGGATACACAACTACCTGCCGAAAGGTCCATATCTAGCATCAGGCACCACTTTGGACATCGTGGTGGCCAGTGATACCTACTAGGGCATAGACCTGGGATGTGGGCAAAGGCCTCAAACTGAATTCTGGTCTCGAAAATCTGGACCACCATATAACTCCCTTATTCCTTAGATTAGGATTAGAATAGGGGGTTGTTTTCCTCTCTCCATCCCGTTATATGGTAGGGGATCATGTAGATACTAACAGTAAATATGCAATTTACTTTTATGTTCACAGCTGTGTGAAATATCCCTCTGTGTATATATATTTCTGAGGCTTGTGGAATCTGCTTAGATCGCATGCTGTGCATAGGCCGACATCTAGTGGAAGCTGCAGAGTATTACAGTTTGTTTTTCAAAACTCCAAAAGTGTCGAACTGGGGTGTGCCAGTAATACTATCCCTAGTGTGACGTCCCCTGTACCCATGATCCCTCACGCGTGTAGGACCCTCAGATTTTTTCCGCCATACTAGTTGGACACATGTTGCAGAGTTCCCTTGGCATTAGCCAATTAAACCAAAAATATTGTTAAAAAACGTCCCTGTTCTCTTCCACCCTACACCGAAGATCGACAACGGTGAAGATCGAGAGAACCAGCCGTCGAAAACTACACAACAGACTTTGGACCTTGGAAGGCCTCTGGCCTCACCCAGGCCTTGGAAGGCCTCTGGCTTCGGCCCTGTACAAGTAGGGTGTGGGGGGAGGTCATAACTTTCCCACATTTATTCCCTACGTAAATCAGCCCCTGCCAATTTCAGACATATGGAGAGTACTCCTTTCAAATTCTGCCCTAAGTGTAACAGGAAGTTTCCCTGGGTAGACAATTACAATACGTGCAATCTGTGTCTCCCACGAGACCATCCCGAGGCTACCTTTCGAGCGTGCAAGCTCTTCAAGTCGAAAACACTTAAGGACCGCTCCACAAAACGCTGGGCCCTCTACGCCAGGCAACTAGAGGCCATGGACGCAGAAGGGTCATTTAGCGATGGCAGCAGCGCCGCCGTATCGGAGGGCAGAGGGGTGACTTCAGACACCCACGCGCAAGCTCCCGGCCCCGGAGGACTGGCCAGTGGCACAGATATGGGGACAGCAACCTGCGGCATAAGCGCAACACACCACTTCCACTAAACACATCAGCCCCAGCTGTGACTCGACACGCGTGTCGAGCGATCGCCAATGGAAGACACAGTGAGAGAGCGGTCCAACAAATCTGTTTCCTTTGGGCGTTCCCGTTCGCGATCGTCTCATGACAAAGACCAACCGTCTACGGTTGGGAAAGGTGTTGCACTCCGAATACTTCAAGAGGCCCGATCATCAGAAGACGATTCCGACCTCTATCCTCAGGCAAGGCGCGTAGCGTCTACTCCCGAGATTCGACGTTCTTCCTCCAAGACCACCCCGAATCTCGTACCACCTCAGATTCTCGACGCAAGGTGTGAGATACCACCTCCAAATCTCGACGCAAGGAGTCAGATCCCTCGGAAGCCCCTAAAACCACTGGGAAACATTCCTCGAGTCATGGGAAGGGGGACAAACACAAAAATCCTTCAGAACACTATGTTCATAAGGAAAATCAAAAGGCCCCTAAATCAGTAGGAAAGTCCAAGGTCCCTGACCCGCCCACTAAAAGTGAAAATCATCCCTCCCACTCCTCAAGATATGGGCATGGAAGAGGAAACAGAAGATGTTGTGGTTATCCCTAGCTCCAGAAATTGAATTCAGATGACATCGATAGGGTTATGAGAAGAATCTTTTTGTTGCAGAATTCTATGAAAAAGACCATAATTATTTTCATAGTTATGCCACCACACCACCTACCACTGCCGCTTCGGGGTCCAAGACCTCTCAACCCCTTGCTAAAAGACTCCGCTCTGATGCCCCGGTGCAGGGCTTGGTCACAGACCCTTTGGTCATTGAATATTACCATCCCGAGTCATATTGTGAGGAAACAAACACAAATGGTGGAAGACCAGACAAGGGTCTCTTATTATGGGGATGACGAGGACCAGGAGGATGAGGCTGAGGCTGAAGCCTACAATCTTGACTTCCCAATTCCTAAAGACCCCCCGGTGAATGACTCACCGGTAGATAACCAACCCCTCCTCAATGAGGTACTGGCTAAAGCAGCAGCCCATTTTCATATTGACACACAGGGTGTCCAAGAGGACAGAGATTTCGCGGAGGAGATCCTAGGTGACAAAAGAACCATTACTCCGGCTATCCCTATATTGAAATCTATCAAGCGTAGAATTTACCCCTCTCTGGTAACTCCAAATCTTGCTCGTGCGGTTAATCCATGAGATGAAAAATTATCCCGGCCCGCACCCTCCGATCCCATGTACATTATGGGTCAATTAAAACCCGACTCCCTGGTAGTAGCAACCACCAGAAAGAGGACAGGTACACCACTGGCTTCGTCTGAAGCACCTCCTGATAAAGAGCAAAACACTATTTGCTCTGGGCAGGAAAGTTGCCTCCAATTCCGCCTATCGGGCATGAATCGCTAACTGTGCCACTCTTTTGGCAAGCTACAACTGCCATCAGTGGGAAGAAGTAGCTGCTTTAGTATCATCCACATCTGAACCACTGAATAGCCAGTTGGCTCAGCTGGCAGCGGATGGTAGGTCTGTATCAGGATGCATACTGAAAACAAACTTTGATGCAGCAGATAATGCTGGAAGGTTAATCGCAGAAGGCACTGTTATAAAGCGTTACGCTTGGCTAAAATAGTCAGGGTTCAAACCCGAAACCCAAGACATCCTTATAGGCATGCCGGTAATGCCAAACATACTGTTCGGCAACAGCTAAGGACGAGTACGAGACCCTAAAATCTCTAGGACAACTCACGAACAAACCCTCAGGACAGAGGGGAAAGACTAATTTTCATCGCTTTCAGGGCCAAAGCTCCCAGAGGGGTTCAAACTACTATCAAAATCAATGAACCTCGTGGAGCAACAATCGGTCATCACAAAGCTTCCCCAGAGGGCAGCGCAGAGACCGCATTAGGGGCGGAGGCAGCCCCTCTAGAGGTGGTACGCCACCCAGTAAACATTGACGTTCCGCTTCGGGTCCCCTCCCATGAATACCCAGTATTACCACCTTCACCCACGCATTGGAGGGGATCACTTCAGACAGATGGGTGCTGTCCACACGATACTGTATAGAGCTACTAGGGCGCCCCCACGATCATCCTCAGAGACAGAAGGTACACTCATTGTAACACCAGAAAATCCTCCTCGAGGAGATCGCCATTCTGCTTGCAAAGGACGCCATAGAACTCGCCCCGGGCAGCCAAGTAAACAGGGGTATTTATTCAACATACTTCCTTTTGACAAAAAAGATTTAACAATGCGCCCAGTATTAGATTTGCGCCCTGCAAACAAGTATGTCAAGCCACAAAAATTCTGCATGACTACACTACAAGAGGTAATCCCCCTACTAAAAAAGGTGGATTACATGGCAACATTGTATATGAAAGATGCTTATTTTCACATTACAATGTTCCGAGTGCACAGAAGATTCTTGCATTTCAAAATAGACAGCCAGCACTACCAGTTCAAGCTGCTGCCCTTCGGAATAGCCTTGGCTCCAAGGGTATTCACCAAGGTACTGGCAGTGGTGGCGACGTACCTACGCAGGGAGGCAATCCCAGTGTACCCTAACCTGGACGACTGGCTCATTACAGGGGAATCCCCCTTAATTTGCAGACTAAACATCCAAAGAACAATCAACCTCCTCCTCCAATTGGGCTTCTCAATGAACAAGAAAAAAAAAATAATCAAGCCTAGTGCCAAGCACCTCAAAACAGTGCCTAGGAGCTGTCCTAAACACCCAAGAGAGGTTGACCTTCCCAACAGAGGAAAGAACTTGAAATCCGTTGCTGCAAATTCCTCAATATCAGGCCAGTCACCAAATAAGGGTGCGCAAAGCGATGTGTTTGCTAGGCATGATGGCATCTTGCAGTTACGTGCTTCCCCACACACGCCTGCGCATGCGAACCATGCAGGAATGGTTGGCGAAACAGTGGTCTCAAGCAAGTGGTCAGTGGGACGATCTAGTGGTCGATTCGCCAACACTAGTACAGAGTCTTCGCTGGTGGACAAGAGAGAATCTTACAAAGGGGAAACCCTTCTACGATCCAGGGATACAGGCCGTTGTCACAACAGACGGCTCCCTAGCAGGTTGGGGAGCCCACTACTTTCACCATACAGCTCAGGGTCTCTGGTGTCACACAGTGGCTCAGAACCACATCAATCTGCTAGAACTTTTGGCAGTCGTCAGAGCGCTTTGGGCATTCAAACCCCTCCTATCCAACCAGTCAGTGCAGATCCTAACAGACAGCACAACTGAACTGCAATGTTTTACCTAAACAAACAAGTGGACACTTGTTTGCCAAATCTGTCCAAGCTGGCCCAGAATATTTGCAAGTGAGCACTCAAACAGAAGATTTACCTATCATCCCAACATGTTCCGGGGGATCTTAACTCACTAGAAGATGCTCTGAGCAGGGATCCCCTTCCAAAAGAACACGAGTGGACACTACATGAAGAAGTCGTAGGAGACCTCTTCTCTCAGTGGGGTTTCCCCACTATAGACCTATTAGCCACAAGCGAAAACAGGCAATGCCCAAACTTCGCATCCAGGTTCCCCCAGCAAGGCTCCAAGGGGAACGCCCTATGGATAAATTGGTCAGTGATGTTTGCCTATGCTTTTCCAACAAACCCTCTAATGAGGAAGGTGGTGAACAAGAACCATAGGGAACCGATAACGCTCATCCTGGTTACTCCTATGTGGGTAAGACAACCATGGTATCCACACCTATGCAAACTCCTGCAGTGGAAAACCAAACCCAAAAGTGGTGCAAGACCCACCAATGGACACTACAATGGAGGGCGACACCACTGTGGACTTCACCTAAGCAGCAGTCTAGGAACTGAACTAAACCTTGGGGTACAGGGATGGAGCCCACTAGGGGAGACTGGGAGAAACCCTTTGCCCCTGGCAAAGAATGCAGCCCCAGGTGGCCAGTGAAGCAGTGAAAGGGTGGTCACTCAGAACAAAAAAAACAGAGCAAAAGAATCAGGCTATCTCGAGAGAGAGAGAGACAACAGAATGGCCCCAATTTCTGCCATCTCTCCATTACCGTCAGGACTACAGCCCGCGGTTTCCACAAATGCACCCCACAATGAAAAGGAAACCCCGGGCTGTGGTGCTGAGGGCAGGCTTTCAAAAGCTTTGTTTTTTAAATGAAATTAGTCATACCATAAAAGAAAGCAGGTAAGAAATGGACAGGAGAGAAAAGGAAGAATGTGAGGAGGAAGTAAAGAGAACAGATGCTGGGGGCGGGCAGGGCATCTTGATATAGGAGGTGGGGTGATAATTAGTGGAGGTCGAGCATTGCATGAAGAAGCTACTGGTCTAACATACCAATGCTTAACACATCAGGGCAAAACATGAGCTGGAAGGACAGGGGCCAGGCCTCTGGGGTGAATCCTGGCCCTCCCCACTCTGCCCATAGGACTGTTTCCACCATCTTACATGGCTACCATCACTGCAAGGCAGGGAAAGGGGAGAGGCGCTTCCTAGCCCAGGCACGGGCCTACATCTTTAAGGTCTTTGGAGCAGTCTAAGGTTAGGTTCACTGCAGATTTAAGCATGGAGTTCTGGGGCAGACTTGGGGAGTTACGGTCCTCCAGCCAGGGACGATGTCAGCAAGGACTCAGGGGGCATAGCTGCCAAAGGGGCTTAGCTGCCAGTGAGGAGGAAAACTTACTTTAAACCAATTAGGTAGCCCCCGCTGTCCTTTTTGCTATCTTCATTTTTGTATCCAGAGTGGCTCCGTTTTAACCTATACCTTAAGATGCTTTATGACTCCTAAGGTATGGGTCAAAAGTTTGTGTTATGGAGGAGTGCCAGAATATAATGAACCAGTCTCCGGTACCTGCCAGTGACGTCACTACCAAGAACCTTAGCATTTATTCCTTCCAGCAAACGCCATTAGGCCACCCCATCTTTGCTACTGGCAATGCTTGCACCAACTATGAACTCATTCATGCAGGTGGTCAATGATGAAGGACAACAGATCTCGCACCAGCCAATGTTAATGGAGGGTGAAAGAATAGCCAGGCTTCATATCAGGATATGGATGAAGAACTAAAACATTCATGAATGGGGCACAGTTTTGTGGGAGGCGGGAGGAGTGTGCCAGAAGGTCTAGCAGTAATGTTGGAGAATTTTCCCCAGTCAGGTGGTTAGTAACGCATAAAATTGTAAGGGGTCTGGATGGTGGGTTATGTAGGCAGAGTCCTTTTAGGTGAAGGATGCCTTGTTCCTTGACTTGCACTCCATTAAATAAATCCTGCTTCATGTTTGATCACTGAAAATGGATGCACATTCCTGGTTTCTCAGACACTTTCTTCCACCGTTCGTCATCTGCCTCGTAGAGACAGTTTTACCTGGCCAGGTCACAAAGGCAAGTTACACAGGGGCACTGCTGCTAGTGCTGCAGAGTTGCCATAGCAAGCATGATCGAGGATGGAGCAACATACGAGGGAAGTACCAGTTCCAGGTCAATAACCTACTTTAGTAGACCAGCAGCCGTCATATGGGAAAAGATGGTTTTGGGCCGTGAAATAGGCCCACGTGTTTCAGTTTCCTAGCCCCTAGTGCAGAGGTCCAGCAAGCTACCCTGCTCCGTTTAGCATCCCTCAGCGTGGCAGAAAATATGTGGCCTGCCAATTTGCTTTGCCAGGATTTTCACTTGCATGTTGCTTCTGATAATGGCATCGGTGCAATGGATGATGTACTATTATTAGTCGGAATCGGCGGAACCTCGAAGCCGAGCGCACTTGAGCCTCTACGAGAGCAGTCACATTGGTATCCAGACATCTTGACGGGTGATTTAACTTGGAACGCGCAGATCGAGGCTGAACTTTCCCCAATATCGGAACAGAGGTGCAGAGGCGAGACAATCAGGAGGTCAAGTTTGCAAGATTAAAAGGAACGCGAGAATAATCTGAAAGTTGTATGAATTTGACCTACCTCGTCTCACTTCACTCTTTCCTCACATTGCTGCTTTACATATTGAAGGTGACATAAATGTCCTCCTTGCTTTTGTGGTTGATTAAAGAACAAAGTAATCTTTATCTGGGCTTCTGACGGTCTTGTGTGAATTGTGACATAATTCACCTCTGCAATCACAAACTTTCATTCAGCTACTGCTCCGTTTCATTCCTCTCCCGTAGATTGTTGGGAAAGGGGCGAGATAGATAGCTGGTCTAACACCTACAGGTGGTTCTTTTGCAGCTAAAGCACGTCTGGAGGTTCATAAACCAATGCAGTATCTGAAGTTATGGCCACCAAGACCGAGCCTCCCGCAACTCAGGAAAGTAGTGTTTGCCTCCTACTAGGTTTTCTACTAAAATGTATACTGAAGGCCGCAACTGAGAGGGCCTCAGGCACACCTGCACTCCAAAATACTGAGGTATCAACCAAGCAACGCAACCTTGAGCTGCAGGCCTTTCGGGCACAGCTCTTCCAGAGTTGATCACCCAATGACAAAGCAACCCCCCTCCCCAAATGTTTTGTAGGTTGTCCTTTTGTCAGTCGCTTTTTTTTCCAAAGGATTGTCGGCAAAAAATCCACCAAAAAAAAAACACAAACGTCGGTAAAGTGACATGGAGCCAAATGCATACACTGCAGGAAAAAACAGCATGTGCGGCTGTGTGCACACCTAGATTAGCTAGAGCAGCTACATACATCCCATCATGTCACTTCAGGCTGAAAGACCCGAAGACTGGTCTATTTCTGAGAGACTCTGCCAAGTCCCAGAAAGAGTGGCCAAAAATGTGATGGATGTGCCACCCCAACTACAAATCCAAGACTACCATTCCCAGACTCCTCCCCTACAAGGGGCAGAAACCCCATCAATAACAACTGTGAACCTGATCCACAACCAGACAAGAAAACAACCATATGCCCCTCCCCTCTGCCCCCACGCCACTCACTCTAAATCAGGGAGGTAGACCATGTGCCAATACATACCAGTGCTCCCTGCCACACAGCGCAACCGTCTCAAACCTGGCCAAACGGACCATTCTGCCTTCCGATGACCGATGTGTGCTCTACACTAGATTGAACTCCAGAGACTGCTAGTTACAGAAGCATGCCAAAATCTGCCTTTCACATCCAGAGCACGCGGCCGGAAGCCCAGTGTTAAAAGGTCACACACAAAAACACACCGAGCTGTGTCCCCAGTCGCTCATTCTAGATGGCAGAGGGGAGCAGTCAGTCTGAGGCCAGAGACTGCAGCTGGCTGGTGAGTAGGGGCGGGAGCGGGTGGTGCTTTGGAGCGGTAAGGGAGGTACCTCCCCTCTCCCCCGACAAGGAGCTGCAGAGAGCCATGCACAAAGGATGCACCTTGGAATCTGGCCTTTTGTGCTGCAAGCCCAGGCACAACCTTCGAACATGGATCCAAATCCACACAGCTTATTTGCAGTGATCTCTAAAGACTATTGCTCTAGATGGGAAAAGCATTTTCCTTACCTGTAGACATACCCGACACTATAACAGCTGTAGAGGAGCAGGTAGAGGCATTTACCCTTCCTCCAGACCCCTCACTGATATTGATATTTTATTTCTATCGCGCTCGTACACAAGTGTTTCAGAGTGCCACAAGGGAGGGGAGGGGAACAGGGGAGAACAAAACAACGATCTTAATAGGCCCAGTGACATTGAGAACGAGCAAGTGCATGGGAGAGGGGGGAGAAAACAAGTGCATGGAAGGGGGAGAAGTGGAAAGTGCAAAGGAAAGGAGAAACATAAATAAATAATAAAGGCAACAAACAGTGGTAGTGCAGCAAGCAATTGGCAAGTGCTGGGTTTAAGGCAGCAGACAGTGTAGGTTTGATAAGTGCAGGAAGAAAAAGGGGGGGCTGTATCGGTACAGATACAGACCCCAGTGCAAGGGGTGGCCCGGAGGCAGTGCAGGAGGGTGAGCAGGTACCTGGGCCCAGAGGACAGAGGGGGGCCAGATGCCAAGAGAGAACAGATCAGCAGGGGAGAGGGGGAGCAGCAGGGGAGAGGGGGAGCGAAGGCAGAAGCAAAGAGGAAGGTCCTGAGGTGCTTCCGGAATCGGAGATGGTCCTCCACAAGTTTTAGAGTGGCAGGCAGGAAGGCCGTTCCAGAGGGAGGCCCCAGCCAAAGACTGAAATCTACCCCTAGCTCGTTTCTTTGAAAAACACCTGACCCTGAGGGAGTTAGAGGTAGAGGAGCAAAGAGCTTGAGTGGGGTGGTATTTGCGGAGGGATAGATGAACGTATTTTGGACCCAGGCTCCAGAAAGCCTTGTGGACAATGCAGAGGGTTTTGAATACTGGAAGAGCAGGAGACGAGCAGTATGTGGGGCCCTCTGTGTTTCCCTATTCCGCATCGAGTATACGTGAGACGATATGCACTCAGACAACTGTATTGAATGTACCCACTCACTGAAAGAGTGGAAGGATGTCATCATGCACCATTGGATGTCACGTAGTGCGGAGTGAAATCTGGTGAGGGCAGCGACGTCATGACGAAGATATACAAGGACAAACAGAAACAATATGAAAATACTCAAGAGTAACGTTGTAACCAAAGTTACAAGAGAAACATACAAAAAAAGTAATCATGCACCCAAAAGAAGATGAAGTAACTTGCTGACCAATAAGAGTAGATTACATTAACGCAAGGTAGATGAGACATACAGAAAATAGAACGTGGCAAGGACGGCCATGATAGGAAAATGGGTGGCCACTTGTGCAAAGATTTATTCCAGCTACCTCGGAAACAGACTAGGGCTGCCGAGTCAAGAGATGCTGGAAAACAGCTTTGTGTGTAGAATGAAGAGGAGTTCAGGTTGGCCTGGATCAAGGATGCAATTTCAAGTAATCGCTGCAAAGCACAAAAGGAAGGTAAACTGATAGGCCATGAACACGAGACAGTTCTTTAATTCTAAAAGAAGAAAACATTTGTAATAGTCAAGTATTGGACAATTGCCTGGAGTGAGCGAGTCTCGAGAGGCCAGAAGGAGCAATAACACCCAGCATAAATGAATCAAATAGCAGTAAATAGGAGGTTGAAATGGCCAAATTTGCAGTCTCCTCGCACGTGATGAAGAAGTTTGAAAACAAGGGCTATTCAATAAGCTGTGGATGAGGATAGTGATGTGCTCATACTCCCCTTGAGTTTCCCAGAACAGAGAGAAGACTACAAGGTCAACTACAGACGGGAAACTGACTTTGGCTCAGACTGATGAGATGGACTAATTGGGAAAGTGGGGCAACCTGTTATACAATGTTACACAGACTAACCCGCTGCCATTTTGTCCACTATAATCAGTATTATACATATTTGGAGGTAGAGGTGTGTCTTACAGATAAGAGGCAGCCAATAAAATACCAACCCATATGTATTCTATAAGTAGATATGTTCCCCTAACCAATCCCTCCCTTCATAGGTTTTACAGTGCCATGTAGCATGACATCATGGATGACTCATATTGGGGTAGAATACCTCTGTGTAATCATTTGTTGTGAGTGTGCAAACATCAGTCTGATGTCTGCCAGTTTACCCTGCTTTATTAAATTGAGAATAAATTAGTACTTTGCCATATTCTTGGAGTCTGCCCAATTATTTGGTTGGAGATCTTTATTGGTAATTCCATCCAACACAAGAAATGCTTCAAGGTGCTAGAGCACACAGTCTACAGTACTAAACGCCCACCGACTACAGATGGTAGCCAGCCTTCAAAATGACATGGCGTCCTTTTATATGTAGGGATCAACACGGACTAGGGTTTATTCCTCTACGCAACCCCATGCCTCAATGTCTCCCACAACACGCTGCAGCTTACAGAGCCTTTACACCTTCCAATGGCAGGCTCACTGACCGAAGTCACCAACACCCTATTTTGATGTACCAATGCTGACAGAACCTCTTAACTCCCATGCAATTGGGGCCAATAGAGTTGATGCCGCGTCAAACATGTTTTTCATGGTTTACATCCATTGAAGAATCAAAGCAGACAATATCAACACAACACTCATGCCTTCCACTCAATATTCAGCACTAAGCGGAACACACACTGGATGATTTGTGGGTCACAAGACATCACTGAACCTTCTATAGGACCCCGGCCCCAATTGTCCATGTTCTGAAAAAAGTTGCAACAACTGCCTTTGCATCTGTGTGGATAGAAGTACACACCAAAGGAAGTACAAAGTGAAAGCCCACATATTTTAAAGAGAACAGCTCTGATGCAACAACCCTTGAAACTGGTTTATATCAAGTGCTACCAATGACAGGATCTCGGCCATCTGCGGAGATCACACGTTTGCTACATAGCAGGGACTCTGGTCTGTGTAGCAGAGTTTGTAGTATTTCATCAAGAGTTGAAATCTTGCAACACCAGTCACAAGATCATAAGACATCCATTTACCTTATCTACAAGGGCAGTTCCACCACGTTGTGGTATGCATGACTTGCAAAGAAGACAACTTGACAGGTATAGTCAAATGCGAGCTTAGCAAGCACCCAGGTTCTTCCTGCACTGTCTTCAAGAAAGGTACCAGACCAGATCCCGACAGCTTCGCTTTCACCTTGACTCCTAGGCCTCATGACCAGACGGCCACTGATCACATGTTTATTATGGACTCCAGAGTGCCAAGCCGCATTTGATGAAATATGACGGCAGTCTGCATGGTGTGTTTTGGTCCAGACCAAAGACACTCCAGTAGATGTAGGGGGTGCGCTCCCTATACAGAGCAAAAACAAATAGGGGATGGCTGGAAGGTTTAGAATGAATCTTAACCACTGGCGTTGCTCTGGGCAACTCTCCAGACTACCGTTCTTCGCCTGCCAAGCCATTACAGAAGGGGAAAGACCATATGCAAATCAGGCTTGGTCCCACCCCAGAAGGGGCAATCCAGCCCGAACTGCTAGGTCACATCCCTTCTGCACGAGACCACAAGCATCCCCAAATATGTTTCACCCTTGTTGGGGCTCATCAGTGAGGAGTAGCTTGGTTCTCTAGGCCCAGCAGGCACGGGACCCACGTCTGGGCATACCCGTCCCATTCGGGGTGACAAAGCAAAAACAAAGAGGTGATGG
Organism: Ambystoma mexicanum; assembly: GCF_040938575.1. Lineage (NCBI taxonomy): Eukaryota > Metazoa > Chordata > Amphibia > Caudata > Ambystomatidae > Ambystoma > Ambystoma mexicanum. The sequence continues at coordinate 362,803,656 of NC_090936.1, forward strand.
CTGGAAGGTTTAGAATGAATCTTAACCACTGGCGTTGCTCTGGGCCTTCACTACAGGGGCTGTTCATTATATGCTGTGGTATGCATGACTTGCGAAGAAGACAACTTGACACGTGTAGTCAAATGCGAGCTTAGCAAGCACCCAAGTTCTTCATGCACCCTCTCCAAGAAAGGTACCAGACCACATCCTAACAGTTTAGTTTCAACCTAGACTCCTAGGCCTCATGACCAGACGGCCAATGATCACATGATTATTATAGACTCCAGAGTGCCAAGCCGCATTTAAGGAATTATGACGGCGGTCTGCATGGTGTATTTTGGTCCAGACCAAAGACACTGCAGTAGATGTGTGTGGTACGCTCCCAATACAGGCCAGGGCCCAAGTCCACATCAGTAGATTGCGTCCCATGCCATTAGGACACAACGCATACTTACAGGATGGCAATAGAGGCTCAGCAGCTGTGTGGCCTGTGAACACAAGAACACAACTGTTTCTGTATGGGTAGTTCTTCAGAGGCAGCACAGACCATGTATGGCAATCAGAGGGTGAAGAGGGTGAAAAGGGTTCCAAAGTTAGCCAGGTTGGGATCGTGATGCTCTCCCACCCCCTTCACAATAGTCTTCCATAGTGTCTTGACATGGTGCCAACATACATCAACTTCTGATGCTTTCTGAACGGATACTCGCCTTCCCTACAGAAAGTCTCCAGTCACACCAAGGAAGGAAGACAATGAGAACAAGATCGGGACCCTCTGCGTAGTCTCCCAGAAAGAGGAATTAACAGATTATATTCTGTTTAAAATATCCAAAGTCTTATCTGCTATCATTACATCAAAATATGGTGGCACTGGCTCCTAAAGGCCATAACACCTAGTTAGTTAGTTAGTGTCCACGAGGAGGATAGACCGATGGCCTCCTCAGAACCTTTGCGGTTGCCACTGGCCACAGTAGAGGGTGGGGCCGCGGAGGGAGAGTGGGGGGGGGGTAAGATTGCAATTTTTTACTTCCATTCACACTGTACGATTACCCAGAAATACAATGTGAACATCTACTTCTCAATTGGCCCTCCCCCCTTGCCCACTCGCAGCAGGGGTTCAACTTAAAAAAATGTATTTGACCAAGATGGCCCCATAAACCGTCTTGTCTTTGTCCCATTGGCAGCTGGGGTGGTGGTGGGGGTGCTGGTGTTGAAGGGACCATGAAACAGCACAGCCTGCCTCACTACGGGTTAGTGGAGGACACGGCTTGAGTGACTGGAGCGTCATCAACGTCAAGATGACTTGTAACTGACTGGAGAGTGTCTTTGACTGTATGGACACAGTTCTCTTGAACAGTCGACCCAGAAAAGTGTCCAATTATCCTGTTCGATCCCCTTCTTCGATGCAAACGTGTCGCGAAGAGACCCAGATCTGAGAGCATAGCTACACCACCCAAAAGACGCATATGCTTCTGTGAAATCCTTACAAAAAGGGATCCAGTAACTGCCGGAGGCAAGTATCCATCAGATGGGAGCTTTGTGGGTTAAATGAATTGGCAAATATACCCCCCTTAACCCCTTCTATTCACTTGCCTCCTGCTAGATTGCCGGCACCCTTCTGTAGCTGGATCCATCAATTACCCTTACAAGCAATTCACCAGGTAAACGTGCCACTACATGACTCTACACCAGTGCAACCATCCCAATCCACCAGTGATTAAACAGCAACAATGCCAGCTAAACCACACTCACCTTCCTAATCATCGCATCACTTGCTCCAATAAGAACACAGGAGCGTCAAGCAAAGTGTGTTAGCTTTATTATTCTCAGCACAATGACAGTCCAGGGGCCAAAGTCACTGCACTGGATTACAGTGATAATGTCACGCATAAGAAAGACTGTCACCCAAGACTAACGAGGGCAAACATTGCCAGAGCCAACATGAAAGGCGATGAATTGCACCCATTGCTGTGAGGTTCACTGTTCAAGGAGCCAATCTGCCCATCAACTCACCCAAGCATGCTGCCCAGTGGTAGGTCATCTCTGCTTCCAGGATCCCAGATTAGGACTCCATCCCTGGAAACCAAAACAGAAGACCAAGTTGACTCCAGAGGGGATATAAGCTCATACTGCTCATTGGCAAGGTTAGGGGGCTGGAATACAACTGCTTCAAATGTCCCAGCAGTGCGGAGCTCTGTTTTTTTTATTTATTTGTATTGGTTTTACAAAACCTTTACAAAATGACATAAATTATAACTAAAATTACAGATCAGAAACATTATACTATACTGTAGCACCAGCGATTTAGCGATTTCCGTAATCATGTTTCTATATCTTGTTTCTAAAAAGCATATTCATAACTTGCGATGTTTCTGGTTACTAATGGTGCTGTCTTTGTTCTTTATTCAAAAAGTCTTATTTTGAGGAGTCAATGTTCAGAATCTGGGTTAAAGGTCTAATAAATAAATCTACATTGTTTTAACAGTTCAACTACGGAAAATGTCAGAAGAGTTTCATGACCGGAGATAATTATATTCCAGAAATGTTAGGCAATCGACCCGACCCTTCTTCGCTCCTTACATATTTTCTGAATAAAGACAATCTCAGCCTCCAAGATCCTTCACATTCCATTAGCAGGTGCTGCAGGGTCCAATTTGAGGGAGTCTCACATATTTTACACAGTTTGTGTGAATCTTCCTCTTGCCTTCGCTGTACAAGCACTTCCGACAGGTAAAGTTCAATCTTATCTTTAAGAAATTGTTTTTTACCCGACTGCCTGGAAATTTTAACAAGTATTTCGCTAGAGATCCCAGCTTTTTATCCACAGATTGGAAGGCGTTAGGCAGGATCGCATTTCTAACCTTTGCGATTATTTTAATCCAATCTTCTATCTCACCAACAGTTTAAACTTTCTGGGGATTATTAATCAATGTCTCGAGGCTTAGATCTTGTTTTAACAAGAAGTCCGTGAGTTTTTTCCAGGTGGTTTAGATACTCTGCGCTCGAGCATTCCAGGTGAGATTTAACGTCCCCATACAGTGAGTTGCGTTCTGTTGTAACTATCTGCCGATGGAGTGATGTTTACCTCCAGCTTTCTAAGGAGTCTAGGGAATTCAAGCCTAGCTCAAATCTCAAGTTAACTTATCCCAGTTTGTATTCCAGAGTATAGCCTCTAAACCATAAAGGATATTACCTACGCCCTAAAGAATCTGATTAGGGGGAGAATTGAAAACCTACAATATTTGGTGTACATCTTCTTCGTCTGGGGTTAAGTTGTAAAGTCTTCATCTCCACGTCTGTCTCCACCTTGTAAAGTGCCAGGGAAGCATATATTCTATATCCTAGATAGATCAGTTCTTCTACCTGTGGGATTGGGTCAGTTTCCAGGACCCAGTCGGAGTATTGTACTTTTTTCTGTACATGCTTGAAAACTATGATTTTAGATTTCAATGGATTAATACAGTTCATTTTCTCTGGCACTTGTCAACCTACCCACCCATTTAATACAGATTACGTGCCCCAGAATACTGTGACATGGAGACGATAATTTGGAAACCAAACTGCCTCCTTTGCTGGACCAGGACATATAGGACCCTCTGCACGACCATAAAGGGAAATGTGACTCACCATTGAGATTCCCATGAAACCAGACTCCTAGCCCTTGGAACCCGACAGCCCAGCACTAGGACAACTGATCAAGAAGTTCATCTCCAGGCAAAGCTGCATTACAATACCAATCTTCATGCAAAGCTGCAATACAATACCATCTCCATGCAAAGCTTCACTGCAATACCAATCTCCATGCAAAGCTTCAATACAATACCAATCTGCACATAGTATTTCAACCTAGACCCCTCACCTCAAAGGGTTACCAGGGAGGAACCACTTCACTACCCAAGGGCACAGTGGAACTAAAGAAGAAATAGTTCTGTATGAAATGAAAAGTGAAGTGCTGTGAATTTACCTCACTAACTTGTGTAGATAGATGGTGTACTCTATACAACTCTGGTTCTAGTAGGAATCTCTGATAGTGCCCATGTAGAGAGAAACTGGTCAGACATCGAGACGTCAACCAGAAATAGGTTGAACCCACAACAGTAGTACATTATATTCTAAGAGCGCAGAATGGATATAGGCAGAGTCTTTATTAATTGGGAGGTTAATATGTTCACTTGTATCCTCGTCTGTTGCCAGTAGTGAATGACCTAAGTGGGAAGAAGTAGATCAACCCAGACCCACGCACCAAAGTTAATTGTAGATGCCAGTCTAGGACTCAATGGATAGCGGGAGAAGGCATATACATCACAGCAGCCCACCCCACCCCATCCAGGCAAACCATGGGGCAGAGAAGGTGCAGCTGGCCCTTCCCAAGGATGCCGAGTCCACAACCTCAATTGGACCAAAGTTGCTAGACCACCAACAAGATGAATGTGAACACCATGGGAGCCAGACAACGGCAGAGGAAAGTAGCAGCCAGTCTCTGCACTCAGCTGTGTGGGTTCAATCCATTGCCACAAACACCACTGACAAGCAACCCCCACCTACAGAAAAAAAGCAGGCATCTGGTGCACTCTTCTACCCCCACACCAGTCCCCATCACCCCATTTACCTTTACACCCCAGGGTTCACCTGGGAGACGCAGTGCCAATACACAGGGTTACACTCTTATGAATAGCCTTCCTGCACAATGCAACTATTTGAAGGGGTGGGATGGTCCCATCCCACACCTACAAAATTCCCCCCCCCCCCCAATAAGTACACACAAAACCATGAAGTTACGCGTTTTCTTTATTGTTCCCAGGACAATGAAACAGTCCAGCAGCCAAGGTCATGCCACTGAATTATAAACACGTATCACCCAGCAACAAACATTCAGAAAACCAACATCAAGGGCAGTGAATTTCACCATTAGAGTCCAGTGCAAGTAGCCAATCAACTCACCCGAGGGATCTTCTCAGATGGAGGTAATCTCTGCTTCCAGAATCCTAGTCAAGGACTCAGCTCTGGAAACCAAAATCAAAAGAAAGAATCTTTAACCAGTCATATAAGGAAACAGACATCACAGGAGGATGAAATCTCACACCACCCCCACAACCTGAAAAAGCTAATGGACAAGGTCCAGGCACAAAGGAGCCCAGCACTGCCAGGGGCAAAAAGAACAGGTTCACATCTGCCAGCAGCGAGGAGCTGCTCCTGTGGGTCCCAAAGAATCCCGCCAATCAGAAACCTCCTGCAGTGGAAAACCAAACCCAAAAGTGGCGCAAGACCCACATATGGACACTACAATGGAGGGCGACACCACTGTGGACCTTACCTAAGCAGCAAAGTCTAGGAACTGAACTAAACCTTGTGGTACAGGGATGGAGCCCACAAGGGCAGACTGGGAGAAACCCTGTGCCCCTGGCAAGGAATGCAGCCCAAGGTGGCCAGTGAAGCAGTGAAAGGGTGGCCACTCGGACCAAAAAAAAACAGATCCAAAAATCGAGAGAGAGAGAGACGACAGAACGGCGCCAATTTCCACCATCTCTCCATTGCTGTCAGGACCACAGCCCGGGGTTTCCACGAATGCGCCCCACAATGAAAAGGAAACACCGGGCTGTGGTGCTGAGGGCAGGCTTTCAAAAAGCCTTTTTTAAATTAATTTAGTTATACCATAAAAGAAAGCAGTTAAGAAATGGACAGGAGAGAAAAAGGAAGAATGTGAAGAAGAAGTAAAGAGAACAGATGCTGGGCGGGGGTTGGGGGCGTCTTGATATAGGAGGAGGGGTGATAATTAGTGGCAGGCCAGCATTGCATGAAGAAGCTACTGGTCTAACATAGCAATGCTTAACACATGGGGGCAAACCTTGAGGTGGAATGACAGAGGCCAGGCCTCTGGGGTGGATCATGGCCCTCCCCACTCTGCCCATAGAACTGTTTCCACCATTTTACATGGCTGCTATGACTGCGAACCAGGGAAAGGGGCACTTCCTAGCCCAGGCACGGTCCTACATCTTTAAAGTCTTTGGGGCAGTCTTTAAAGGATAGGCTCACTGCAGATTTAAGCATGGAGTTCTGGGGAGGCCTTGGTTAGGTCTGGGGCAGACTTGGGGAGGTACGGTCCACCAGTCAGGGCCAATGTCAGCAAGGACGCGGGGGGAGGGCTAGGTGCCAGTGAGGAGGAAAATAAGCCAATTACGTAGCCCCCACTGTCCTTTTTGCTGTCCTCTTTATTTTTGTATCCCAAGTGGCTCTGTTTTGACCTACACTTTAAGACGCTTTATGACTCCTAATGTATGGGCCAAAGGTTTGTGTTCCAGAGGAGGGCCAGAATAGAATGAACCAGTCTCCCAGCCCCTGCCAGTGGCTCTGTTTTGACCTACACCTTAAGAGGCTTTATGACTCCTAAGGTATGGGCCAAAGGTTTGTGTTCCAGAGGAGGGCCAGAATAGAATGAACCAGTCTCCCAGCCCCTGCCAGTGACGTCACTCTGCCAAGAACCTTAGCATTTATTCCTTTTAGCAAACACCATTAGGCCACTCCATCTTTGCTACTGGCAATGCTTGTTCCAGCTAAGGACTCATTCCTGCAGGTGGTCAATGATGAAGGACTACAGGTCTCACACCAACCCGTGTTAACGGAGGGTGAAGATTTACACCCCTCATCTGATTCGTTTGGCCGGAAAGCATCACCAGGCTCCATATCAGGATATGGATGAAGGACTAAAACATTCATGAATGGGGCATGGTTTTGTGGGAGGCGGGACGAGTGGGCCGAAGGCCTAGCAGTAATGTTCTAGAATGTTCCCTAGTCAGGTGATTAGTAACCCATAAAAAATGGAAGGAGTCAGGTAGGCAGACTCCTTTTATGTGTAATATGCCTAGTTCCTTGACGTCCAATAAATACATCCCACTCCATTTTCGATTGCGGAGAGAGAGCGGCCAGAAGCTCAGTGTCACAAAAGGTCACGCATAAAAGCACACCGAGCTGTGCCCCCAGTCGCTCATTCTAGATGGCAGACGGGAGCAGTCAGTCAGAGGCCGGAGCCTGCAGCAGGTAAGTAAGGGAGAGAGCAGGTGGTGCAGCGGAGCGGTTTGGGAGTTGCCCCTGCCTCTCCCTCCCCTCTAGCCCCCAATAAAGAGCTAGCAAGGGCCATGCACAAAAGGTTGCAACTCGGAATCTGCCTTTTTATGCTGCAAGCTCAAGTACAACCTTCAGACAGAAATCCAAATCCACACAGCTGGTTCGCAATGGTCTCTAAAGGGATGGGAAAAGCATTTTCCTTACCTGTAGACATACCCGAACACAACAGTTGTAGAGGAGCAGGTAGACGTATTTACCCTAATTCCCACCCCTCACCAACATCGTACTGGAACAGCAGGAAATGTGCTGTACGTGGGGACCCCCCCTGTGTTGTCCCTATACTGCATCGAGTGTACTCAGACAACCGTATCAAATGGACCCTCACACTGAAAGTGGAAGGATGTCACCACGCACATCTGGACATCGTGTAGTTCCGAGTGAAATCTGACACGGGCAGAGTGATGTCATGAAGATGATATACCAGGACATACTGAAACAATATGAAAATATACAAAATAATAAAGTAATCATGCATGCAAAAGAAGATTAAGTAACCTGCTGACCAATAAGAGTAGATACGCAGGTAACAGGGTAGATAAGACATACAGAAGCTTGCTATAGAGGAAAATAGAACATGGCAATGACAGCAGCGATGGGAAAATGGACGCCAAAGGTTTATTCCAGCTACCTCAGAAACAGACCAGGGCTGCAGAGTCGGAGAAACTGGAGAACAGCTTTGTGTGCAGAACGAAGGAGTTCAGGTTGGCCTCAGATCAAAGATGCCATTTCAAGGGGGCGTGGCCAGCTACAAGATGATGTGGACGTGAATCTGCACCGCTCCGCGAGCCGCTGTATAATCCTACAACATCCTGCCTGATTTCGATATGGTGGAGGAAAAGTAAGCAAGCGTATGGAAAGCGGATGACCCGCTCTACATCCTGGTGAATTCGCTGAGCAAAACGCATATGTGAGGAGGAGAAAAGCCGACTGATGTCTGAAGCTGAGCTTTGAAACGGCCCACTGTAAACAAAATGGCCACCACATACTTTCTGGGCCCAAGCAGGGCCACACAGTGATCTACAGCCGCCCTCTGTGAGGTGAGAGGAGGCGGCGCTAAGGCCGGCGACCCGCACTCGACTGCGGCCCGACCTCCGTCCCTCTGCATGCACTGTCAAGAGTGGAGTGGTGCACGAGCAGTCACTGAAAGCCGCGGACCAACACAGCCTGCCACGTGAGTGGGGGAGGCTCGTTGCAGCATATCGCCTGAGGCGCAGCCAAAGAGGTGCGGAGAGACGCGGGGACGGACCGGGGGTGGGGCGGGGTGCCTGAGCCTGCTCGTTGTTCCGACGAGCAGAGAGGAAGCATCAGCGGGGCACCGGGCTGCTCGGCCCAGTTGCCCGTGACCGATCGCCCAGCCCTGGGCGAGCACACTCGGAGGCACCAGCAGTGACCCGCCGGGATACAGAGTGTGCCTGCGGTGGGTGCGGCGGAGAGAAGGAGAGCTGTGTGCCGGCTGCCAGGGATGGAGCGGACTGCGGCTCCAAACATAACACACGCAGCAGCACCTCCTGCCAGTCTGGACCTATGCCCTAGGAGTCGAATCCCCTGGGCCCAGTGTGCGACACACTTGAGGCGCAGAGCCTAAGTTTGGAAACCTTGAAGACTAACAGACGGCACGTTCCTGCACCGCTGTCCTGTCAATAATATTGCAGGCGGTGGAATCATTCAGTCGACGAAACTGAGCGGACACGGGGCATACCCCAGTGTGGTCACGGCCCACCCCAACAGGCAAACAACCGGAAAACGCATGGAAATGAATATGTGACCGCCCTGCTCAACTAGGCGAGTAATCCTGGGTCATCCCACAATGCATGCCACCCTTGATGCTGGTAATAACACATACACTCTACAGACAAGGCGGACGGCAACCCTGCAGCCCGCACAGCGAAGAAAGTGACTGTTACAGCCCATGCAGTCTTCCGGCATAGCGCACCAAGGATGCAAATAGCAGAACATGGGCACCATGCGCGCATCAGCAGTGATGCCTGGTGAGGAGTGATCAACCACGTGCGCATACCCATAAAGCGGCTCCCAACCTCCGCCTCTCCATACGACAACACATCCACAGAGGCTGCAACAACTCATGTTCTAACCGCAAATAGCATAAGAAGCTGCACCCTGACAAATCGCAGTGTGAGAGCGAATCTGCAGTGGACGCAGGCGTACACCCAACTTGCAACCAGGCACTGCCCTTATCTTAACAGCTCCTGCATAAAAGGCAATCTGCAGGCGAAGCCCAGGCGGGGCACCACCTGTTGACAAGACACGAATAGACAACAAACTATCCCGGATCCGTGTCCCCGGGTGCCGGACACCACTGGAGAGAGACATACTATACGCAGATCAATCCAAGCTGTGGAGACATGCTACTCCCTAAACTACCTCACCACATCTTGCTAGAAGAAAAGTTCATGAACAACCTCCTGGCCAGATACGGCAATCTCTGCGGCCGCTCTCACGGACGCAGGCCTGGGACCCATTCCAAAGGCCTATCAAGAGACGACGCACAAACCCCTACACGTCACGCCGCCGCCCTTTGCTACGGGATGGGGAAAGACAAACCACAGAAGCCATTGACGCAGAGCAATATGGACCAATATGCGTTCACCGCCGCCTCCCAGCCAGCGGATCAAACACCGTTGCAGAACCTCCCTGACACGGAAAATGCCCTATCACTGAAAGATGTCATGGCGGCCATAGCTACCTCTCGCTCCTCCATGGAAATGAAAATAGACAGCATTGCGGCGGATGTGTCTTTTCTCCGACACGACCTACAAAAACGTACTTCTCTTATGGGAGAGGCAGAACAACGTATCTCAGGGGTGGAACATGGCATTAGCAGTATCACCCGACAACTATCGCAAACCCTGAACCGCCTAAAGACCGTGGAGACCAGAGTAGATGAGGCAGAGGGCAGGTCACATCGCAACAACATTCACATCCTTGGACTCCCGGAGGGCGCGGAGGGACCGAGCATGGAACTGTTTCTAGAACAGTGGCTAGCAGATCTCTACGAGCCGCACTCTCTCGAAATTCTTTTCAATCGAGCGCGCCCACAGAATGCCATCTGGCAAACCCATCCCAGGAAGACCACCTAGAACGGTAATTGCTAAAGTCCTTAATTATCGGGATAGAGATGCAATGCTCCAGATGGCCCGCAAAGTAGGGACAGTCTCTTACAATGGCTCTCGGATAGCCTTCTTTCCCAACTACACGCGAGAAGTGCAACGAGCAAGACAATCCTTTGAACCGCTGAAGAGGCAATTATCCTGTCAGAAGGTAAAATTTGGACTGCTATTCCCAGCCCAGCTAAAGATCTATCACAATGGGACCACAATACACTTCTCTGACCCACAGGAAGCCTGGAGCTGGGCCGAAACCCATATTGGAGGGGACTGGACAACAAGACCAAGAGGACAAGAAAGAAGACCTCGACCACATCCGGACCGCGTCCTCCCTGAGATACCCCCCTTAGACCCAGTGCCAGCGGCCCTGGACCAGACAGCAGAACCTGCAGTGCAGCAACCAGGATAAAGAAACAAGTGACCCCAGAGGGGAATGGGACCGCCACACAGCCACAACACGCCTGGCATTCCCCAGGCCCTCCTTTCAGCAGCTCCCCTCTTGCAACACCGCCAGAACCCAAAGGCCGGGAACACGACGACAGGGGAGTCACCCAAGGTGTACCCACACCCTGTGCTACTCACGATACCACAAAATCAGCGCAGTAATGGCGGCCGCTAGAGGCCACCACGCACGAAAATGACCCTCTGCTACGAACTGTAAGTTTGGGACCGGTACAAGCAGACGGGGGGAAAGTTGGAGAACAGTTAATAGTTAATGGGTTATAGTTTTTAAGCGCCAGTAGAGTTCAGGCGACAGATACTTCATGTTGCGGAGGAGTATGGGGAGGGGGGGATGGGGAGTTGTTATATGTTAGAAATTTTCCAGGATGTTACACCACAATAATCTTCACCAAGAAACCACGAAGCACATATTGCCCAATACCCACGCCCCTGCCGGGCACGACCATTGTATTCTCACAGCCAAATATATCACACACACTGGCACAACAACCTAGATTTCCAGACAGAAATGGCCACACAACAACATAATGGCTTCACAGGTAGAGACGCGCATGCCCCAATGGTAGTTAATGAAAGTCAGATCCCTAAGGATCCTCACCTGGAACGTAAACGGCATGGGTTCAAGTATTAAGCGTCGGCTTATAATGCAATTTCTTAACAGGCGTTCCCCCGACATGGCTCTTCTCACGGAGACACACCTAGCGGGTTCGACCTGCCGTTTCTTCCGCAGGACAAACTATCGATTAGCTTATCACGCAGGTTACACGATGGGTTCCCAGGGAGTCTTGATCCTCTTACACAAACGGCTCCCCTTTGTACTGTCGGCAGTGGAACTAGACCCCAGCAGCCGTTTCGTGCTACTCAGGGGCACACTGTGGGGGGAGATGGTGGCTATTCTGGCAATATACTCCCCACCGGGGTTGGGGGATGTTCTCCTGAGGGATGTCACGGCACTGATGGGACAACAACAACCTGATCTATGGATCCTGGGGGAGAGGGGGGGGAGTTTAATGATATGTGTAATACACAGGACCGGACTCACATACGGAATCGAAATCCAAACAAGCCCACGCAGCTAGCAACCTTTGCAACAGCTCTAGGAATGAGTGACCTATGGAGAGACCTCCACCCCACAGACCAGGGCTTTTCCTTTCACTCGGGAGCCCATGCATCTCTGTCCAGGCTGGATTACTTCTTCCTTCTGACTCCCGAAGCGTATTGGGTAAAAGCGGCAGAACTCCTTCCCCGCGGCATATCTGACCACTCTCCCCTGGAAGTACTGCTCCAAACAGATAGACCCCTGCCTTCCAGGACTCGGCAGCTAAATAATTATTATCTAGGCCTTTCAGAATTCGTGGAACACATTACCGAAAAACCTAACGATTTCTTTGAAATAAACGCGGGCTCCGTAGAGGACCCGGTGATATTATGGGAAGCTCACAAGGCGGTACTTAGAGGGGAAATAACAGCCTGGACGTGCAATAAAAGGAGAGAACACCATAAGAAAGTTACGGAGGCAGAGGAAGCCGTAAAGGAATGGGAAAATAGATATGTTTCCACCCCCACCCCTGACACCCATCGCTTCCTCGTGAAGGCCAGAGCAACCCTTCACAACACTGCGCTAGATAACGCAAAGCAAGCGCATAGAGAGACAAGGACCAGAATTTATGAACACGGCGACAAAGCCAGCAAACTATCGGCCTGGCTGGAACGTCGGGAGGAGGGGCACAGGCACGTCAAGCAGATCACGGAGGACTCCAATGGACCGGCCCAAACAGACCCAGAAATAGCAGAGGCCTTCACTAATTTCTAGGCCATACTTTACCCCGCCCCAACATCACCGATCGATCCGTCCCCTCTGGATGAGATTGTGCTCCCGCACCTCTCGGAGCAACAGAAAACACATCTGGATAGGGAGTTGGATGAAGTCGAAATCATGGAGGCCATGTCCCAGCTACAATCCTGGAAGGCACCAGGCCCCAACGGTTTCACAGCTGAGACCTGGAGGAAGCTGGGCAGCAACAAGATGGCGACCCCCCTCCGGGATCTATTCCTGGCAGCCAAAGAACAGAGCACCCTCCCGTTGGACCTACGAACGGCCAATATTGTGGTTATTCACAAACGAGGAAAGCCCCCTGACAGCTGCACATCGTACAGGCTGATGTCGCTTATTAACAACGAAGCAAAACTTTTGGCCAATGTACTGGCCAATAGACTTCAACTGGTCATATCCTCACTGGTTCAACCGGACCAGTGTGGTTTTATGCCGCAAAGATCGATCAGAATGAACTTACGCAGGTTGCACCTACTCCTGGAAAAAGCCCGGAGCCTCGACGCGCCACTTGCTTTTTTAGCAATTGACTTTGAGAAAGCGCTCGACTCGGTGGTGTGGGAAAGTCTGTGGGCAATAATGAGACGCATGGGTATTGGTGAGACCTTTCTCAGCTGGGTTCAGCTTCTATACGAGGCGCCAATGGCTGCGGTCAGGGTGAATGGCTGGAACTCTGGGACCTTCCCACTGGGCAGAGGCACCCGACAGGACTGTCCTCTATCCCCCCTTCTATTCGCCCTAGCGATCGAACCGCTTGCCCAATGGCTCAGACAGGTCACCACATGGTCAGGTTTTCACTGGCCAGACGGACGGGAGGACAGGGTATCCCTATATGCGGATGTCTTGCTACTCTATCTCAGCAACCCAGACCACGCATGCCCAATCGTAACCCGAATGTTGACAACTTTTGGGGAATTCAGTGGACTCAGAGCCAACTGGGGTAAATCGGTACTATTCCCAGTGAAGGGTGACGACCTGGCAGTTCCCCAGGATGTGCTATATCGGGTGGAGAAGGAGGGTTTCCGCTATCTGGGCATATGGGTCTCTGGGACTCGCTCGAAATATGTGGCACACAACCTGCATCCACTAATCGATCGCTTTGCCGGGGATGTACAGCACTGGATGCTTACACTCATGGGCAGATCGGCCCTCTTTAAAATGATGGCACTTCCACGCTTCCTTTATGTACTGCAAAATGCCCCATTGGCCATATCACATACGGAATTTAACTGAGTGGGGCGCCTAGTCAGGAAACTGATATGGAAGGGCGTGCAGCTTCGAATCAAGCTGACCACGCTGCAACGATCCATCTGGGAGTTGGGCATAGGACTCCTACACCTCAGGTCCTACTACTGGGCCTGTCAACTAAATGTAGTTAATGACCTCCTTCATGGAGACCCCGAACAACCACACATTAGAGCGGAGGAACCCATCATCCATGGCACCCCACCACTAGAAACACCATACCAGACCCTAACCAGGCCCCCCGCACAAACGATGTCCACCCACATCGCGATGATCTGGAGGCAGGCACACACCCACATAGGTTGGGGGAACAGGATCACTATGGCACAGCCACTATGGCACAACTATGGGTTGAAGGAGGTATGAAAGTTGCCTGCATGGACCCGGTGGGTGGAGGCTGGGATAACAATAGGAGACATAGCTGATGGCTCCATCCTCCCATTCAAAGCCCTGCAGCAGAGATTCGGAATACCTGCCACAGAACATTACCACTACCTACAACTAACAAACGCCATTAATGCACATGGGCAAGAGCTTGACGATATACCAGATTACACACCTCTGGAACGCAATTTACTGACACAGCACATTCCCGCAAAGGTCACCACTATTCTGTGCAAGGCAATTAACGCGTTCACCACTCTGGATCTGGTCAGTCTTAAAAACAAATGGGAACGAGACGTGGGGCGCATTGACCCAAAGGACTGTATCCAAATACTTATGCACCCACGCGAAATCGCAATAGACTCCAGGATTAGACTGGTACAGCTTAAGATACTCCATACCCCCGAAGCGCCGTCTTTGGCTGATGAAGGGCGGAGGACCCCAACTGTTTGAAATGCTGGGCGGAGGAGGGTAATTTCATCCACCTTCTCTGGGACTGCCCTAAAATCAAGACCTTCTGGACGCAATGCTGTCAACTATTAACGAGAACCCTGGGGCGCACAATGTTGCCACAACCTGCAACAATGTTACTGGGGGCCCCAGATGAGAATATCCCGAATAAATGGGAGGGTATCTTTCTCTCCATTGCAATGGGTCTGATAAAACGCGATATAGCACAGAAATGTGGAGCCCCGGAAAGCCGTCAGTGGCCCAGTGGTCAAATGAAATGGACATCTGTGCAGCGAAAGAGCATAGAATCTACACAGCACGGGGGTGCCCGGCAAAAGCCATCAAGATCTGGGCAAAGTGGGAGGACCATGTGATGTAGGACCCGCCGGTTGAAAGAAAATGAGATGTACATGACCACTATACGGGACATGGTGAGGAATGCAGACCCCGAAAGCAAAGTGCTCAGCGGCAAGACATGAATGGAGTGATGAACCAACCCAGGTGTTGAGGGGACGGAGGGTAGGGGAAACTGCTGGTGTATTGTATGTATGTTTGAAAACCAATAAAATATGTTATTAAAAAAAATGCCATTTCAAGGAATCGCTACAAAGCACAATGTCAGGCAGGCGGATACGCCATGAGCGTGAGACATTTCGCTTAGATTGAAGAAGAAACATTTGCAAGAGCCAAGCATTGGAAAATTAACAATGGCTAAGGCTCCAACAAAATCGAGTGAGCAAGTCTCGAGAGGCCAGAACACCCAACATAACTGAATCAAATAGCAGTAAATAGGAGGTCAAAATGGACACATTTGCCTTTTCCTCACACGTGATGCAGAAGTCGAAAACAAGGGCTATTCATTAAGCTGTGGATGAGGATACTCATGTGCTAATACTCCCTTGTGTGTCGAAGAACAGAGAGAACACTTCAAGGTCAAATACAGACAGGAAAATGAGCTCAAGGTCACACTGATTAGAGATGAAAGACTAATTGGGAAGTGGGGAGTAATCTGATGTGACTCAAGCACCTGGGTTTCGATTTCCCTACCGGCTGCTAGCGGGGGAAAAGTCCAAGGTTGGGTGGGATGTCAACCAATCAGGGGGTCTATGTGGCAACCTTCTATACAATGTTGCATAGACCAATGAGCTGCCATTTTGTACGCCATAATCAGCGTTATACGTATTTAGAGGTTGTTCAAGGTGGGTCTTACAGATAAGAGACAGCCAATGAAGTACCAACCCATAAATATTCTATAAGTAGATAGGTTACCCAACCAATTCCTCCTGTCAATAGGTTTTACAGTTTGCCACGTAGGATGACGTCATATATTAAGCATATTGGAGTATATGACCTCTGTGGAATCATTTGCGAGTGTGCAAGCACCAGTCCTATGTCTGCCAAGTTTACCCAGCTTTATTAAATTGAAAATGAAGTAGTACTTAAGTCTTATTCTTGGAGTTTGTCCAATTATCTGGTCGGAGATTTTTATTGTAATTCCATCTCGCACAAGAGACGCTTCAATGTGCTAGAGCACAAAGTCTACAGTATTACGCTCCACGACTAGCTCTAGCCAAACTTTCAGCTTTTTACTCCCATTCACACCAGATACCCAGAAATACAATGTATATATCATCCACTGCTGGACCAAACCTTGGGATACAGGGATGAGCGTGAACATGGAGCAACATACACCAGAGTCCTACCAAGGAATGCCACCCATAACTCAGTAAAGGTTTTACAGCCTCTGCCAACCCCTCCCGCCCCCAAACACACAAATCCAGGCTCTCTCCAGAGACAAGAGAAGGACGCCAATTTGCACCATCACTGCTGTGCAGTGAGCCCCACAGGACAGGGTTTCCAGGGAGGCCTACAAAAGGGGGATGTTCCCCTGCTTAACCCCCCGCCCCCCTTTTCCCACAATCTCCATCTTGCTGGGGTGTTAAATCTGCATTCCAATGTAGTCATATCTTAAGAGATAAAAGATGGGATGAACGAAGACTGAGAAAGTTGAAGGTGGGGCGAGAGTCTGCATGCTCAGCGTTACATGAACAAGCCAACTAGTCTGTTATAGCAATGTTTAGCAAAGTCTTCAGCAGGCAGGATGGAGACAGCTTCTATGGGATAATCATGACCCCCACATGTCATATTAATGCGATTCTGCAACCCTGCCTGAAACATGTCTCACTGCCAGGAGGGCTATTCCTGCTAACAAAGCTTGAAAGGCGCCTAACATAGGAAAGGGGTACCAGCATGACGGGATGTTGGGTGGTCTTATAGATTAGGTTCACTTTAGCTTTAAGCAGTGGGTTTGGGGCAGGTTTCAGCCTTAACTGCCCTCGTACTGGAGCCAAGGTCAGCAAGAGTTTAGGGCCATGGCCACCAGTTGGGTAGAAAGCTTCGGCCGCAACAGCTTGCCGAAGCCAAGGTCAGCAAGAGCTTAGGGCCATAGCCACCAGTTAGGTGAAAGTCCATTTTGGACTACATGCAGCTCCCAATGCTTTATTTCTAACTCCCAGGGAGTCTGAGTGTGAAGGGGTTTTATGTTTAGGATTTTAATTAAAAGGCAGGGGGAGGGGCGTGGCTTGGCGCCATGGTGGTCGGTCGGGTCCGGTGAGAGCTCCCGGCCGCGACCGAGTATTACCTGGAAATGCCCCAGTAAACTGCAAGGCTAGGTGAAGGAAATCATCACCCTGCGAAGCCCGGAGGCTCGGGCGACTAATGCCTTGATCTCGGCGGTCCGAAGTGGGGATTGTGCTGAGCCTGCCCTCCCCCAGCAGAGGACTTCGCGCCACGGACCAAGATGGCGGACGGCGGCCCGACACATCGAAAGTACCTCTAGGGCCTGAGCGAATGCGGAGCTGGGGGAGCCTCCCCCTCCGAGGCACACAACTACGGACCTCTGATCGCGGAGACGGGGGCCGGGCCCGGTCCGGGGATCTTCGGTGCGGGCTCTCCCCTCCCCCGGCGTTTTCGTGAGCCGGAGTACGAGCCCGCGGCTCCCGCGGACGCTCGCCCCTGGGGGGGCTGCAGGGGGGAGCGGCGACAGGCGAGGAGCCCGCACAGTATTCCGCCGTGCACGGAAGCGGGGCGAAGCCCCCCCCCCTCTCCTCTCCGAGAGCCCCGCTGCTGACCCGGATCTGCTGCTCCCGCCACCCTTGCAGAGCTGAGCCCGCGCTCTCCCCCCGACAACCGTCGGGCTGCTGCCAGAAACTCCGGAGGACCGAGCATACAACGTCCCCCAGCGACCGCCAACGGAGAACGCGGGCCCCGGCCTTCCCCCGGCCTTCCTCCGGCCTTCTCCGGCCTTCTCCGGACCTGCACGACCCCCCCATCTGTCGGCCTAGTGGGTTCGAGGTGGGAGGATCCTCGTAGCCCTGAACAAGGGACAAGAGACCGTAGGACCCAGCCTGCCGACCCCCCGGGGGGCGCGGTGCCTGAGGAGCGCTCCTGGAGGGAAGGTAAGGCGGCACCTGCCGTAACTGCGGGGGGGGTTCCCTTGCCCTTCCGGTCTCCCCTAGCACCCCTGGGACGACCAAACCAGCCACCCAGACGCGGTCCTTCCGAGGAGCGACTCAAATCGACGGACCTGTGGAGGAGGCGTGGGGGGGGGTCCGGGGGGAAGCCCAGGCGCTCCATAGCGGTCGCCCTGCCCCGAGCGGGTCGGACCCCAACATATTCCATAAGAAGCAATGTCCAGAAATCCGAAAGTAACCAAACAGACAGACATCGCGACCCTGCTATCCACTAACATGGGCGAAAAGAACAAGAAAGGAGACCGCAGTGACATGGGGGGAGCTACCCAAGATTCCACCGGGGGAGCCACAGCCCAAGCGGTGACTAAAGCCGACCTACAGGAGCTCCTCTCCGCCATAACCAAGGAATATCAGAAAGGGACAGAGGAACTGAAAGACAGAATCGCGTCCCTGGACGGGAGAGTGGGTGAGATCGAAACCAGAACAACAGAAATAGAAACCACCCTGTGTGAACAGAACTTCGAAATTGGGGAAGGGGCCGACAGACTCTCCGCTCTCGAGGCCAGATGTGAATCTCTCGAGAACAAACAAGAAGAGGCCGAAAATAGGTCTAGACGTAACAATATTCGCCTGAGGGGAATCCCAAGCTCGGTCTCTGACGGGGAGCTTAACTCCTATGTCAGCGACTTATTTCGCTTCATCATAACGCTCCCAGACGGAGCCCCTCTAGAACTGGACAGGGTCCACAGAGTTAGAGCTAGACAAAACGCAAACGTGGCGCCTGATGTCCTAGCAAGAATCCACTTCTATAAAATAAAGGAAGAAATTATGCAAGAAGCCAGAAGCTCCGCCCGAATTCTCTTCCGGGACGCCGAGATCTCCCTATACCAGGACCTTGCGGCGTCCACTCTCGCGAAAAGGAAGGCCCTTAAGCCACTAACCGAGTGGCTGCGTGAACGAAAAACAGCATACCGCTGGGGTTTCCCCACCTCTTTACTCTTCTCCTGGGGGGGCAGATCCTGGTCTATCCCTTCCCCCAAAGAGGCCGAGCGGTTCATGAATCCGGGGGGCGAGGAGGGAGCCCCCCCTAATGCTGCCGAGATCCCCGGAGATTCACGCGGGGAACACACCAGAGCCTGGTCCAAGGTTCCCAGCCGCCGCAGACCCCGTGGACCCGCGGGCAAATTCAAAAGGGACGACAACCGCTAAAGGGGCAATCTAGAACACGGATAACACAAGCCCCCTCCGGGCCGAGTCCTCTGCCCCTCAGAAGGCGGAGCCGAGCCTCCCTGAGACGACTACCGTACTCAAACCAGTTAAACTTATCCTGCACATTTACTGGCCAAAGGAAGAGGCAAAGTTTGCCTCCATGCCGAATCTACATACCGGTCCGGCCGTATGCCCCGTTGGTTGAAGGCTGGCCCGGAAACCCTGTTATGGTTCGAGGGGTGGGGGGTTGGGGGGGGGGGGGAACGAGGGGCAGGGGACAGCAAGTTAAAGATGAATGAACGGAGAACTCTATCACGAAAGAACAAGGAACAAGAGAGCTTCAAGGAACTATCTGAATCGACTCACACCAAATCCAAAAGATGGGTTCGTTAGACAAAACCCTGACCATCACAACCTGGAACGTGCAGGGGCTTAACGCGCCCAGAAAGCGGAAAGCAGTGGAACATAAACTAGACCAGCTAGCAGCTGACATCGTCTGCATCCAGGAAACCCACCTCATTGCGGACGACCAAAGTCGACTAAGATTCTGGCGCTACCCAAAACGTTACTTCGCCTCAGCCACACAGAAAAAGAGAGGCGTAGCTATCCTACTAAAAAGAGATCTCCCACTAACACAGATCACCATCAAAAAAGACCCCGAGGGCAGATTCCTACTCCTGAAAGGTCTCCTAGTGGAACTGCCAATCACCCTCGTGGCCGCCTATGCGCCAAACAAAGAACAAGACCAATTCCTCCTTAGCCTCCTCCCAACCATCACGTCCTTCGCAGAAGGCTGCCTAATAATCGGAGGGGACCTCAACCTCCCCCCGGATCCGACGATGGACAAGACGCTTTCAGCCTCTAGGGAGGACTTCCGCAAATCCCTCGCCCTGGCGAAATTCTTGCGGGAAACTGAAACAATCGACATATGGAGATTCCACAACCAAGGGGAAAGGGACTACACCTTCTTTTCGCACGTGCACAAAGGCTACTCACGCATTGACCTCCTGCTCGCCACGAATAACCTGGCCCCCTGCGTGGAGAAGATCCAAATCGGACCAATCGCAATATCGGACCACGCTCCAGTCACGATGGTGGTGTCTATCCATGGGGCCCCGAAACCTACGCAGAGGCAATGGAAACTGCAAGACCGCATCCTGACAGATATATCGGCTAGCTCGGACCTCGCGGAGGCAATTCGGAATTACTTCTCAGAGAACACGACCCCCGACTCCCCAACAGCTACGGTGTGGGACGCCATGAAGCCGGTGATCCGAGGGGTCGCTATGGACCTAACAGCCAGACTCAAGCGCCAAAACCTACTCAAGCAACAAAAGCTCGAGCAAAAACTCACAACCCTAGAAGACAAACTCAAAGCCTGCTATAAGAAAACAACGCACCAAGAACTCAAGAAAACTAAGAGAGAGCTCGAGATCCACCTGGCGGACCGAGCCGCCAAAGCATTAACTTATACCAAACAATACTATTACCTGAACAGTAACAAAGCGAATAAACTCTTAGCATACAAACTGAAAAAGCTACAAACCAGGAACCATATCCAATCTCTGCAAGACAGGAACGGCACCTTATTCCACCGGGACCCCGAGAAACTCGGGTTAATGGCGCAACACCACGAGGAAATCATGGCAGGACCCCCAACAGCTACCTCAGCCATCACCCAATTCTTGGCCCTAGCACCAAAGAAACAGCCACCTCCATCCCTAGTGAACTTAGAGGGCCCCATCTCAGCGGAGGAAGTTAGCGAGACGATCCGCCGCCTGAAGAACACAACACCTGGCCCGGATGGGTTTACAGCAAAATTCTACAAAAAATTCGCTCACCTGCTTGCCCCACAGCTGGCAATTCTATTCAACTCATTCCTATCCACCGGCTCCACGTCCCCCTCCATGAACGAGTCAATAACAGTGCTGATCCCCAAACCGGGAAAAGACCAAACACAATGCTCATCGTACAGGCCCATTTCGCTCCTAAACAACGACGCGAAGATATTCGCAAAAATCTTAGCAAATAGGCTATCCCCTTTCCTTCCAGAGCTCATCCACCCGGACCAGACCGGATTCATCCCGGGTCGGGGTACCCAAGACAACATTCGCAGAACCATTAACATCATCGAATCAGCGAACAGACTGGGCACAAAACTGGCAGTCCTCTCCTTAGATGCGCATAAAGCTTTCGACATGCTCGACTGGGGCTATATTAAGAACACACTAGAGCACTTCGGCTTCGGCCCGAACTTCGCAAAATGGGTTCTGGCCATCTACCAAAAACCCTCTACAAATCTTCGCCTCAACGGGACAAAATCCAGTAGAATAAACATAACCAGAGGCACAAGACAGGGATGCCCTCTTTCCCCACTCATATTCGCCCTATCCATGGAGCCATTCGCTGAAAGGGTCCGCCGAAATGCATCAATATCAGGCCTAACGTACAAAAAAGAATCCTACAAAATTGCGCTCTACGCAGACGATGTGCTCCTCACACTCACCAGTCCGGAAGAGTCAATAAGAGCCCTACGGCAAACACTCGAAGAATTCCGAGTAGCCTCGGGATTCACAATAAATATCGCTAAATCCATCGCACTGGGCATAAACATCCCAAGAAGGACCAAGGCTCATCTCGAAGAGGAGTTCCAAATCCCCTGGGCCGGAAGTAGCTTCAACTACCTAGGGGTGCAGATACCCAACAAAACAGAGAAGCTGTACAAGACCAATTTCCCGGCACTCTTTGGAGACCTGAGAAAGGACATCAACCGCTGGAAAAAGCAGGAAATCTCCTGGTTCGGCCGAACGACTGCGATAAAAATGAATCTTACGCCACGGCTGCTATACCATGCCCAAGCCCTGCCGGTGTCGATCCGGGAAAAGGCCCTGCAAAAACTACAAAGAGAGGTGCTGAATCTAGTCTGGGAAGGAAAGAAATCCCGCATCCCAAAACGCATCATGCTCCGAAGCACGGCCCTGGGTGGCCTAGGGGTCCCAGATGTGGCAAGATATTGCCTCGCAGCCCAACTAGCCCCGGCCTTTGCCTGGAAGCTTCCAACCAACCGACCCCGGTGGCTAAACCTGGAGGAAGATTGGTGTCAGACCCCACTGGATTCCTTGCCCCACTCCAGGGAGCCCTGGGGAGCCAGGGACCCAGGCCCCCTATCAGCAACAAGAAACACAGTCGCCAGCTGGAGGACGGCTGCACGCCGGTGGAAATGCAGGAGCACAATGGGTCCACTCACGCCAATTTGGAACAACCCCGACTTCTCCCCCGGAATCACACCAAACCAGTTCACAGAGTGGCGAGCCGGAGGCCTAGAAACGATCTCCGATTTCTTCAAAAATGGCCTCCCCCTGAACTTCGAAGAGTGTAAAACAAAGTTCAAGATCCAGGAAACAGAAAGGTTCCGCTACTCCCAGTTGAGGCACTGGCTATCGCACCCTCTGGTTAGGAAACTAGGCAGCAGGGAGCTAACAGCACTGGAACACTCCCTCTCGACAACCCCCCCCAAGGGGAAAATATCAACCCTGTACAAAATTCTAGACAGAACAGACCCCGGGAAAAAAGAGCCATACATGGTGAAATGGGAAGAGGACATCGGAAGACCGATTGAGCTGGAGGAATGGCAACATATCTGGTCCCGCGCTCTGAAAAGCTCGAAATGTGTAACGAACAAAGAATGTGCGTTTAAAGTTTGCTACAGATGGTACAGAACCCCGTCATTCCTCAACAAATGCAACCCGGCTATCCCAGCGCAATGCTGGAGGGGATGCCCGGACCGCGGGACTCTATTCCACCTCTTTTGGTCCTGCCCCAAAGCCGCCTTATTTTGGGAAAACATCCTGGAACAGATTAAGACAATCACCGGACTCAACATCCCCTGGGACCCAGGGATTGTACTACTGGGGTCGACAGGAGAAGGCCAATTCCCTCTAACCGGCAACATGGCGAACCTATGCTCCCACCTCCTGACAGCTGCTAAAATCTCCATCGCCAGACTCTGGAAAGACCCGGAGGGCCCATCCACACAGATGTGGTGGTCTAAATGCTGGGAAATCGCCGCAGCGGAGAAAGTCACGGCCATCAGGTCAGGCAATAAACCCAAATTTGAATGCACATGGGCGCCCTTTCTGGACTATGCGCAGCAATTCCCCGGGGTGACAAGGCAGCCACCCAACTTACGCTGGATGGAAACCCAGGACTGAAAAAGAAAACACAGCCCTAAGCCAGACAAGCAACTGAGTTCTCCCAGTTCCCCGAAGCGCCACGAACGACCAACCGAGCTCCCCGGACTTGGAAGACCTGACACCAAAGCACCCCCGGCATACTCCAGCGAAAGCGTCACTCCGAACCCTTGAAACAGACTCCTTGGCGAAACAGATAGTAACCTGCTCATGTGTAAAATCAGCTCCTTGCGAAAACTGCTCCCTGTCTCTCACCCCCCCACCCCCCTTCTTTTCTTTCCTTCTCTTTCTTTTCCCTCCCCCCTACCCTGTTGTAGTTGCTACTATTATTATCTTTTTTTTTTTAGTTCTTATTATTGAAGAGAACGCAAGATTAGCTAAGTTTATTAAACGCAAAGCAATGTTCTCCTATTCATATGTCCTAAAAGTCGCCATACATGTAATGATCTTAACCTCAGCAGGACTTGTTACGTTGAAAACAATAAAAATAATTTTGGAAAAAAAAAAAAAGGCAGGGGGAACTGAAAAAGGTAACTTTGTGTCCCAGATACGATAGGCAACCCCTCGGCCCCCCCACCCATCTGTACAGTCATGCGGCTAGGAACATTGGTGGAAGAGGGACAGGGGGGCACTGGGAAGAGGAAAACATCTTGGAGTATAGCTACACCATCCAGAAGAGCAGGCAAATCTGCCAATAGCAAACTAGCAGAGCCAGCAGTCCCGCCTCCAAGGCGGTCCAGCATGAAGCTCTGTAGGTTCACTTCCTGCCAAATCACTGCATACAGACATCAAGGGAAGCCCCACCACCAGATCAAGCAAGCCACAGAAACATAGCCACAGAGATGCGGTGTGCGACACAAAACACATGCAAATTCGCCAGCAGTAGCCCCACAACAGCACATGATCCACTCAGACCTGGCGGGTCAAACACATCTCCATAAGGAGTCAACTGTTGGAACTCGAGTGGCGCAAGACTCCATGGACGCTATTCTACATGGTGACACCACCCAACTAAGCTCCCACAGGGAATGGGACCAAACCTTGAGGTAAAGAGGTGAAAGAAAACCCATACGGGGTGACTATGGAAACCCCATGCCCCTACCAAGGAATCTAGGCCAAAGGTGGCCAGATAAGTGTTGAAAGGAAGGGCACTCTCCATTATTGTCAGCACCATAGCGCAGGGTTTCCAGGAAGACACCCAAATAAAAGGGGTGCTCCCAAGGAAACACCTCGTGTGGTGCTGAGGGCAGGCTTAAAAAGCAATTTTTGTAATTGAGTCATCCCATGAAAGAAAGCTAGTAACAAATTGGACAGAGGAGAAAAGACAGAAAGGGAAAAGGGAATGAACGTGTGGAGGAAGTAGAAGAGCTTTAAGCGCCCCAGATAGGCATTTCAAATCAGAGGGTGTTTCACAACTTAGTCCCCAGGGATCCCATACTCAGGCGGACAGGAAAAGCCATCGCTTTTGGATCCCGATCCTAGGGGTAGACAAGCGAGAGACTGGGTACGGGGTCCGTTGGGACGGGAGGGGGGAGAAAGAGCACCAAATGGGGAGACATGGTATCCCCTTTTCGCACTGCCCATCTAATCCATTTCCCTAACTATTTTTTGGGAAACTACAGCTCCCATAATTCCTCCACATAGGTAAATTATACTACTGAGCCAAGGAAGATGAGGAATGAGGCCAGGATGATTACCTCATGACTTGCAATGGCTCTGTCCCTTTAATGATATCATGCAGAGTCAGGCACGTACGGCTAACTACACACACCTGCCTCTTGTTGGCACTCCCTGTCAGGATAAAAGATGGCGCGCAGACACACAGAGAGGCTGGGTACGAGGAGGAGAAGCTCTTCCAGGGCTGATGCGATCCAGGCTAAGTTGGAAGGCCAAGGGCCTGATCGGCATTTGCGGACAACAAGACCTCCAGGTGAGAATTCCATACTTCTGGAAAGCCGTAATCGTTCCGAGACCAACAGAAGGATTTGCCTTCAAGGTGCTTCTAGGCGGCCCGCTCCCCTCCAGGGAAAGCAGCGAGTGTTGGGGAGGAGCAGATGAGGTGTAACGACCTTAATTGCTACATGAAAGGCTGTGAAGAAAAAAAACCCAATTAACACGACCAGTGAGTTATCGAAGGCAACAAAGGCACGGTTTTGTAAAAAGCAAGTGAAAAACTTGCAAGAGTTGAAGGCTGCACCTGTGCTGATGACCACGTAATGGAAAAACAAACGCTGAACTGTAATGAGAGCATACAAAGTAACAGAGTGGTCCTGCGAGGCAGAATCGCGCATTCAAAAGTATTTGTAAAGCATTTGAAGTTGTGATAAAGCGAGAAGCAAAGGCAAGAAAGTAACCGCAAACATGAATGGAAGTTGATTGAATAGAAAACCGAAGTATATAAACTTTAATACGCCAAGCGAGCAAAGAAAAGAAAGGGTAATTCCAAGGAACTACAAGTATCAAGAAGCATCGGTGTTGAGATGAAGATTGTTTCCTCTCGGTAATGGGGGGTTGGGGGTCCTTTGTTCTTTTTTGATTTAGTAAGCCTCCCCTCTCCCGGAGTACATTAATTCTCTGGAACTGTGCCCAGTCCATTGGGATGTCTGCATTGGAGTGATTAGGCACCACGACCCAACGCGGGGACCCCCTTCCAGGTCGGGTTTCCTCCCTTGCCAGTCGCCTTAACTTTTTGCCGTATACTAGACTAGTGCCCAGTACAGTTTTTTTACATTTCTTTCACGGACCAACTGGATATTCCCACACTCCAGTCAGTACATTCCTTTATCTTCTTTGGCATCTGCTTCCATGCCGGCATAGATTGTCCCCACTCACCAAGGGGTTCTTTGAAGCCACACCATATGGCAACGATGGACCGTCCTTTGCCTGCCCTAGACTGGCCAAACTATGAGACATCTACCCCACATACAGGTATACCAATGCTTCGTTTTTTTGTCTTTGTGCCACTATGTCTTGCGTTTCTATATTACAAGCCTTTGTTATCGGGACCACTTGATTCAGTTATGGCATACTTCCATAGGGAGAACTGGGGGGGTGGATACTCATCCCTCTTTTATACCCTCGGCCATGTTGCCTCTATACACTCGTGGTCTTTATAGCATTATGCATCATTTTCTTTAGCTCTGCTTATGTCAGCTTTCGATTGGCCCCCTTATACATTAACGAATGCACAAGACAGAAAGTGTTATACTCTCAATGCCCCTCTACTACAATCCAACCGGAGGATCTAGGGCAACATAGTGTACGTTTTTTAGTTTTTTGTTGGCCCACCCAGGGTTTGGACTTGCTGGATTGGGTCCTTCATTATTCCGACACTCTACGTGCCCCTGGAATGTGGGTGAGGTGCCGTTTTGCAATGTGTCACACACCTTTAGGTACATTTAGTATTTTTGTTTTGGAGATATATGCCATTTAGTTTCTGTATGCTTCTGTTGGTGATGGCACACCTACTAGGGCATAGACCTGGGATGTGTCCATAGGCCTCGAATAAATTGAATTCTAGCCTTGAATATCTGGATCCCCATATAACTCCCTTAATCCTTAGATTAGGATTAGAATAGGAATGCGGGTCCTCTCTCCATACCTGTTCTATGGTAAGGGATCATGTAGATAGTAACAGTAAATATGCTATTTACTTTCATGTTCACAGCTGTGTGAAATTAATATATATTAATATTATATATTATATATATATATATAAACATACACACACACAAACACATAGACACACCTAGTATGTTGCCTACAAGATTATAAGAACTTTGTATAATGTCCGATTACTTCAGTGTTTTCTCCCTTAATGTTTTGTACGAGTCACTGAATATTCTCTTTTAGTGGACGATTAACTTGTGCATAACATGATAAACAAAATCTATTTTTAACTATTCACCGTATGTTAGATTATTGGCTCAGACGTAGCCCACAACTGCTCGCAATTTTTCTTTCATTGTACGATTAAATTATCTACACCACTATTAGGTTTATGAATGATCCTGTTGGGAACAAAGCTCCCTTTTTTTGGTTTGGTCTCCGAGTTACAGCAGGTCCCAGGATTCCTTGACAATACATACAAATGACTGGCCAAGCCACACCACAACTACTGGGGAATCCACAATGATGAATTGGCATTGAAGGCATGCGATGGCCTTCTGGGCTTGCATTGCACAATCACCAGATAATCCAGGGCCGCCAACCTGTACGAACATTTTGGGCGATATGCCCCTTCATTGCCGCACACCTCCCGTCACCCGGGGTCAATGTGACCAGTCCATCAAATGCATCAAAAAAAAACCACCCTTCACTCCCGTCATGAAGTAGCAGATACTCCAACCATTTACCCACAGGGTGTTCCCAAGGTTTAAAACATCAACCCATCTCACTTTAGGGTCCAGCACACGGTTTGGCAGGATCCACCCTCCACCCAAAGCGGGCATCGCAAAGAAAAAAGGCAGCATAACCTACTTGGTCTACCAGGACGAGTGTGCACTTTCCATCGTAGCAAGATCGCAGGATATTTTATCATGCTTGTGATCAAAGGGCCCTTCTCTAGCACTGGAAGGGTTAAGGAGAGAGAGATCAGCTGGACTAACTGTGGGCTGCAGGCCTTTTAGGGGTTACTGCAAAGAGTAACACCCAGAGGCAATGCATAACCCCAAATGTATACATTACACAGATGTCAAATGGCAAGAGCATGGCAAATATTGTAACGCTCACCTGATTCCCGTAGAGGCGCCGGTCTTGACTGGGCGTATACCGTATCTTCAAAGGTGATGTGTAACACACGGCTGGCTCTTTGGGCTGGACCTCTGTGCACTGTATGTCTGACTCGAAGGGTAAGATGTCTGCAGATAGAAAATATGGGATTAATGAACTGGGTTATTGAATGTCTCTCTCTTCTTCCCTTTCTCTTCTCCTGTAGAACCCCAAAGGTTAACGCTCTCACCTTAGGTAAGTGAACGCCGTGCTCTCCATCTGCCTCGGGGCAGGGTGCTGTAACCAGTTTCTTCACTGGATAAGGGGAGCAGGCCTCTTGACTTCAGAGGACTGCTGTCCGTCGTTTACTGCATGAACGGTAAGTTTCGAGTAATTCTAATGTCTTTAAAAGTCTTTAGTAATGATGTCTCTTGTTTTGCAGGGTTCCGGCGATGGCGGATGACGGGCTGAAGTGAGTTGAAGATGGAGCCCGTGTGATGAATAGAAGCGCCTGGAAGCACGTAAGTAAGCGCTTGTTGCCTGCTTCACGATGCGCTCTAACTGTCTTTTTATTTTGCAGGTACAAGTTCGGAGCGGCTGCAGGGTGCCGGAATACCCACTGGGTTAGATGTGGAAAGGAGTAATGGCACGTGAGTATTAAAGTTCCCCAATGTCTTTAAACGCACCTTGTTTTGTCTTTCAGATGCGGGATGCAGCGCCGAAGGCCTCCGGAGCGTGCAAAGAGTTGGTAAGCTTTTGTCTTTCAGATGCCGGAATGCAGTGCGAAGACCTCCGGAGCGCACGAAGAGTAGGTAAGCCTTTGTCTTTCAGATGCCGGAATGCAGCGCGAGGCGTTGGTGACAGCCGATGGACCAGGTAAGTGAAGCGCTGTCACTGAAGACCGTAATGCTAACCTGTTCTTTCTTGTCTTTATAGGTGTTGCTGAAGACTGGATTCAGGATGGTAAGCCTTTTTCCTTAGGCCCAGGATCAGATGCAGAAGACACGATGAGCGTTCTGCTGCAGAGGATGCAGAATAATGCAAAGCAAGATTCATCCATCGGGTGTGGTTTAAATAGCCTCCTGTAGTGCTTAGGTGTCTCCTTCCACAGCCACGCCTAGGTAAGAAAAGAGTTCCTGCTTTCCAGAAGAGTTACAGTGTTCTGAACCTAGGGAGTGGCTCCTGCCCCACCCAACAGGAAAAGTAGTTCCAAACAGAAGAGGATCAGAGGCTCAACTGGCAGGCAAGTAAGCAGCATGGTCTGCTGCAGGTAAGTCCACCCAAGCATTATGAGCCCGGCGCTTACAGCGCTGGGACTGGGCATATTTATGAGCCTGGTGCCACTGGCGCCAGGACTGGGTCCAAAAGGTCCCAATTGGGACTGGTTGGCACTCGGAACCTGGGTTATGGATCTGCTTCCAAGGGAGTTGGGAAAACCCTGACCTTTTGGAAGCAGAGATCATGACAGTACCCCCCCCTCAAGGCCCCTCCCAAACCGGGCTTCTCCGGGGGTTTTGGCTTGTCAGGAAATGTTCGGTGAAATCTTTTGATTAGGCGAGGAGCGTGGACATATTCAGCAGGTTCCCAGGATCTCTCTTGGGGGCCGTAGCCTTTCCAGTCAATTAGGTAAAATAGTTTAGATTTGGAGATCTTGGAGTCCAGAATGCTTTTGACTTCAAACTCGAGTTCTCCATCAACTAGGATGGGTTTTGGAGATTTAGTTAGTCGGGTTTGAGGTTGCACGGGTTTTAATAGAGAGACGTGGAAGACCGGATGTATCTTCATGTGCGGGGGCAAGTCCAACTTGACCGCTACTGGGTTTACTATGGTAGTGATGGAATAGGGACCAAGGTATCTTGGGTTGAATGTGCGTGGCCCTTTTAGAGGTAGATATTTGGTGGATAACCAGACTTGATCCCCTACTTGATATTGAGGGGCTTCCTTCCGATGTTGATCTGCTCCTTTCTTGTATTGTTCTTTAGCCCTTTGAAGGTGAGAAACATCTTCCTTAAAGGCTTGGGTGATTGTAGAATGCAGGTAGTCTACTGCTGGTGTTTCAAGACCTTGGAGGGGATCCAACTCCGAGGTTCGAGGGTGACTGCCGTATAAAAGAAAAAATGGGGTTTTCCCAGTTCCCGAATGGACAGAGTTATTGTAGGCATATTCGGCTATCCAAAGGATGTCTTTCCAAGTTTTTTCAGTTTGTTGCAGCATGCAGCACTCCGCTAGGTGATAAAATGAATCCCAAGAATTCAACTTCAGTCACGTTGAAAACACATTTTTCCAACTTAGCGAAAAGTTTGTGTTGACGCAATCTTTCGAGGACCATTTTCACGTGTTTCCGATGTTCAGATTCCGATGAAGAATAAACGAGGATGTCGTCAATGTAAACAACAACACACACATCTATGAGCTCTCTGAGGACATCGTTCATAAAATATTGAAAGGCGGCCGGGGCATTGCAAAGTCCGAAGGGCATGACCTGATATTCAAATAGCCCATATTTGGTGCGGAAGGCCGTCTTCCATTCATCGCCCTCTTTTACTCGTACCAAGTGGTAGGCTCCTCTAAGATCCAGCTTTGTATATATGCATGCTTTTCTGACTTGGTCCAGGAGTTCAGGGATCAAAGGTAACGGATATCTATTCTTGACGGTGATCTGGTTCAGGGAGCGATAATCTATACAAGTTCTAAGGTCTCCTTCCTTTTTTGGAACGAAGAACAAAGCTGAAGAAGCAGGGGACTTGGAAGGACGAATAAACCCATTTGCCAGGTATTGATCCAGGTATTGTCGAAGGTGAAGGTTCTCAGGCTCGGTGAGGGCATAAATTCTACTACAAGGAGGAGTAGATCCAGGTATCAGGTCTATCTGGCAGTCATAAGACCTATGAGGAGGTAGAGAGTTAGCCTGATCCTTCCGGAAAACATCTTGGTATTCTAGGTATTCGGGAGGTAACTGGGGAGTCTCTGAAGAAATTGCTGCCAGTGCAACACCAGGTGGAGGGTGACAAGTAGAGACACATTCTGGAAACTGGACCGTTCTTGCTCGCCAATCGATCAGAGGATTGTGTTTCTCTAACCAAGGTATTCCTAGAATAATCTGAAACTGAGGAGCCTTGATCACATCGAACACGATCTTCTCATGGTGTCCATCTTGACTTACTAGCGTCACTTCTTGAGTGGTATGCGTTACTGGTCCGGAGGCTATCTCCGTTCCATCCACCGTAGTAATGACGTCCTTTACAGCCTTGGGACAAAGAGTTAGATTCATCCTCAAAACCATTTCATGATCCACATAATTGCCGATGGCACCGCTGTCGACGTAAGCTTCAATTGCATGTAATCGATCCGGATTATCAGGGCTAATGAGGACCATAGGTATCACGAAATGCGAGGTCACGGAACTGGTTTTCACGCTCGGCAAGAGGACCTCTATTCTTGTCGGGCGAGGTCGTTTCCCTGCTCAGAGTTTGTAACTTTGGTAACTGCAGCTCCTACTGCCTTCTTGGCAGGTTTCACCGGACAGTCTCGAAGAAAGTGCCCTGAGTTTCCGCAATATAGGCATAATTGCAACTGTTTTCTCCTTTCCCGCTCCTTTTGTGTTAGAGGACCTTTCAGGCCCCCTATTTGCATGGGTTCCCCGGAGTCTACTCCTTTGGAAGGAGTTGGCGGTTTGGAAAATACTCGAGCATCAAACTTGGAACGATCGGCCTTCCTGTTCTGCAGTCTGTGATCTATTTGAACGACTAAGTCTATATAGTCCGAACAATCTTGTGGGGGATTCACTACTTGGGCTAACACATCTTTGAGCTCTCCACGTAGACCTCTATAAAACAGGGTAATGCTTTTGTCCTCAGGCCATTGAGTTTCCACTATCAGTCTGTTGAAAGACGCAATATAAGCCAAAAGGTCTTGATTACCTTGTCGCAA
The DNA here is from genome assembly GCF_040938575.1 of Ambystoma mexicanum. Classification (NCBI taxonomy): domain Eukaryota; kingdom Metazoa; phylum Chordata; class Amphibia; order Caudata; family Ambystomatidae; genus Ambystoma; species Ambystoma mexicanum. The sequence continues at coordinate 362,835,763 of NC_090936.1, forward strand.
CAAAATAAGCTCATTGTCCAAGGCCTGCCCCTGTGAATGTCTTGCGAACAGTTTTTCCATACTGAGCTGAAAAGCTTGAAAATCATGGAGGACCGGATCATCTTGATTTACTAGAGGGATCGACCAGTCTGCCGCATTGCCACTAAGGTACGAAAGCACGAAAGCTACTTTAGCTTGATCAGTTGGAAAGGCTGCTGGCCGGCATAAGAAATGCAACCGGCACTGATTGATAAACACTGCAAACCTCTTTGGGTCACCAGAAAATCGTTCGGGCGGAGCCAGAGGTACATTCCCAGGTAGGTTGATCTGCACTGGATTCATAGAGGATGTAGAAGGAAGATTTCCCCCAGATGCGGGTAACGGGGTCTGTCCGGCTTGTGACTGTAGCAATTGTCTAGCGATATCATCTGTTCGCTCCTTGGAAATAATCAGTTCCCTTCTTAGAGCCTTCGTTTCCTGACGGGCTGCATGCACTTCTGCCCTTAGTTCCCCAAGTAACTGGGCTAGCTGGTCGGTATCCGAGGTTTCCATAGCGCCTGGACGGGAGTTTTGCGGTAGGCTTTGCGTTCTGTAACGCTCACCTGATTCCCGTAGAGGCGCCGGTCTTGACTGGGCGTATACCGTATCTTCAAAGGTGATGTGTAACACACGGCTGGCTCTTTGGGCTGGACCTCTGTGCACTGTATGTCTGACTCGAAGGGTAAGATGTCTGCAGATAGAAAATATGGGATTAATGAACTGGGTTATTGAATGTCTCTCTCTTCTTCCCTTTCTCTTCTCGTGTAGAACCCCAAAGGTTAACGCTCTCACCTTAGGTAAGTGAACGCCGTGCTCTCCATCTGCCTCGGGGCAGGGTGCTGTAACCAGTTTCTTCACTGGATAAGGGGAGCAGGCCTCTTGACTTCAGAGGACTGCTGTCCGTCGTTTACTGCACGAACGGTAAGTTTCGAGTAATTCTAATGTCTTTAAAAGTCTTTAGTAATGATGTCTCTTGTTTTGCAGGGTTCCGGCGATGGCGGATGACGGGCTGAAGTGAGTTGAAGATGGAGCCCGTGTGATGAATAGAAGCGCCTGGAAGCACGTAAGTAAGCGCTTGTTGCCTGCTTCACGATGCGCTCTAACTGTCTTTTTATTTTGCAGGTACAAGTTCGGAGCGGCTGCAGGGTGCCGGAATACCCACTGGGTTAGATGTGGAAAGGAGTAATGGCACGTGAGTATTAAAGTTCCCCAATGTCTTTAAACGCACCTTGTTTTGTCTTTCAGATGCGGGATGCAGCGCCGAAGGCCTCCGGAGCGTGCAAAGAGTTGGTAAGCTTTTGTCTTTCAGATGCCGGAATGCAGTGCGAAGACCTCCGGAGCGCACGAAGAGTAGGTAAGCCTTTGTCTTTCAGATGCCGGAATGCAGCGCGAGGCGTTGGTGACAGCCGATGGACCAGGTAAGTGAAGCGCTGTCACTGAAGACCGTAATGCTAACCTGTTCTTTCTTGTCTTTATAGGTGTTGCTGAAGACTGGATTCAGGATGGTAAGCCTTTTTCCTTAGGCCCAGGATCAGATGCAGAAGACACGATGAGCGTTCTGCTGCAGAGGATGCAGAATAACGCAAAGCAAGATTCATCCATCGGGTGTGGTTTAAATAGCCTCCTGTAGTGCTTAGGTGTCTCCTTCCACAGCCACGCCTAGGTAAGAAAAGAGTTCCTGCTTTCCAGAAGAGTTACAGTGTTCTGAACCTAGGGAGTGGCTCCTGCCCCACCCAACAGGAAAAGTAGTTCCAAACAGAAGAGGATCAGAGGCTCAACTGGCAGGCAAGTAAGCAGCATGGTCTGCTGCAGGTAAGTCCACCCAAGCATTATGAGCCCGGCGCTTCCAGCGCTGGGACTGGGCATATTTATGAGCCTGGCGCCACTGGCGCCAGGACTGGGTCCAAAAGGTCCCAATTGGGACTGGTTGGCACTCGGAACCTGGGTTATGGATCTGCTTCCAAGGGAGTTGGGAAAACCCTGACCTTTTGGAAGCAGAGATCATGACAAATATAGCTACTAGACGGTGAAGGAGGCTACAGCCCACCACGTCAATCCAAACTGTAAGGTGTGGCATGGTTTACATTTATTTCAGCTACATCTGAGGATCCAAAAAAAGGATCCAGCACCCAGTCTCTCAAAGATCTAGAGGGGTACCTTTTTCAGACTACTCTCGGATCAAGGGATAATTAAAAAGGCGTCCAATTGCAAATGGTCTCCTCACACACAGAGGTAAACACATTTCAAGATTCACTGTAATACGAACATGTCAATCTACCCATTCAATACAGATTACATGTTCCAGAATACTGTGACATGGAGACGATAAAGTGGAAACCAAACTGCCTCCTTTGCTGGACCAGGACACATAGGCCCCTCTGCCCTACCAGACAGGAGAATGTGACTCACCGTTGAGATTCCCATGAAATCAGACTCCTAGCCCTTGGAACCAGACAGCCCAGCTCTAGGACAACTGATCAAGGAGCTTATCAACATACAAAGCTGCAATACAATACCAATCTCCATGCAAAGCTGCAATACAATACCAATCTCCATGCAAAGCTGCAATACAATTCCAATCTCCATGCAAAGCTGCAATACAATTCCAATCTCCATGCAAAGCTGCAATACAATACCAAGCTCCATGCAAAGCTGCAATACAATACCAATCTCCATGCAAAGCTGCAATACAATACCATCTCCATGCAAAGCTGCAATCCAATTCCAATCTCCATGCAAAGCTGCAATACAATACCATCTCCATACAAAGCAGCAATACAATACCATCTCCATACAAAGCTGCAGTACAATACCAATCTCCATGCAAAGATGCACTACAATACCAATCTGCATAGAGTTTTTCAACACAGACCCCTCACCTCAAAGGGTTACCAGGTAGGAACAAACTAAGAACTACCCAAGGGCACAGTGGAAGTAAAGAAGAAATAGTTCTGTATGAAATGAAAAGTTAAGTGCTGTGAATTTACATCACTAACTTGTGTAGATAGATGGTGTGCTCTATACGACTCTGGTTCTAGTAGGATTCTCTGGTAGTGCCCAGGTAGAGAAACTGGTCAGACGTCTAGAAGTCAACCAGAAAGAGGTTGAACACACAACAGTAGTACATTATATTCTAAGAGCGCAGAATGGATATAGGCAGAGTCTTTATTAATTGAGAGGTTAATCTGTTTACTTGTATCCTCGTCTAAGTGGGGGAGAAGTAGATCAACCCAGAACCATGCACCAAAGTTAATTGTATATGCCAGTCTAGGACTCAATGGGTAGGGGAGAAGGCATATACAGCAGAGCAGCCCACCCCCATCCCATCCGGGCTCACGATGGGGCAGACAAGGTGCAGCTGGCCCTTCCCAAGGATGCCGAGTCCACAACCTCAATCGGACCGAAGTTGCTAGACCACCAACAAGATGAATGTGAACATCATGGGAGCCAGACAACTGCAGAGGCAAGTAGCAGCCAGTCGCTGCTCTCAGCTGCGTGGGTTCAAACATTTGCCACAAATACCACAGACAAGCAACCCCCACCTACAGAAAAAAAGCAGGCAGACTCTGGACCACTCTACTACCCTCACACCAGTCCCCATCACCTCATTTACCTTTACACGCCAGGGTTCACCTGCGAGACCTAGTGTCAATACACAGGATTACACTCTTATGAAACCGCCTTCCTGTACAATGCAATTATTCCAATAAGCCACTGATTGAATGGGTGGGATGGTCCCAGGTCTACTAAATCCCCCACCCCCCTCCAATAAGTACACAGAAAACCATGAAGTTACGCATTTTCTTTATTGTTCACAGGACAGTAAAACTGTCCAACAGCCAAGGTCATGCCACTGAATTATAAACACGTATCACCCAGCAACAAACATTCTGAAAACCAACATCAAGGGCAGTGAATTTCACCATTAGAGTCCAGTGCAAGTAGCCAATCAACTCATCCGAGGGATCTTCTCAGATGGAGGTAATCTCTGCTTCCAGAATCCTAGTCAAGGACTCCAGCTCTGGAAACCAAAATCAAAAGAAACAATCTTTAGCCAGCAATATAAGGAAACAGACACCATAGGAGGATGAAATCTCACACCACCCCCAGAACCTGAGAAAGCCAATGGAGAAGGTCCAGGCACAAAGGAGCCTAGCACTGCCAGGAGCAAAGAACAGATTCACATCTGCCAGCAGTGAGGAGCTGCTCGTGTGGGTCCCAAAGAATGCCACCCATCGGAAACCTCCTGCAGTGGACAATCAAACCGTAGAGTGGCACAAGACCCACCAATGGACACTACTTTGGGTGTGACACCACTGTGGACTTCACCTAAGCAGCACAGTCTAGGAACTGAACTAAACCTTGGGGTACAGGGATGAAGCCCACAAGGGGTGACTGGGAGAAACCCTGTGCCCCTGGCAAGGAATGCAGCCGCAGGTGTCCAGTGAAGCGGTGAAAGCGTGGCCACTCGGACCAAAAAAACAGAGCCAAAAATCAGGCTCTCTCGAGAGAAGACAGAATGGTGCCAATTTCCGCCATCTCTCCATTGCCGTCAGGACCACAGCCAGGGGTTTCCACCTATGCGCCCCACAATGAAACGGAAACATCGGGCTGTGTGCTGAGGGCAGGCTTTCAAAAGCCTTTTTTTTTTAAATTAATTTAGTCATACCATAAAAGAAAGCAGGTAAGAAATGGACAGAGGAGAAAAAGGAAGAATGTGAGGAAGAAGTAAAGAGAACAGATGCTGGGTTGGGGGCAGGTGGGGCGCCTTGATATAGGAGGTGGGGTGATAATTAGCGTAGGGCCAGCACTGCATGAAGAAGCTACTGGTCGAAACATAGCAATGCTTAACACATTGGGGCAAACCATGAGCTGGAAGGACAGGGGCCAGGCCTCTGGGGTGAATCCTGGCCATCCCCACTCTGCCCATAGGACCGTTTCCACCATCTTACATGGCTGCCATCACTGCAAGGCAGGGAAAGGGGAGGGACACTATCTAGCCCAGGCACGGTCCCTACATCTTTAGGGTCTTTAAAGACTGCCCCAAAGGGTAGGTTCACTGCAGATTTAAGCATGGAGTTCTGGAGCAGACTTGGGGAGGTCTGGGGCAGACTCGGGGAGGTACTGTCAACCAGTCAGAGCTAATGTCAGCAAGGACGCAGGGGGCATAGCTGCCAAAGCGGCATAGCTCCCAATGAGGAGGAAAATAAGCCAATTAGGTAGCCCCCACTGTCCTTTTTGCTGTCCTCTTTACTTTTGTATCCCGAGTGGCTCTGTTTTGACCTACGCCTTAAGAGGCTTTATAACTCCTAATGAATGGGTCAAAGGTTTGTGTTCCAGAGGTGGGGCAGAATATAATGAACCAGTCTCCCGGCCCCTGCCAGTCAGGTCACTCTACCAAGAACCTTAGCATTTATTCCTTTCAGTAAACGCCATTAGGCCACCCCATCTTTGCTACTGGCAATGCTTGTTCCAGCTATGGACTAATTCATGCAGCTGGTCAATGATGAAGGACTACAGGTCTTGCACCAGCCCGTGTTAAAGGAGGGTGAAGATTTACGCCCCTCGTCTGAGTAGCTTGGCCGGAAAGCATCACCCGGCTCCATATCAGGATATGGATGAAGGACTAAAACATTCATGAATGGGGCATGGTTTTGGGGGAAGCGGGATGAGTGTGCCAGATGGTCTAGCAGTAACGTTCTAGAAACGTCCCTAGTAGGCAATTAGTAACCCATAAAAATGTAAGAGGTCTGGAGGGTAGGTCAAGTAGGCGGAGTCCTTTTAGGTGAAGGACGCCTTGTCCCTTGACTTGCACTCAAATCCCGCTCCATTTTTAATTACTGAAAATTGATGCGCAGGCCTGGTTTCTCCGGCACTTTCTCCCACCATTCGTCATCTACCTCGTAGAGACAGTTATACCTGGACAGGTCAAAAAAGAAAGTTCACGGGACATTGCTGCTAGTGCTGCAGAGCTGCCATTGCAAGAATGATAGAGGATGGAGCAACATGCAGGGGAATTACCAGTTCTAGGTCAATAACCTACTGTAGTAGACCAGCAGCCGCATTTTTGGGAAAAGATTGTTTTGAGCCGTGAAATAGGCCGGTGCGTTTGTTTGCTAGTGAACTGGACTTGCCAGCCCTTAAAGCAGAGTAGCAATACCCTGGAGATGGATGGGGATGCATATTTTATTCATACATCAATAATCAAAACGAATCAGGTAGTTTGGCAAAAGGAAGACCGTTTTATTTTCAATTGTCTAAAACAGGGAGTACAACGAACATCAACGCACTCGCTCGATCCTCTTACTGAAAGCATCTTATAAAAAACTGGGTTCTTATACCCAAAATTAGTCATCATTGATGTTAACCTTCATCACTACCAACGTCATCCTACGTGGCAAGCTACAAAAACCTATGAGCAGTAATGATAGGTTCAAAGTGAATATCTAAGCATACACTCTATACTAGCATGGGTCAGTGAATGAAATTGATATCAGGTGAAGCAACTAAGCCCTCCCCTCAAAATGGCCACTATGAATGTCACTAAATGTACGTCACATTGGCTACAAAAACTATAGGACCGTTAAATACGCAGTCCTCTACAATTGGTTGGCTTCTAACCTCCGTCAGTACTTTTCCACCTACATCTAGCAGCAGGCAGGCTGAACATCCAGGTGCTGGGGGAGTTCGTGTTAGTATCATCTTCCCACCAATAAACATACTAGTTCATCACCTCAATGGTCCCCTGTCAATTAGGGCTTTGAAAGCTTGGCCTTGAGAGTGTTCTCAACTCTAAGAAATTCAGGGAGTCAAAGCACGGTCTGCCCTCGTGCGTCAGTTTCAGTGCTGGCAGGTTCAGATAGGAGCAGGGGACGTCTCGTCATCGTGTAGATTCCGCAGCAGCAGAAGTTGAGTTGAGGACGTCCCAAACGCAGTGAACCCGCACAGTTTGTTACCACAGCAGGGCAACGGAGCGGCCGTGTGTATTTCAGCCAAATGTACACTACTCACTTCAGACCTGGGAATGCCAAGTGTACGAATTGTGTGAGAGTGACAAGGACTTGTAATACAACACAACCTGACGATGGTTACAGAGCTAGACTCCTGGGTAGGCTGGTCAGTCTGCTGGATGGCCCAGAGACACTTCCGAAGGCTTACGTGCAGGAGATGGTGAAGATGCCGAGAATAGTTGTTCCCACTATTCCAATGGTCGAAGTACCAGTACAGGCCTTCTCGTTCGATCAGAGGTAAGTAGGGTTTCACAAAGCGACAGCAGTTCAGAGGAGCAGTCCTTCAGCGGGTCACCAGCGATTCCTCGGTTCAGCCTCGTGGTTGCAGGATACTTGGCTCCGGTATTCCTTTATTCGTGAGAACTCAGGAGATCGACATGGTAGTGGTGTTTCCAGCCCCCTCTTATCCACGGTTCCCTTCGCGCCAAAACAGAGGGGACTCAATGGGAGATCTGCTCACAAAACACTCACACCATACGTGGACCTATAACGGACCACGGAGGTCCCAGGCATTCACACCACCCTAGACTCTCTGGCACCCAGGATGTGTATTGGGACCAGACATCCCAGCCCACATCCTGGAGGCATACACAAGGCCTGTAGAAGCCCGCAAAAGCATCTGTGTTTCGCAGGAAAGTACATGTCCAAATAAGGAAGGCCCCGGGTCGGCTCAACCTGGGGAAGGTGAAGGGGGCAAGACGGTCAGCGGACAGGACAACGAGCCTCGTGGTCTGGCCATTTTGGGAGCCAGGCCACCATTTTGGGCTAAGCGCGAGAAACGCGCTTAAACGCCAAAAGGAGCTCAAAAACAAAAAGAAACGATCGCTGCCACCAGTCCCGTCCGTGATTCACTTGCACCGATCGATAACAATCCCAAGAGAGTATCTAGGGCCTGTAGCAGACTAGAGACCCAAAGAGAGCAGTAACTTAGCTTACAGTGCCCTCTTGTGCCATGTTGCACGAAAGCTGCAACATGATAAAGAAACTACGGAAAACAACGTTTCCCAGTACTGACTGTTTTAAGGGCATGTCAGTTTCCCCGTAAGAATGGAGCGAAAGCCCAGAGGAGTGCGGCAGAAGGCTGCACTTCTCTGGCAAAGTCTAGATCCTGGTGAAAACAACAGCAAAAAGTTTAGGGGTTGCCACATGGAAGGAAAATTACCCACAATTAAGAAATCTTTCCTAACAAAAATGTTATGGGAGTAAGGGTAACAACACAGGTAATTGCAGGTGCTTGCAGGACCCAAAATGTAAAGAAATACATGTCAATGAGTTTTTACAATGGATTTTTGGCAGCTAAAAGTGCACCAAAAAACAAAGGTTGGTAAAATGACATACAATGTCTACACTGCAGAAAATAAACGGCATATACGGCTGTGGACCCACCTAGATTAGAGAGAGCAGGTAAAGCTCATCATATCACTTCAGACTGAAAGACCCGAAGCATGTTCCATTTCTGCGAGACTCTGCCAAGTCCCAGAAACGGTGCCCAAAAATTAACAGGGATGTGCCACCCTAACTACATCAACAAATCCAAGACTACCTTTCCCAGACTCCTACCCTACATGAGGCAGAAACCCCAGCAGTGACAACTGTGAACCTGTTCCACAACCAGACAAGCACAAACACTCCCACGCCACTGACCCTCAATCAGGTAGGTAGTCCATGTGCCAATACATACCAGTGCTCCCTGCTGCACAGCACAACTGTGTCAAACCTGGCCAAACTGACCATTCTACCTTCTGGTGGCTGATGCGCACTCTACACCAGATTGAACTCTAGAAACCGCTAGTTACAGAAGCATGCCAACAATCGGCCGATTATCGTCTAGATTGCATGGCCAGAAGCCCACTGTCACAAAAGGTCACGCACAAAAGCACACCGAGGTGTGTCCCCAGCCGCTCATTCTAGAACGCAGACGGGTGCAGTCAGTTGGAGGCCGGAGCCTACAGCAGGTAAGTATGGGAGGGAGCGGGTGGTGCTGTGGAACGGTTACGGAGTTGCCCCTGCCCCGCTCTACCCCCCGCTCACCCGACAGGGAGCTGAAGGTTGCACCTTGGAATCTGGCCTTTTGTGCTGCAAGTCCAGGTACAACCTTTGGATATAATAATAATAATAATTTGGCATTTATATAGCGCTACGAACCCTCAGGTATGTGAGTACTGCTTATTACCACCCACGGTGTGTGGTGCTCATTTATCGACCTCGGAAGGATGAAAGGCTGAGTTTAGCCCTGCCGGGATTCGGACCTGCGTTAGCAAGCTCTGCACGGATGTCAAAGCGAGCGCTCTACTCGCTGTGCCACTTGACCGGCTTCAAATCCACACAGCTGGTTTGCAGTGGTCTCTAAAGGCTATTGCCAAAGATTGGAAAAGCATTGTATTACCTGTAGGCATACCCGAACAATAAACAGTTGTAGAGGAGCAGGTAGAGGCATTTAACCTACCTCCTACCCCTTTCACCACCGTTGTACTGGAACTGCTGACTAGCTGTATGTGGGACCCTCTGTGTTGTCCCTATACCAGTCAGACAACCGTATTGCATGTACCCGCTCAATGAAAGAGTGGAAGGATGTCACCACGCACCATTGGATATAACGTAGGGCAGAGTGACGTCATGAAGAAAATATACAAAAATACTTGATGTAACTGAAACAAGAGAAACATGTATGAAATAAAGTAATCCTGCATGCAAAGGAAGATGAAGTAACTTGCTGACCAATAAGAGTAGATATGCAGTAACGCAAGGTAGGTGACACATAGAAGCTTGCTATAGAGGAAAATAGAACGTGGCAAGGACGATCTACGATTGGAAAATGGGCACCCGCTCGTGGAAAGATTGATTCCAGCTACCTCAGAAACAGACCAGGGCTGCAGAGTCAGAGATGCGGGAAAACAGCTTTGTGTGCAGAATGAAGGGGAGTTCGGGTTTGCCTGGGATCAAGGATGCTAATTCAAGTAACAGCTGCAAAGCACAAAGTGAGGCAGATGGATACACCATGAACGTGAGACATTTCTCTTAGATTGAAGAAGAAAACATTTGCAAGAGCCAAGTGTTGGCCAATTAACAATGGATAAGGCTCCTACAAAATGAAGTGAGCAGGTCTCGAGAGGTCAGAAGGAGCAAGAACACCCAGCATAATTGAATCAAATAGCAGTAAATAGGAGGTCGAAAGGGACACATTTGCCTTCTCCTCACACGTGATGCGCAAATCGAAAACAAGGGCTATTCATTAAGCTGTGCATGAGGATAGCGGTTTGCTCATACTCCCAAGACTACAAGGTCAACTACAGACAGGAAACATTTGCTCATGGTCACTGATGATATGAACTAATTGGGAAAGTGCGTAATAATCCGATGTGACTCAGGCACTTGGTTTAGTTTTGCTAAGATGCAGCTAGCAAAGCCGAAAGTCCAAGGTTGGGTGGGAATGCCAACAAGTATTGGGTCTATGGGGCAACCTGCTATACAATTTTGCACAGACCAATCCGCTGCCATTTTCGGTATAATCAGTATCACACATATTTAGGAGGTAGTGCAAGGTGTGTCTTACAGATGAGACAGCCAATGAAGTACCAACCCATATGTATTCTATAAGTAGATCGGTTCCCCATCCCTCCCGTCAATAGGATTTATTTTACCACGTAGGATAACGTCATGACGCATTTTGGGGTATCTTTTGCGATTGTGCAGGCATCAGTCCAATGTCTGCCAGTTCACCCTGCTTTATTAAATTATAAAGTAATACTTTTCCATATTCTTGGAGTCTGTGCGATTACATGTTTTTCATAGTTTACATCCATTGAAGAATCAAAGCTACACTGACAATATCAAGCCCACAACACTGAGGCCTTCTAGTCAACATTCAGCACTAAGCGGAAAACACGCTGGATGCTTTGTGGGTCACAAGACATCATTGAACCTGCTATAGGACCCCCTTCCCCCAATTTTCCATGTTCTGAAAAAAAGGTTAACAACTGCCTTTGCATCTGTGTGGATACAAGTACACACCAAAGGAAGCACAAAGAGAAAGCCCACAGATTCTAAAGAGAACAGCGCCGATGCAACAACCTTTGAAACTGGCTTACCTCAAGTGCTACCAACGACGGGAACTCGGCCCTCCGCGGAGATCTCACGTTTGCTACATAGCAAGGACTCTGGTTTGTGTAGCAGAGTTTGTGGTATTTCATCAAGAGTTGAAATCTTTCAACACCAGTCACAAGAACATAAGACATCCAATTGCCTTCACTACAGGGGCTGTTCATTATAGGCTGTGGTATGCATGACTTGCGAAGAAGACAACTTGACACGTATAGTCAAATGCGAGCTTAGCAAGCACCCAGTTCCTTAATGCACCGTCTCCAAGAAAGGTACCAGACCAGATCTTAACAGCTTAGCTTCAACCTGGACTCCTAGGCCTCATGACCAGACAGCCAATGATCACATGTTTATTATGGACTCCAGAGTGCCAAGCCGCATTTGATGAAATATGACAGCAGTCTGCATGGTGTATTTTGGCCCAGACCAAAGACACTGCAGTAGATATGGGTGGTACGTTCCCTATACAGGCCAGGGTCCAAGTCCACATCAGCAGATTGCGTCCCATGCTATTTGGACACAAGGCATACTTACAGACTGGCAATGGAGGATCATCAGCTGTGTGGCTTGTGAACAACTGTTTCTGTATGGGTAGTTCTTCAGAGGCATCACAGACCATGTATGGCAATCGGAGGGTGAAAAGGGTTCCAAAGTTAGCCAGGGTGGGATTGTGAGGCTCCCCCACCCCCTTCACGATACTCTGCCATAGAGGCTTGACAATGGTGCCAAGATACATCAACTTCTGCTACTTTCTGATACTCGCCTTCCCTACAGAATGTCTCCAGTCAGACCAAGGAAGGAAGCCAATGAGAACACGATCAGGACATTCAGCGTAGTCTCCCAGGAAGAGGAATTAACCGATTATATTCTGCTTAAGATACCCAAAGTCTGATCTGCTACCATTGTATCAAAATATGGTAGCACTGGCTCCTGGAGGCCATAACACCTAGTGTCCACAAGGAGGATAGATCAATGGCCTTCTCAGAACCTTTGCGGTTGCCACAGTATGGGGGGTGGGAGGGACGAGAGATGCCGTTTTTTACTCCCATTCATACTGGGCGATTTCTCCAGATACTCAGAAATAAAATGTATATATCATCCATCTTTCCAGTGCACCCCCCGCCCCACCCACCCGCAGTAGTGATTTAAATTAAAATTATTTGACCAAGACTGCCCCATTGACACTCTTGTCTTTGTCGCATTGGCAGCTGGGTTGTGAAGGGATCATGAAACAGCACAGCCTGCCTGCCTCAATATGGGGCAGAGGAGGACATGGCTTATGGAGCATCATCAACTTCAATCCGATTTAAGCAACTGACTGGAGGGTGTCTTTGACTATATGGACAGTTCTCTAGAAACAATCGCCCCAGAAAAGTCTCCAATGATCTGTCCCATCCCCCTCTCAGGTGCAAACATGTCGCGAAGAGACCCAGATCTGAGAGCATAGCATAGCATAGCTACACCACCCACAAGAGGCATGTGCTTCTGTGAAAGCCTCACAAAAGGGTTCCAGAAACCGCCAGAGGCAATGATCAGTATCCAGTCTGAGCCAGTTGGGTGGTGGGGGGTGGAGGGAGGGGGAAGGGGGGAAAGAGCTTTGTGGGTTGAATTCAAAAATAAGCCCCCCCTCCTTCCCTCCATTCACTTGCCTTCTGTAGCTAGATCCATCAATTCATCAGGTAAACGTGCTACTACCTGATTCTACCCCAGCGCAACCATCCCAATCCACCAGTGATTAGATGGCAACAATGCCAGTTAAACCCGACCCACCTTCCTACTCATCCACCACTTGCTCCAATAAGAACACAGGAGCGTCAAGCAAAGTTTGTTAGCTTTATTATTCTCAGCACAAAGACAGTCCAGCAGCTGAGGTCATGTCACAGAATTATATACATGTCACCCAATAACAAACATTCTGAAAGCCAACATCAAGGGCATGAATGTCACCATTAGAGTCAAGTGCAAGTAGCCGAGGGATCTTCTCAGATGGAGGTAATCTCTGCTTCCAGAATCCTAATAAAGGACTCCAGCCCTGGAAACCAAAATCAAAAGAAAGAATCTTTAACCAGCAATATAAGGAAACAGACACCACAGGAGGATGAAATCTCACACCAACCCCAGAACCTGAGAAAGCCAACGGAGAAGGTCCAGCCACAAAGGACCCCAGCACTGCCAGGGGCAAAAAGAACAGGTTCACAACTGCCAGCAGTGAGGAGCTGCTCCTGTGGGTCCCAAAGAATGCCACCCATCGGAAAACTCCTGCAATGGAAAACCAAACCCAAAAGTGGCGTAAAACCCACCAATGGACACTACAATGGAGGGCGACACCACTGTGGACATTACCTAAGCAGCCCAGTCTAGGAACTAAACTAAACCTTGGATTACAGGGATGGAGCCCACAAGGGGAGACTGGGAGAAACCCTGTGCCCCTGGCAAGCAATGTAGCCCAAAAGTGGGCAGTGAAGCGGTGAAAGGGTGGCCACTCGGACCAAAAAAAAAGAGCCAAAAATCAGGCTCTCGAGAGAGACGACAGAATGGCGCCAATTTCTGCCATCTCTCCATTGCAGTCAGGACCACAGCCCAAGGTTTCCACGAATACGCCCCACAATGAAAAGGAAACACTGGGCTGTGGTGCTGAGGGAAGGCTTTCAAAAGCCTTTTTTTAAATTAATTTAGTCATACCATAAAAGAAAAACAGGTAAGAAATGGACAGGAGAGAAAAAGGAAGAATGTGAGGTGGAAGTAAAGAGAACAGATGCTGAGGGGGTTGGGGGGGGCCTTGATATAGAAGGAGGGATGATACTTAGTGGAGGGCCAGCACTGCATGAAGAAGCTACTGGTCCAACATAGCAATGCTTAACACATTGGGGCAAACCTTGAGCTGGAAGGACAGGGGCCAGGCCTCTGGTGTGAATCATGGCCCTCCCCACTCTGCCCATAGGACTGTTTCCACCATCTTACATGGCTGCCATCACTGCAAAGCAGGGAACGGGGCACTTCCTAGCCCAGGCACGGTCCTATATCTTTAAGGTCTTTGGGGCAGGGACAAAGAGAACAGGTTCACATCTGCCAGGAGTGAGGAGCTGCTGCTGTGGGTGCCAAAGAAGGCCACCCATCAGAAACCTCCTGCAGTGGAAAGCCAAACCCCAAGAGTGGCGCAAGATGCACCAATGGACCCTACAATGGAGGGCAACACCACTGTGGACCTTACCTAAGCAGCCCACTCTAGGAACTGAACCTCGGGGTACAGGCTTTAAACCAACAAGGGGTGATTGGGAGAAACCATGCCCCTAGCAAGGAAAGGAGCCCAAAAGTGGCCAGTGAAGCAGTGAAAGGGTGGCCACTCGGACCAATAAACCAGAGCCAAAAATCTCGAGAGGGCCGTCAGAATGGCGCCAATGTCCGCCATCTCTCCATTGCCGTCAGGACCACAGCCGGGGGTTTCCACGAATGCGTCCTCCAAAATAAAAGAAAACACCCGGCTGTGGTGCTGAGGACAGGCTTTCAAAAGCCGTGTTTTTTTAATTTAGTCATACCATAAAAGAAAGCTGGTAAGAAATGGACAGGGGAGAAAAAGGAAGAATGTGAGTAAGTAAAGAGAATAGATGCTTGGGGGAGGTGGAGTGCTAATTAATGGAGGGCCAGCATTGCATGAAAAAGCTACTGGTCTAACATGGGGCAAACCTTGAGCTGGAAGGACAGGGGCCAGGCCTCTGGGGTGAATCATGGCCCTCCCCACTCTGCCCATAGTACTGTGTCCACCATCTTACATGGCTGCCATCACTGCAAAGCAGGTGAAGGGAGGGGCACTTCCAAGCCCAAGCACGTCCTACGCAGTTAAGGTCTCTGGGGAAGTCTAAGGTTAGGTTCACTGCAGATTTAAGCATGGAGTTTTGGGGCAGACTTGGGGAGTTAGGTCCAATGTCAGCAAGGACTCAGGGTGGGCATAGCTGCCAGTGAGGAGGAAAACCTACCTAAGCCAATTAGGTAGCCCCCACTGTCCTTTTTGCGTTCTTTATTTTTGTATCATGAGTGGCTTCGTTTTGATCTATGCCTTAAGATGCTTTCTGACTTGTAGGTCTGTAACCTTCTATAAAGTTACTGTCCCCAGTTACCCCAGGGTTCGGAGTGCGTTACAAATAAACTAAGCCAGCATGAGGCTACAGTTCCTTTCAACAATGCCAGGGCCTTCTGGGGCCAAGTCGCTCTCCTGCAAAGTTTCTTGCCTTAGAAAGCCTCCTGGACCATAAACAAACAAAAAGTTCCTTTAGCACTCATTCACGTTGGGCTATTGCTCTTCACCCCTTGGATCCCCCACAGCCGGGCTCTGATCCTTCTTGTAAAAAGTTAGCCTCCATCAATCGGGTTCATTATGGTCTTTCACTCAAAATCGTAGCATTCAAACAATCTTATTGTCCTTTTGAACTATCCATTGTTGACATCCGTCCGCCGGGGTCACACTATTCATGGGTATATCCCAGTATTTTCCAGTTTCACAGTTCATTCAGCTTGGCATTCGTCTGTTGGAACCACATTGGCCAATTAACAGATATTCATTATGGACATCCCTCAGCCGGGTTCACCTATTCATTGTTCGATCAGTTTTCTCCAATGTGTCAAAGACAAGTGTATTAGAAGTTTTGCTCGACCCTCGTAGGACCACTTTGACACTTACAGGCCTCTAAGGCCTCTTGTAGTTTCAAGAAAATAACACAACCTACAAAGGTTTCAGTCAAAGTCCTTTCCAATGATAGCCCCCGCGTCGCCTGACCCCTTTGCCTCTGAACCTTTTACTAGGGTTTTTTTAAAGTTCAGTTACACATGTTTTGTTCATCAAGGCCACAAAGATTACCTCTCATGACTTGCAATGGCTCTGTCCCTTTAATGACATCAGGAAGAGTCAGGCACGTAATCCTAACTACACACGCCTGCCTCTTGTTAGCACTTCCTGTTAGGATAAAAGATGGCACGTACAGGCACACACTGAGCGAGGCTGGGTACGAGAAGGAGCAGCTATTCCAGGGCTGATGCAAGCCAGGCTATCGAAGTTGGAATGCCAAGGGACTGATCAGCATTTGCGGGGTTTGAGAGCGCCAGACGAGAAATCCATACTCTGAAAGCCGTAAGCGTTCCAAAACCAATGGAAGGATTTAACTTCAAAGTGCTTCAAGGCAGCCCACTCCCCTCCCGGGACAGCGACGAAAGTGGGGAGGAGCCGAGGAGGTATTGGTAATGGCCTTAACTGCTACATGAAAACCGGTGAAGAAGGAAACCCAATTAACACAATCAGTGAGTTATCAAGAGGTAACAAATGCATGGTTTTTTTAAAAGGCAAGTGACTGCAGCAAGAGTTGAAGCGTAACGGAAAAAAACAATCGCTGAACTGAAGAGCATACAAAGTAATAGAGTAGTCCTGCAAGGCGGAATCACACATTCGAAAGTCTCTGTGAAGCGTTTAAAGTTGTGATAAAGCGGAAAGCGAAGGCAAGAAAGTAACCGTGAACATGAATGAAAGTTGATTGCATAGAAAGCCTAAGTATATGGACTTTAATCCGCCAAGCGGGCAAAGTATGAACTCTAGGCACTCCAAGAGGGCAAAGTAAAGAAAGGATAATTCAAAAGCACAAGTACCAAGAAGCATCAATGTTAAGAGTTGATGAAGATTGTTAGTTTCGTTAAAGAGAGGTCGAAGTGGTCACGCAGAGGTCTATGTAAAATCCTGGCCGTTTCGAAAGCCTTCGAAAGTGAAAGTAAAGTAAGGGGAAAGTTGTATGGAGCTGCCTTAGGAAAGGGAACCCCACAAAGAAGAGACAGGCTCGAACCTGGCAGAGGGAGACCCATGTGGCAAAGTAAAAGTCAAGCGTGAAAGAAAGACCGGCTCAAGCCTGGCAGAGAGAAGCCTGTGTGGAACAAGAGTTGAAATGTGCATTTGTGACAAGGCCTGAACTGTTGAATTGTACCAGTAAGACAACGTGTGCCAGATTGATAGAACTGTGCCAAACACCTATCCTTTTAAGAAACTCTCAAGACCCTGTTTTTCTGAACGTGTAGAAGGAGTTGTTACCTAAGCCTTTCTTTCATTTCTTTTGGGAACACTATTTTTCCCTTTATACATTTGTCATTTAAGAAGGAGGGCAAGGTTAGTTTCTTTGTATAGGCCTTTTTATTTTGACTAGACTGACTTAGACTGGTTTGTTATTGGCTTAATGGTCGCGACTACTCCCATTCTAGAGTTAGGGCCAGTTAGGAATTCTCCCAACCTTAAATACAAAAT